>NW_026694212.1:600000-1088201 GCF_021218885.2 Marmota monax | reverse complement strand
GCCGCAGTCTGGCTGGTCTTGTATCAGGGGAATGCTTTTTGTTCCAAAACCGAGAGGATGATTGAACTCATTGTTGGTGACGATGGTATCAGGAATAGGGACAATGATGACTATGTGTAAGACCAGGAGGAAGAAGAGGAAGTTTGGAACTATTACCTTAGGATTGGGACATGACCTGAGAATTGATGTCTATCCAGAAGAGATAACTAGAAGAATATGATGAAGACCACGAAGAGCTGTATCCTGTCACCCACTCTATTTCCCCACTCCCTCCACCGCAGTTAACCTGCCCCGATGCCAAAAGAGCTTTACAGTCGCAACTTTCTTCCTACCTTACAGCTGGCCAACATAGTCCATATAATTTGCCAAATGTGCCCGACTCTTTATGTATGAAGTAGGGGGAATGAGCTCCAAACACCAAGAAGCCTTGAAACTCTTCTATGAATTGGACAAAGAATCTATTTATGTGGTGTGCTAAGAATCAAGGAGCCACAAACAGCACAGCCTGGTGCCACTGGATGGAGTGGCTCAGGAGTAAAAGGTGAGAATAAGAAGACAATGGGGAAAGGGGGTGGCAAGGAAAGAAGGGAACTTTTTAATAGTGGCATCCCTTCCCCACACTGCCAGGTACTTGAAAGTTGAACTTCTCTATATTTTGAGGGGAAGGGAGCACAATGAAGAGAGATGGGCATTGTGTGGAGAAAGGAGATAAAATCATGAAGGCTGGAGCTGGCTTCCTCAGAGGAAACTGAGCAGACATATGGCAGTCATCAGAAACCACTAATGTTGATACTTTCAGTTTACCTAAGAGTAAGGGGTATAGGTAACAGATATTTAGTGCTTGATTTCCCTGTAATGTAAGTCTTGAACAAGTATAATTTGAGTAATTTGACTAAGTCTCAAAGACCCTCACAGACAGGAATAAAAGACCACAGTACATAGTAGATGTTTGGAACCTCAGAGCACAAACAATGTCAAAACAAATGTTTAGTATTGATAGACAAAAATGCCAGGAGGGAATCTTCAACTAACAGGAGCAACTGGCCATGCCTCACTCCCAAAGTCTGGAGTTGCTTCTCCACCTTCTGTATAGTCCTTTTTCTTCTGGAGAAAGGCAGAAGACATAAACATCTTTGATAGATCACAGTGAACCTCATGTCCTGACCACTTTTCCTTTTCTGGCATTTTATCACAGTGGAAGGAGGAAGGCTTAGATAACATCTCTGCCGTTTACTGTCTAATCTTGGGCAGGTCTCAACCTCTTTGAGCTTCTCTTTCCCCCTAGATTAGAGAACATGTATCTGAAAATATTTTATAAATTAAATCACTAAACAGATATTTGCTTTTTTATTTAGCTTCTAATTTGCCTTCCTTTCCCTGGGTGCTGATATGGTTAATGCCTTGTCTGCTAGTCCTGATCTCCCTAAGCATTAGAGAATTGTCTTAATAGTCAGCAGGAGTACTATTTCCTTACCAAGTCTTGGTGAATTTGACCCCTACTTCTAGTATCCAAGGAAGAAGAGGTAGTCTGTAGGCCAATAAAGGTCTTACCTAGCTATTTAGTAGCAATTGCTTACAGCTTAGTAGTGCTTTACAGTTTATAAAATGTATTTATTTCCTTATGTTTTCCTACAACAGTGGCTTTTAAACAGTGGTTTTTTGACCAGTTACTGGGTTTTATAATGAATGGGTCA
This sequence comes from Marmota monax, assembly GCF_021218885.2. NCBI lineage: Eukaryota > Metazoa > Chordata > Mammalia > Rodentia > Sciuridae > Marmota > Marmota monax. The sequence goes on along the minus strand of NW_026694212.1, from coordinate 1,086,507 downwards.
TGCCCAGCATTACTTTAAAATGAAATAAAAGAAAATAATAAAGCACATGGAGAATAGTAAAGGAAAGCACTCCTTTATGGAACTTTTAAGTTGTGTGTGTGTGTGTGTATGTGTATGTGTGTGTGTGTGTGTGTGTGTGTGTATATATAATATATATATATATATATATATATATATATATATATATATGTTTATGCTTCATTTTAGAAAAATGGACTTATTCTAGGTTGCATTGAAAACAAACACAGAACACTGCCCTATAAGCATCAAAGCATCATATATTAAATATTATTATCATCCTTATTTTACAAATTTAGCTACAAAATTCACTGCTACCTTTATCAAATCCTAGCACCATCACTTCCTCAGGGTAATAATTAAGTTTGCTCATGGAAGAAACTATGTCCTGTGCTTCTGGGTTTCACTACACTGAAGCTAAGAAGGAAAACTTCCATTCTTCTTCTAGAATTTTCTGGAGAAGATTTTGAAATTAAAATTTTAATGGAAAGCTAACTTAAGAAAAAATAAATTATTCCTTTACTTGGGGAGACCAAATGATTCTTCAAACCAGAGAAGTTCCTTATATAGCATATCAGTAAATATAAACAAACATCAAAACTAAAAGAAACAAATTAAGATAACCCCTTTCTTAAATAATAGGATATTGAAAAATAAATATTAGAGGTGTAGCTCAGTGGTAGAGTGCTTGCCCAGCATGCACAAGACCCTGAATTCCATACCCAGCAAAAAAAAAAAAAAAAACTGTACAGTAAAAGTACACTTTTATTTCAAACATACCAGGATTTAAATGATGGTGGTGCCAAATACAGGAATCATACTTACCAGGTAAAAATTTCTCTTGTATGTAAGTTATATATATATAAACTGATAGTAATTGACATGTTCTCTTTCATTAAACAGTTCATAGTTTGTCACTTCCTTTCATTGGTGATCATACAAATTATAATAGCATGATTTAGAATTTGACTTAACTCATAATAGTTAACATTATAAAGAACTATTTTTGTATAATGGTCTATTTAGTGTGTATACATTGTAACCACCAGCCAGGTGTGGCTACATAGAATTCTCTCTTGCTAGTTATTAATTCAGCACAGATTTTTTTTGTCTACTTTGGAAGTAATCAAGCTTTTCAGTTTTAGGAGCATTGTGGAGAGAGGTTCTTATTAATAGACTTAAGAATGTCAAGTGATTTTCAGGAATAGGAGAAAAAGCACTTCTCCCACACAATTGATATTAGCACTGCAGGGTATGGAGACAATAAAAGTTCATAAAATATTTATTGTTGTAATGTTTAAAAGAAAAAAATGATTAATTTTCCATAATGTAGGAAATAAGTTTGGTCCTCTCTACTCCTGTGACTATTCCAGACCGCATCTTCAGACAGATTTACTGCATATCTGAAAACTGCAACTGCACTGTGACCTTAGCTCTTAAGTACACTTAATCATCAATTACTCCTGCTCTCTAGCTTTATGGAGCCCACTATTCCATGAACTCCATATGTTTTGTTTTGTTTTGTTTTGTTACTGGGGATTGAACCCAGGGGCACTTAACCAGTGAACCAAATCCCAACCCCCCAACCCCACTTTTTTTTTTTTTTTTTGATACCAGGGATTGAACCCGGGTGTATTTAACCACTGAGCCATATCCCTGGCCCTTTTTACTTTTTGAGACAGGGTTTCACTAAGTTGCTTAGAGCCATGATAAGCTTCTGAGGCTGGCTTTGAACTTGCAATCTTCCTGCCCTGGCTTCCTGAGCCGCTGGATTACAGGCAACACCCCACCCAGCTATGAGGATTTTTCTATATCAGCATTATTGATGTATTGAGTAACATCATTATTGGGGTAGGGGAGTATAAAATACTTAACAGTATCCCTGGACTCTGTCCAGTAGATGCAAGTAAGCACCCTACCACCATTGTGAAAACCATAAAAGTCTCCAGACACTGTAAACTGTCCCCCTGTGGGGTCACTGAAAAATTATCCCCAGTGGAGAACTTCTAATCTAGATTTAAAATGTGATCATACCCAGTGCATGGCCAGGTGTTCAGAGTGTTCAGTAGAATGACAATCTGACCTAGCTGATACCTTATTAACAATAGATTTAGCATCAGTGGATTAATAAGTGTAATGCACTCTTCTTCCAGTTCTTGGAATGGATGTGACAAAGTCAGCAAACTTTTTTAAAATGTTAGAGCTGTTCATGTCACTTCCATTTGAGAAAACGAAAACCGACAGATAAAGCAGTATACAAAAATTAAGATCTAGAAACTAAGAGTAATAAAAGGTAATTGCTTCAGATACTCCTCAATTTCAGTAGGACTATAGGGCATTCTTTAGTTCTTTTTTGTTGTTTAAATATTATGCAGAACCAATAAGACCATATAGCCTCCCTGATTTTGTCATAGTGGGAAGTGACCCAGGACTGAAACATACATCAGCCCTAAAGCTCTTCCTTAAAACCTAAGGCTCTGGAAGGGCAGCAGAATAGAATAGACAATATGACTGATGTATGTACATTCCATGTATGTATTATATGTCAAAATACATTCTGCTTTAATGTATGACTAAAAAAATAAATAAATAAATCGTATGGTTAAAGCTCCTCTGATATACCTCCTGAAATCCCTATAGTTTGGGTGTGTTTATTTGTTTTGTTTTGTTTTGTTTTTTGTCACTGGTGGGGAACAAACCTAGGACCTTGTTCATGATAGGCAAGCACTTTGCCATTGAGGTCTATCCCCAGCCCTGCCCCCTTCTTTTTTGAATAGATCTCAGTTGGCCCAAACTGGCCTTAAACTCCTAGGCTTAAATGACACTCCTGCTTCAGCTTTCTGGGAAACTGGGATTATAGGCATGCATAATTATGCCTGGTTTAAGCATTGACTCTAAGCTGTTTCCCACCCCCAAGCATTGATTCCTTGCTTAAAATTTTTCCCATAACAGTGAAATTATTATTTATTGGCTGGTAAAATGAGGTTACAAGAAGGAGAAACAAGGACACTAGCCTTCTATATTAAATCTAATAGGACTTTCTGTAATAGTAAACCAGGTTAGTGGTACACACTGGTAATCCCAGTGATCTGGGAGGCTGAGGCAGGAGGATCACAAATTCGAGGCTAGCCTGGGCAATTTAGCAAGACCTCTCTCAAAAAATAAAATTTAAGAAAAGGACAGTGGTGGGGTAGAGCAGGGTGGCTCAGTGGTAAAGTGCACCTGGGTCCAATCCCCAGTACCAAAAAAAAAAAAAAGAAGAAGAAAAAAAAACTTTCTCCAGTGATTGAAGTGTTCTATATCTATGCTGTACAGTACAGTAGGTACCACTAGCTACTAGCTATATATGATTATTGAGCTAGTGAAAATCAGGAATTGAACTTTTTTTTTTTTTCTTTTGGTACGGGGATTGAACTCAGGGGTACTTGGACAGGGTCTCAATGTTGCTTAGCGTCTCACCACTACTGAGGCTGGCTTTGAACTCAGGATTCTCCTGTCTAAACCTCCCAGGTCTCTGGGATTATAGGCATGTACCACAGTGTCCAGCTAGGAATTGGATTTTTAATTGTATTTAATTTTGAGTAGCCACATGATACTAGTAGCTATCAAATCATATTAAATAGTACAATTATATGCCAACAAGGTAGGTTGGACTCTGTTCTTCTTAGGACCCTCAGTAATTGAGCTCCTGGGTATGGAGAATAGCTCACCTCTACATTGAGAAGTGCAGGAGATGTAACAAAGTTTGTTATTGGTGGATATGCAAATAAGGAATAAAATGGCCCTTAAAACCTGTGTTCCCATTCCAAAGAAGGTAAAAAAAAAATGGATGTCTTAGGGATTTGAATTAGAAATAGTCCTAAAAAACAAGGAGGCTCACCCCTAGAATGCTATCTCCCCTGCTGAGTTTCATACTTAGGTCTTCCCACCCTTTCCTTCATCTTAGAGGACTGGGATCCAAATGGGGGAATCAAGTAGCATAGAAAAAGATTCCTAGAGATCACATCCCCCTATTTTTTTTCTGCCATTTTCTTCCTCTCTCTCTCCCCTACATCGAAGGATAAATTTCTCAGCAGATCCTGGCTGTTTAACCTAAGTGTGAGCAAAGAAGACTGGGTATAAGGACTTTTCAGCCCTTATACTCTTATAGTAGGCTAGACAGCCTCAAGGTTCCATTTTGGCCTACACTCTGCACCCTTGTTCAATAAGAAATTCTATGTCTGGGGAAGAAAGCTGAGGAAAAGAATCTTGGGTCATCTTTTGTTTCTCTACCACCTAATGCTGCTTTTTAAAATCCTTTTGCAAAAAAACCCACAAACTTGCCTTTTTCCCACACATCTCATAGTCTTGTTTAGACTATACCCACCTGCCTGGACTAGCCCCATTTTTCCAGCTTCAGATTATACATCTGCTATGGTACCCCAGCTAATCCCATAGTTTATCTCCTAGGGAAGATCCAATAGAATGCCTTAGGATCTGCTTTCTCAGAGGCTGTCAGACCTCATATTTCTAAAATATGTAATACTGAGAAAAACCAAAGTTGTGTTTTTCCTGTACTTACAACAACCAACACTGAATATATCTATGATCTCTGGTCACAAAACTGGGGATTTCTCCCACCAGCAACCACTTAATTCAGCAGCAGATTCTCCAGTAGACACCAGTAGTGTCTCCAATTCACTTCTGATACTAACTACTTGGAGATAATGCCAGATCCCACAGGTTGAAGCTAAGTCCCAAAAGACCTTCCCAACTTCAGACACCAATCACCAAGTACCAAGTAAGTCATCACCTATACTTCTGACAGGCTACAAATGAGGGTCCCATAAGCCCTTCCTTATGTTCAATTAATTTGCTAAAGTTGCTCATAGAACTCAAGGAAACATATTTATGGGTTTATTATAAAGGATATTACATGGGATGTAAATGAACAGTCAAATAGAGGAGTTTCATAGAGTAAGGTATGTGTGAAGGGGTGAGGACGTGTCATGTCCTCTCCTCGTTTAGGCTTTTCTACCCTTTCCTTCATTTTGTTTTTTTAAATATTTTTATTTTGTTTATTCATTTTTATGTGGTACTAAGGATCAAACCCAGTGCCTCACATGCATGAGGCAAGCACTCTGCCACTAAGCCACAACCCCAGTGCCTTTCCTTCATTTGAGAGAAATGGAATCCAAACTTCATCAGGGCCACCTTCTAGAATCTCTAGGTGTTTGGATATCCAAAATTCAGTCAGTCCTTTCAGGTCTTAATGAAAGTTTCATTACATAGACATGATAGATTAAATCATTGGCCACAGGTTTATCAACTCAACCTTCAGCCCCTCTTCCCTGAGGGATGGGAGGGGAACACCAGACAACTGAAAATTCCAACCAATCACAAAGTTGTTTTCTCTGGCAACTAGTCACCATCCTAAAGCTATCTGGGGGCACCCCAGTCATCAGTCATCTCTAGCATACAAAAGACACTCATCACCCTGGAGACTCCAAGGATTTTAGGACCTCTATGTCAGGAAATATGGACAACACCACATTTCACAATACATATTTCACAATATCACAGATATTACCAAGAGACAGACAATAGCATCTGATCTCTTCACAAGATCTGTTCTAGGAACTGATCTGATGCCACATCTCACCTCTCATTAGGAGATATGGAATAGCACCTATATAATTGTACTCCCATGTTTCCTTGTCTTCAGCCTTTCTGTGTTTAATTCTTTGGGACTCAAACATTAGTTTTTATAGAAAGAGATCAATTCTAGATACTGCAGTAAAGTTGGTAGAATAGGGGTGAGAGAGATGGATTCAAAGAGATGTTCGACCCCTTAATTATAATGCTTTTAGTAAGCACTCAGTCTCTACCTTAGTGCAGGTGAGTAGGACTCCTGCAGCCTTCCCAAAGATCCTCCTGTCCTCAGCTCTTGGCTGGACTTGCTTCTTGCCTTGATTACTACAGTAGGTTTTGTTTTTGTTGTTGTTTTAGTACTGGGGATTGAACCTGGGGCTCTTTAACACTGAGCTACATGCCAACGCTATTTTTTATTTTGAGACAGGGTCTTGCTTGTTGAGGCTGGCAATCCTGCCTTAGCTCCTGAGTTGTTGGGATTATAGGCATGCACCACCATGCCCAGCTCTCCTGCAGTAGCTTCATAACTCTGCTAATTTCTAGTCTTATTCCTCCAATCTAGCCTTCACTTTAATAACATGGTAAAATCAAGTCTAGGCCAGGGAAGGACAAGAAGAGACTGCCCAAAGCTTCAGGACAAAATCCAAAGTCCTTAGGAGCAAATGCCTTCCTGATCTCTACCTGATCTTTCAAAGTCAAAAATCTGAACCCATGGTGATTCCTCTGCTTGGAATGCTCTGCCTTTAACTACTTGCCCTTTACTTTGTAAGGGGCTGGCTATCAAGATTAAAATCTTCCAGAACCCAAACCCCAAATAGGGTGCTGAAAATGCAACACAGGAGCAGAAACAAACCAGTCCCTGATCTCATTGTACTCAGAGCCCAGAGGAACTCAACTGTGCAGAGCTGAGGCCAGTGACACTATAATCACAGTTATAAAAGCATGTAACTAGGAAACCTGATCTAGACCTGAGGTTCACAGAGGGTTTCCCAGAAGAGGCAACCTGAACTGAAACTCCAAGAAAGCTTAGATTTAACTAAGAGGAGGAGGGGGGGATATGGTAGGCCTTCCAGAATAATGTATATAAAAAGTATGAGAGAGAACTGATAAAATGGAGGAATAGGGCAGGTCCAGCATGGCCACAAAACAGTACAAGTTGCCAGAATCAGTCATACTGATTCTGTAGTATGACAGTAAAGATTTTGGTCATTATCTTAAAATACATGGGAAAGCCACCTACCCTGGTCTTTAGGTAACTCCAATGGAAATGAAAGGATGGGAGCTAGGTGGTGAGCAAGTAGCAGCTTAGCAGCTGCTCTACCTATCCTATCTCCAACACCCAAAGCTACAAGTGAAGTGGTCTGCAGGGTTAGGAAGACTCACCCCTAAGCTCACAATTGTCCTCCCTCAAAGGGAAGTGAAGGAGCTGGAGGAAAACTCTGAAAGGAAAGCTTGAATCCTTTAGATTGTCTGGAGAGTCCATATCTTTCCATTTCTGCCTCTCCTCTAGCTAACATTGCCAACTCAATTCAGGTGGGCTATAGGACAAAACCTGCATTCCCCACTTGGCCTCACAGGAGGGGATGCAGCAACAAATGTGACTTACAAAGGGATGGGTACTAGAACAGAAGCCATCTGAGGTCTCAGATGAGCAGAGAGGAAAGAGATCCAGACCTGGAGGGACCTGGGAGGACCAGGCCAAGATAGATAGGATTCCATGGGCCAGATGTGAGCCAAAGGAAAGCCAGCCACCTTGGGAACCTCCAGCTCCAGAAAGGGGACCTGAGGTCCTTGAGCTTACATGTTGAACTTGGAGAAAGAAGTTCGTTTTGAACCCAGACTCTGGGTGGTACCTCAGTAACAACAATTCCAAGGGGCTCCCCAAATTTCAAGAAAAAGCAAGCAGAACTATTAATTGTATTGTCCAGGTCCTTGGTCCCAACAAAAAATTAAGCAAGACACAGAAGTAACAGGCAAAGTGCAGATGTATTGAAGGTGAACATGGAAATAGCATTCTGCAAGTTACAACTGAGAGGGCAGAGTAAGAGAGAGGCTCAAGGCCCCTGTGTCTGGGAATTAGTGTTTTATATGCTGAGCTCTGGGGCACTTTCTTCCTTATGACCTGATTGAAAACCTTACCCCGTTTGTTCCCATTGGTTACCATATGCTACCTGATTAGAATAGTATCCAATTTTCCCCCATTGGTTACTTCAAAAAAACTTAATTAGAACACTGTCCATATTACCTCCACTGACTATTTTAGAAAATCCAACCTGGACAGAATTTATCATGGGCCTTGAGTCCTCAGTGGTGGGAGTTGTCAAGGTAATGGGACTTATGGTAGATAAACAGTGACTTGATGACTCATTTTCCTGTCTTGTCTTCCAGTGGCTATTTCTTGTACCCTGCCTCTGCCATTTTGGCATCCCTGAACTCCTACCCAACAAAATGAGGGTTCTCAAAATTAAAAAAAAAAAAAAAAAAAAAACTGGAACAATATAACTGCTCAAGGGGTGGAGGAACATAGTTCTTGAGGGCTGCTCATAAGCAGACAGGAAATCTCTTGGGAATAGCTCAGTCTACACAGGTTGGTGAGTGTGGTCCTTGACTTCTCTTTTTAGGTTGAGTGCCCAGAGAGCCAGGGAAGTGTTAGTGTGATCTGGGTCCTGGGCAGCAAACTGGTTATGGGGTGGATGGAGACAGGGGCCTTCCACAACCACCAGAGAAAAAAACACAGGGGTTGAGGTAGCATTAAGTATGGAAAAGTGAAAAGACAGCTATTTGGAAATGTCAAGGAGGCAGCTCATGTCCAAGTCTGGGCCCAAAGAGCACAGTCATCAAAACTGTGCAGGAGCACTGCCAGGACTGCACAATAGGAGAGCCCAAAAGAGACTGACAGTAAAACAGGAAAGTTTGCAGCCAACCAGGAGAACAAGCAGTCTTCCTGGAGGGATCCTGGCATACTCTGCAAGCCTGGGCAGCCAAGCTTGAAGCTTTGCCAGGGTCATTGGCCTAACTTATGCTTTCCTGCCCCTAGGCATTCCAGTATGTGTTTGCTATGTGGAGTGTCCCCTACCTCCATCTCATGCTCAGTCCACTGATACACCAGTGCAGAATATTTGCACTGGAACATTATTCCCTCCATATACACACAGGGCTGTCTCACATCTGCATGTCTTAAATGCCAATCTTCCCCCTATAATCCTGCCCTTGTTCCCTCCTCAGGAAACTGTGCAAAAGCAAAAACAAACAAACAAACAACAACAAAAAAAAAAACCATCTCCCACCCCCACCGCTTTTGTTCATAACTGCATCCACAAGCCTTAAAACAGCCCAGTACCCAAAAGGTGCTCCCTAAATTCTGAAGCATTGCCAGGCATTTTTTGGGATGTAGGTACTAATATTATTTCCAATTTCATTTCACAGATGAGAAACCAAAGTTAACATTCTATCTTACAAAGAGAAAAGTAAATACTTATGTATAAATTCCACCCCTTTATTTTACATAGATATCAGTGGTTGCAATCTTAACGATATATGCTACTCTTTAAAAAAATATTTGGAAGCAGGCACTGTGGTGTGTTCCTGCACTCCCACCTGCTCCGGATGCTGAGGCAGAAGGATTGCGAATTCAAAGCCAGTCTCAGAAATTAAGCGAGGCCCTAAGCAACTGAACAAGACCCAATCTCAAAAAATAAAAAAGGGCTGGGGATGTGGCTCAGAGGTTAAGTGCCCAGGGTTCAATTCCCAGGACACTCCCCCGCCCCCGCCCAAAAAGAAAATTGGGCGCAGCTGTCTGTTAAAGATACAGATGCGTGACAGTGGGAGACTACATTTTTAAGAAAGCTTGCTTGAGTGTAAGGCCAACTGGCAGCCAGGTACGTATTCCACCGCTTCCCTTCCAAGCACGGATGGACTCCCAACCCGCAGGCTTTTCATGTGGAGTGGCCAGACCCACAAAGGGCTTCGGATTAGTCCGGAAGTTAAACCCACCACTTGCTCTCCAGGCCTTTAGAGTCTAGGAGATCTCTCCGCATTCCGACCTAGGCCAGAACAGGGTGGCGGTCTAGTACCACATAGGCCAATTTTTAGCTCATACAGGGCTTTCTGCTCCATAATCCTCTCCGGCCTTAATCCTGCATAGAATAGACGTGGAACGCCCCAGCTAACACCCTCAGCATAAAGCTCAGGGCATAAAGCTCTTGGGATAAGAGCCGCCACTCCCCCGCGCATGGAAATCTATTAAGCATGGTTTAAAACAAACAAAAGTGTAAGTACCGTATTTTTCACTCTCCCTGTTTACAAGGGTAAACTCAAAACTCCCTCAGCTTTGCCTTCAATGGAACCAAGCGGAAGGGGCGGAGCTCGAGCTACGCCACGTAGGAGCTGAGAAGTAGCTAGGATAGCCTTATGGGAATAGCCGTACACTTCCCCTTTTTTGCTTGTATATAGCGTTCTAATCATACTTTTAGAAGCTTTTTTAATAGATAATGATATTGTCTGTTTCAGAACTATTGGTAGAGCGCTATTGCGTGGCGGAAGACACCACGATGAGTGATTGAACCTCGTTCTTCCTACGACTGGACGTCGCCATCTTGAGTAGAACTGAACCATGGGGGCCGCCATTTTGCTGGACCGGGCGGGTATTTCCGGTTCCGGCGGGGGGAAAGCGCTCTCTTTTCCTTTGCAGGGCTGCGGCGCGGTGGCTGCGGTGCTTGTCTCTCTGAGCTATCCGGTGCCATCCTCGTCGCTGCGGCATCGCCACCCGCCGCTGCCATGACTGAACAGATGACCCTTCGTGGTACCCTCAAGGGCCACAACGGATGGGTAACCCAGATCGCTACTACTCCGCAGTTCCCGGACATGATATTGTCCGCCTCTCGAGGTACATGCTAAGGTGTTGGGCGAGACTGGGTGATGGGGGTAGGGGTGTTGCGCTTGTCGTGGGATTGGGCGGGTGGCGCGCGAATTTGCAGGCCGAGCAAGCTCTGTCACCGACTGTGAGTTGGTGAGTACAAACCCGATCCTAGGCCTCAACCGAGACGAACAATTTTACAGATGAGCACGAGTCATAGTCCGTCATTGCCAGGAATGGTTGAAGACTTTTTAAATCTCTGGCCCACTTCTCAGTTGTGGTCAAATATTCCCAGGGACCACCTGGCTGGGCGGAGCGGTGATGACACCAACATGCCATCTGAATGCCATGTGCTGAAAAACAGAGGCTGTTTCTGAGCTGCTGCCCTGCCCTGGGTTCAATGGGAATTGGGTAGACTCCAGAGGGGCCTTGGTGACCCACATCTCCCAGCCTGCGCTTTCGGCCCTCTCTCACTCTTGTACCTAATAGAGCTTAGAAAGGTCTTGGGCTTTATCATAGCTGCCACAGAATGAAAAATCGCCCAAGGGCTAGGTTCATGTCTGACACTTATTAATTTTCAGACTTGTTGAATGAGCCGCATTTCCATAAAAGCATCCAGTCCTGTAGCATATGAAGAGACTTATCAGCTTTGATTTCTGCATTTCTGTCAGCCCTCATAAGTAATCACAGGAAGTCCCCAGTTACTCATCCCACACCCAAGCTGCTGTCTTTCCACATTCAGAGAAGATGCAAAATAAATGTTTTATAAATACGAATCTCGGGAAAAAGTATCCATAATCTCTGACACCTGAGTTGGGGTCTTGTGGCACATCTAGCTTTAAAACTGCCTGTCTCTCTATCTGCAATAGTGGGTAATTCAGTCCAGGATAGTAACTGCTCTCATAGCCTACAGTTCCCCTGGCCACATAAATGTTCTCAACTTTATTCTCTTTAACCCACCCACAACCCTGAGACACCTTGTTATACATCAGCAAGTGGGCTGAGTAGGGTTCTCATGGATTTTTCTTCTCCTGTTTTACCTCCTTTTAGATAAGACCATCATTATGTGGAAGCTGACCAGAGATGAGACCAACTATGGTATCCCACAGCGTGCTCTGCGGGGTCACTCCCACTTTGTTAGTGATGTGGTCATCTCCTCAGATGGCCAGTTTGCCCTCTCAGGCTCCTGGGATGGAACCCTGCGCCTCTGGGATCTGACAACGCAAGTAGCTGCTCTGGGGCCTTGGGGGAAATATGGGCAGAAATGAATAGATGCCATCAGAATATGATTTCCCAAGGGAAATTGGTCCATCTGGGAAGGATGAGGCTAAAATACCTACAGAAGATAGTTGCAGTTGTTTGGCCTCCTTCCTTGATTTAATTGAGTTAGCTACTTGAAGTTGCTGAGGACTGATCTAATTGGAAAGTTTTGCTGGGTACATTAGTTGGAGTTGGCAACCATTTAAATATGTTTGAAAGGTGGTTAGGCACTTGACAGGTATAATGGAGGATCCTGGTGATGACAGATGACATTGTCACCCAATCCCCACAAGGAAATGAGGACATGTCCTGCAATTCTGAGTGGATTCTCTAGCATATATGCAGCCAAGAACTTGCTGTAATCCAAGCCACATCTAGGTTATGTGAATAACATAACCACTGGGTCAGGAACAAGGCAAGTAAAAAGATTTGGCTATGGAAGGGAAAAGTTTGCAAAGTCTGTCTAGAGAGTGACCAAGTTCTTCCTCCCAGGGGTACCACCACAAGACGATTTGTAGGCCATACTAAGGATGTGCTGAGTGTGGCCTTTTCTTCTGACAACCGGCAGATTGTCTCTGGATCCCGAGACAAAACCATAAAGTTATGGAATACTCTGGGTGTTTGCAAATACACTGTCCAGGTAAAGTAAGGGCGACATCAGAAAGCACATGTTCAAGACTCTCCTACCCTTACTCTTAACCTTTTTTTCTGTGGTAATTTTAACTCCTGTCTGGAGTCTATAAAGGTTCAGTTTCTGGGGATGTAAATGCAGTGCTGCCAACATTGATCCTACTGATGAGGGGTGGTATATAGCATTTCTTGGGACAGGACTGTTTCCTCTTATTTCTTTCCTTCCTCTGTAGGATGAGAGTCACTCGGAGTGGGTGTCTTGTGTCCGCTTCTCACCTAACAGCAGCAACCCTATTATTGTCTCCTGTGGCTGGGATAAGCTGGTGAAGGTGAGCTTCCAAACAGGGTGCAGGACCTTTACAGGCCAAAATGTATGCTTTGCCTCCCACATAGTCATAGGCTTTAACTTTGAACATTTTTATAGATTACCTCAGTTGACTTTTTGCTCTTTATATTTTTTCAGTACAGAACATAAATTTTTGACATTCGATCTGAAGTAGCTAATTATCTCACAGCATTTGCCACCTGTTTTGGTCTCATTTGATCTTAATTCACTTTGTCCCATAGTCCTAATAGATGGGGTTGTGTGGCTCAGTGGTAGAGTGCTTGCCTGGCACATGTGAAGCACTGCGTTCAGTCCTCAGCATCACATTAAAAAATAATTATTAATAAATAATACTCATATGTAAGTAATGTATAAACTCAGATTATGGTTTCCAAACTATTTTAATGCACTTGTGTCACTTTGTGAAATATTTGCAGAATTGAAAATTTGGAACTTAATGAGTTAAGTGACTGAGACAAGTTTGTGTTGGTTTGCATTTTCATTTTTGTTACTGGTAGAATGATAAATGGCTGTTATGCCAAGGAACGCTTTTAAATAATGTCTCCTTACTCTGCCCAATCTTGAACTAGATTGTTCATCCATGAGCCCTTGTCTTTGTAGGTGTGGAATTTGGCTAATTGCAAGCTGAAGACGAACCACATTGGCCACACCGGCTATCTGAATACTGTGACTGTCTCTCCAGATGGATCCCTCTGTGCTTCTGGAGGCAAGGTATTTTGGGACTAGGCATCTTCTACTCGTTGAGGAAAGGTGTCTCAGAAAGAACACTTTGTCTTTGACATAAATTGACAGCTGAAAGATTAGCTAGGTTTTTCAAGATATGTTCCTAAGGACAATATTTTCCAGAAATATACTGTTTGTCTCCTCAAAGCAGTATAGGAGGCTCTTGATACACTTGGTGAGGTGTCATTCAATAAAGGAAAGATTTAAAGAAATAATGGAATTTTGCCAGGCACAGTGGCACACACCTTGTAATCCCAGCACTTCAGGAGGCTGAGACAGGAGGATCTCAACTTCAAAGCCATCCTCAGCAACTTAGTGAGATCCTTTCTCAAAAGGACTGGGGTGTGGTTCAGTGGTTAAGCATACTCCTGGGTTAAGTCCCTGGTGACAATAATAGTAATAATGGTATTTGAGCTTTCAGGAAGTCAGGGTCCTGGGGGAATTGAGTCTGACAAAATCTTGAGGTGAAAGGGGCTGACATCTGGAAGAGGTCACATTGCCCTAACTCATCTTTCATGTCTGCCCAGGATGGCCAAGCCATGCTGTGGGATCTCAACGAAGGCAAGCACCTTTATACACTAGATGGTGGGGACATCATCAATGCTCTGTGCTTCAGTCCCAACCGTTACTGGCTCTGTGCTGCTACAGGCCCCAGCATTAAGATCTGGGTGAGTATGGGCTACATTACATACCGAGTTCTTGGATGCACTGTCTCTACCTCCTCATTTCCTCCCCAGCGATGCTGTGATTTACTGTGTGCCATTTTCAGATCAGAATTTTCTGAAAATCTCATGGATTTAAAAAAAAATGCAGTGGTGTAAGTGTTCTCTATACTCTGGTTTTGACCTGTTCCCCAGGACTTGGAGGGCAAGATCATTGTAGATGAACTGAAGCAAGAAGTTATCAGTACCAGCAGCAAGGCAGAGCCACCCCAGTGCACCTCTCTGGCCTGGTCCGCTGATGGCCAGGTAAGTGGGTCTGTGCTGGCTTTTGAAAAGGGAGCACGTCCTGAGACTCTGTTTTTATTTCTGGGGGCACTATTCCATGGAACATTCTATCCAAAAAAGGGCAACAGATGGGTGTGATCCAACCCCATCTGGGGACAGTCACTCCTGGAACAGTACCTTGGACGTAAAGTCCAAATTGCATTGCAGTGAGTGCACTACCAGTTCAGTGCCTCCTTACTCAGAACTTAAAAGGTGTGTACATAGCTTCTGTCCAGAGAGGCTTCTGACAGAAGTTGAACTTCAGCTTCTCCTGCTTCGGCCTCCCCAGTTACTAGGATTATACACCTGGCTGTTTTTTGCTCTAGGAGTACTTAATGGATTATTAGCACCTGTACTATGGTAATTGAAAGAGGGTTTTTTTTTGTTTGTTTTTTAATGTGGTACTGAGGATCAAACCCAGGGCCTTGCACATGCTAGACAAGCATTCTACCACACCACAGGGTTTCTTAAAGGAAAGGCTATCTTTGGGACTGTAGTTTGTGACTAGACCTTGACCTGTCTGTTTTTTCCCCTTATAGACCCTGTTTGCTGGCTACACAGACAACCTTGTACGAGTATGGCAGGTGACCATTGGCACTCGCTAGAAATTTTATGAGAGCTTCACAAATAAAAAGAAAAAAACTGGCTTTCTACAACTGACTTCAGTTCTTTTAGGAAGTATTTTTCTCTAATAAGTGAAAAAAGATACTTACAGGTTAAAATAGATTTAGTTAATAGTAATGTAAAACTGGAAGCAGAATCATGAAACTTTTTAACCAAGTAAACATAACTATGGGAAAGAGGTATGTCAGTTTTTAAAGTTTCCTCTAGTATTGGGTTGGCATTAGATGTAACATATGGGATAGTACATAGGGAAGCTCCCCAAATATTCCCCCAATAAGGCTTACCTTAGGCCTAGAGAAACTGAGTTGAAAGGAATGGATTACTTCAAAACGGTTGCAGTTGATTTAGGAATACCAAGTTTCCTTACGTTTTCTCTCATTTCCTCCAAAGATGTATTCAAGAAACTTTGAAATCTCAGATTACCGTATCTCCATTAATTTGGGTCCTTGGTTAAACTGGAGGAATGGGTTGTGCTGGGGATTGAACTCAGGCACTCAACCACTGAGCCACATTCCCCAACTCTATTTTTGTATTTATTTTATTTAGAGACATACTTGTTTTCTTAGTGCCTCACTGTTGCTTAGGCTGGCTTTGAACCCACAATCCTCCTATTTCAGCCTCCTCAGCCACTGGGATTATAGGCATATGCCACTGTGCCTACAATTTTTTAAAAAAACTAGGCAGCATCAGAAAGTGTGCGCTAGGGATTAAATCCAGAGACATTATACCACTGAGCTGCATCCCCAGTTCTTTAAGACAGGATCTTGAAATTGCATACACTGGCCTTGAATAAGTAGTGGGATAATATGTGTCTATAATATTTTTTAGTTGTAGGTAGATATAATACCTGTATATTTATATGGTGCTTGAGGATCAAACCCAGTGCCTCATGCCTGCTAGGCAAGTGCTCTACCACTGAGCCACAACCCCAGTCTTGGATTAGGGTACCTCTAACCTCAAACTTAACTATTTCAAAGTTATATGAGCATACCAAGTTTCCACAAAAATAGTCACTTGAATTTTGTGGAGATTCCCAGGGGAAGCTTTATTCTTCTATGGACCCTCAGTATGGTAGTACAAGGTAACAAATGATCTTTACATATAGATTTTGAATGCTGTGCCAATAAATGGGGATGTTAGAATAGGAAATTTTTATCCCAATCTTTGCTGGAACAGGAAAGAAGCACTTAGCCAGTTTTATAATACTAAGAAATCACTTCTGATTTGCACCCTCGTATCTACTTGAGAGATGGACTCCACAAAAGAAGCAAATAAACATTTTTATTTCTGCAACACAATCCACCTTCCCATTCCCCCCCAAGAACATGAGTTGTCCTCAGCCATCAAAGCAGAGGACAAAAGCTGACAAGTGACAGAAGGCAAGGGGTTACTAGAAAAATAGATTATACCCAAGGCTCTCCTTCCCAGGGATCCAAACCCCTGGTCCCTGTCCCCAGGCTCCCCATCAGACTTTGCCAAGTGGAGGGAAATAAAAGTCATGGGGAAAGGCTGGAAACTGAGGAAAGCAACTCCATTGAACAAAGGGTTAAAGAAGCCTGGCAGTGAAGACAGGGGTAGGGTGGGGTGAGCTTTGCTCCTAGATTCAGTGTTGGAAAAAGGGGAGAAAATAATTTATTGGGTGATGTAATGGTATGTAGTTTCAATCATGTTGACCATCCCAGATCTCTCACTGAAGCTAAATTCTGGCCGGTCTATGGAGGTAGAAATTGGGGATGGAAGGAAAGTTTTAGAATCCCTCCTATTCCCCAGGAGAGTAGACATTTCTTTACCCAGCTCTACCCTTTTGCCCAGCCTGCCTTCCCAAAACAACTTCCAAATCCTTAGCTAAAAATTGCACCATAAGATGGAACTGGAATGGGGATGTTATGAGTCTTGCCCAAACCCTCCAGCCCCAGAACTGACAAGGTTTAAGAGTAGGGGTGGGGAAAGAAGTTAAGGGATGAAATTACACTCTCTTCTCATCCCCTACTCAAAAGTTAGACCCCAGGGCTGGGCTGAACTGGGCTAGGCAGACAGGAAGGGAAGACCAGGCAGGCAGGCAGCTGTTCTCATTATCAGGGACCCATGCAGACCTGTTGGACAGACAGTAGGTGAGAGTAGGCCGAGCTGGAGGCCAGGAAGGTTCTTTAGGCTCCTAGAGGGAGAAGCAGGGGCCTGGGGTCAAGGGGGAGCAGGAAGCAACGCAGTAACAAACGTGGGAGGAGCCTTTCAGCCCCCAAACTTACGGGCCATCATCCACCACCACCCGCCCCCCCAGTGCGGACCAGAGGGGCCCCTGCGGGTGGTAGGCTGATCAAGGGCAAAGCTTGATGCGGGTACCCTTGGATAGCACCCGAAAGAAAGGGAAGACACGCTCGCCCAGGAAGGCAGCTGAAAATGTATGCACGTGAGCTAGAGTCTCCGCATTGTAGAAGCCCAAGCGCCCAGCCTCATAGTCCAGGTATACGCCAAAGCGCCGTGGTTTCTCACTTGGACTCAGCAGTGTCTGCTCTGTTGAGCTCTGTGCCTGGTACCGTTTGCCATTGGTACCCACACACCACACTTCCCGCTGAAGCAGGGGCTGCTGGGGCAGATGGAGCCGGCGGCGGCGATGGTGATGGCGTGAGGAGCTGGCATCCCCGCTGCCCACAGAGGACCCCCCGGAGCCCACCTTTTCTTTATGATGGGTTGATTCACGGGCAGCGCCCACCGCCCAGCCCCGCCGCCCGCCCACCTCTACCTCCCAGTAGTGCCGGCCAGAGCGGAAGCCTTGGGCCCCCAGTACGCAGCAGTCAGCCGAGAAGCGCTTGGGATGGTCAGCAACCTCTTGCCGCCGTTCTGCCAGGCGGACCCCCCGGCGGTCAGGGGACAGCATCAGGGCTGGGTGAGCGGTGTCAGGATCCAGCGTCAGGTCCACTTGGGAGGGAGGACAAATACGCCAGGGCTGGAACACTATTCCCCATCAGAAGCCAACTCCAAAGGTTCAGTCTTTCCTGCTGTACCTTCCTTGTCCCCCAACCCCCATCGATCCCATCTAGCTCTCCTCAGCTCCTCCCCATACCAGTTTACAGGACAGGCTCAGGTTCCTATGAGTTCCACCCCTTTCTCCAATCTTGTTCCCAGGACACCTGATAGCCATTCCCCAGTCCCTGACTGTTCTTGCCACCTCATCCATCCTGTCCCTACCCCCACCCCCACAACCTACCTGAGCTATGACAGAAGTTATTCTAGGCTTGAATTTTCAGTGTAGTCTACCTATAGCCTGAGCCACCTCAGCCCCCTGCACTACCCCCATGGCCCAACTTCCCTCAGAACCCAATCTCAGGTCTTTGAAGGGAAAGGCAAAGGAAGGTCATACAGGTGACCTCCCTACCTCTCGCAGCCTGACAGAACATCCGGCTCATTTTCCTCACGATGGCATCTGTCAGGAAGTCATGGCTATGGGGTTGGCACGGGTCAGGGGACCAGATCTCTGGGGGCTGCAGCTGTACCTCTTCACACCTGGAGGAAGGGGACCGGGCAGGGGGTGGGACCATGATATTCCCGGAGGGAAGAGTAGAAGCTGAGGGGAAGGAGAGGAGGGTCCAGGAGGCAGAAACTCAGGTCCTGGGGAAGGAAGGAGAGGAGAGGGATACCCAAGAGAGGCAGGGATGGGGAACCAGATATCACTGGGTCACAAAGGGTAAAATGGGAACACACCTATTGAAAGTCTCCTTGATGTCCTGGGAATAACAGAAACAAAAAGAGGGAGAGGGAGAAAGAGACAAAGAGAATGTCAGCTGCACAGAGACCATTGCTTTCTCCCAATCTCCAGCCAGAGAAAGGTCTGCACTTGAACAGGAAGGGAGAAGCAGGACCTCAAGGCCCTTAATAAACATGCATGTGTCATCATACATCCCTATGTCTGACTATATCTAACATCTCATCCAGCTGAAAGCCCAGTAACAGAATTTCATAATATGATTTGGTCACCTTTTTTAAAAATTCATTCCTCAACTCTCATTCATCCTCCTTCTAGATCTAATTCTTCCTTCTTTTCATTGGGTAGAACTGTTACACACACCACATTTAACATTGTCTCCAGCCTCAAAAACCATTTTTGGTGTTCAGGTTAAAAACTGTTGTGAGTTCTTCCGGAAAGAAGAGGTAGCTCTGGGCAGAGGTAATGGTGAACACAGCCTAACAGGGCAAATAGGGAGCTGGGGAGGTGACAGGCAGGGTAGAAAGGAGCACAGTGCTCACCTGTAGTAGTCGCAGGCCCCCCTGCTGACTCCGCTCCTGGGCCTCAGCCAGCAGGCGGCTCAGCTGGGCAGCCTGTTCAGCAAGGCGGCTAGCCACTGTTCCAGCATGTTCCAACTGAGCTTCATGCATCTCTCGGAGGCGCCGCTCCAGCCCTGCCTGCTCTTCAGCCAGAAACCGTGTGAGCCGCCCAAACTCTGAAGCCACAGCAGCCAGCTCTGCCTTCATCTGGCTCTGGAATGATGCGAAGGGGATGGGTGATATCACTGAATGTATAGGAAGGTAAATCTCCTGTTTTCTAACTGCTGTCTCTCAATCCAAAGCAAAGGAGCCCTACATTCCTCAAATCCAAGAAGAATCACAGTTCCTTCTCCTTCCTACACATACTTCCCTGGCAACTGGTCCCAATGGCACCAACAACTGCCTGGAAGGCTTCTCTCTACCTTGTCTACCTAACTTGACTTGCCCTTCAGTCTAAGCTTACATATTCTGAGAAGCTTTCTCCCTTCCAAATCTAATCAGCACCATCTCCATAAATATCACTGTTATCTTTCCATGGCATATACAGTATTGGAAATGCTGTTTAAAATAAAGTCAAGTATCCTTTAAAATTATTTTCCCCAGAGGCACTGTAAGCTCCCACCAGCAGGGATTATGCCCAATTCCTGTCTGTTTGCTATAGTGTCATCAGACTGTGTCAACTAAAGAGTAGGTACCTGGTAAGAATTTTTTTGACATCAGTAAGTAAGATAATTCAGGAATCAAGACATCAACTTAGGGTCCTCACTATGTTGCTATTCAGTGACCTTAGAAAAGTCACCTAAGTGCTCTAGATCAATAATCAGCAAGCTTCTTCAGTAAAGATTGGTTAGTATTTTGCACTTCATGGGCCAAGAAGCAAAATCAATGATATTAGAAGGTATAGTTGTCCCAAGGTATTCAAGTGGAATTGGTTCCAGGATTCCCCAAGTTTCAGGGGCCCTTACATAAAATAGTATTTGCATATAACCTACACATACACTCTCATATCCTTTAAACATCTCTAGATTATTTATATTACTTAATATAAATGCTATGCAAATAATTGTTCTACTATATTGTTTAGGGAAAAATGACAAAGGAAAAATATCATGCATGTTCAGTACAGATGTAATTTTTTCCCAAATATTTTTTTCCTTTTTCCACATATTTTCAATTCAACGTTGGATATGGAATGCACAGATACAAAGGGCAACTGTACTTAATATCCTACAACAACAACAACAAAAAAACACCCCTGCTTAGTCCTACCCCATTTGCCTGTGCTGGGACCATCCTGGGTGATGGGCATACTTTTCACCCATGACTATCAGTGGGAGACATTCTCTGGGTAAAAATAACTGGCCAGAGTAGGGAGGGCAAGCCAACTGGGTGAGGGAAGCAGCCATCAGTTTTACCTTCTGCTCCAAAGATACTCAGGTCCTGGCCCCCAATCCCAGAGATTCCCAAAGTTATCAATATGGACAGAGGCAAGGTGGCTCTTTAACTCCCAGACTCAGATTCTGTATTTGCCAGCAGCAGAATCTCTAAAGTATAGACAGCGATGAGTATGGTTTTGGGAAGTGACAAGGCCCACACTCTGGTTGGGGAAGTTACATACTGGGAGGAGGGGAAGAGGGACAGAAGATGTCCTAGCTTGGTTTTTGAATCTCACAGTGCTAGTTCATTCCAACAGGACTTGCTGCCCTTATAAAAACAGGGAGAGGGTCAGGAAGTAGCAAGTAAGTGGAAAATATCAAAAAAGACTCTTTGGGGAAGGGTGAGCAATGATGAAAAAGGGCAAGAAACACTGGACAAGGAGCTATATCAGTTTCTGCAATGCTAATATTCAGTAATTCCTCCCTTCCCTTACATACCTTGGCCTTCTTCCGAGACAAGCCTCCCAGGACCACATCCCTCTCAACATCAGGGATGCTCTGTCTACTATCTACATCTATGCTAGGACTGGAACTTCTCTCATAGCTGCTGTGCGGGCTTTTCCCCCTTTTGCCCTCTATGCCATCCAGTGCTGAGTTAGATTTCTTGGTAGAAAGCTTTGCTCTGTAGCCTTGAGCCAGGTGCCCAATCTTACCAAGCCTGGCATTAGTTTTCACTCCATTTTAGAATCGAGAAAGGAACGTGTCCCCTCACAGCACCTCGTGCCCCCACCCCCCAATCACCTTACATCCCTGGGAAAGTATTTACACCTCTCCCATATTTGGCTGTCCTGTGTTCAGGGGATCTCATTATCACCTGTGAGCATAAGCAGGCTTATCTTCCTTGCCCTGACCATAGAACCAGTCAGCCTACTCAAGGACATCTACACACCTTCAGCTCTGTCACCCGCCTCTCCTCCTTGGCCTTCATCTTCTGCACAGCCTCCAGGTGCTTCCTAAGGGGTTCCACATGCCCCTGCAGTTTGGTCTGAGGGAATGGGAAAGAGAAGGTTAAAGGTGGGGGTTGTACTTCAGAGCCTGATATCCCCACCTCAGGTGTCAAGTAAACCCTTCCTCCTGTCTTCCCTCACATGATGATAAAGGCCTCCAATCATCCCCTGAACTCATGTACATTTTCTAAAGATGAGGTTCTATGATTACAGAGGTCCAAAACCAATAGTTGGGGTGGACAAGCCTTGAGCCTCTACCACATGGAAGTCTTTGCATGAGTATTCCTGACTTTGGTCCTTTCCACCTTATAAATGATCTTCATCTTTGAATACTTTTCTGATTATTTTATACCCATGTTAAGAATCTTTTGGTGATCTCCCACCATTTCCAGTGATCTGACCCTACATTTCTATCCTCACTTCATCCTTTCTATAGTCTTTCATTTAGTCACATAAAAGTACTTGTCTTTTCCTATTTTCTTTCTTTTTTTTTTTTGGTACAAGGGATTGACCCAGAAGTACTTAACTACTGAGCTACATCCCCAGCCCTTTTTATTTTGAGACAGGGTCTCCTAAGTTGCTTAGGGCCTTGATAAGTTGCTGAAGCTGGCTTTGAACTCACAAGCCTCCTACTTCAGCCTCCCAACCCTAGGCTGCGTATAATTTCTTGCTGTTCCCCCTGCCTGGGATTATCCTTCCCCACCTAGCCTAAGGCATTCTTACTTTAAAACCCAGCTCCCTAACCTGATTCTTCCTGCCCCCAACCTCCTCTGTGATCCCAAAGGATCTGGAATAAAACCTTTATATTACTTCCCACAAGTGTGCCTCTCCACCAGATATTGCATGGTCCCCTCCCCACTTAATTTCTGTACTTATGTTTTCTCTAATAGTCAATTACTTGCTAAATGAAAAGCAAAAATCCCTTCTTCCCTAAAGTTATTAACTTTCACAGCAATTAGGCACATTAACTTTTGTGGTCTAACAGTTTATAAGTGAGTCTTTTCCTTCTCCTGCCCCCATCTCTTCCATATTGGGGATTGAACCCAGGGGCACTCTATCACTGAGCTAAGGAGGTCCCCTCCCACCTTTTTTTTTGAGACAGGTTCTCACAACCTGGTCTCCTGCATCAGCCTCCTCAGTAGCTGGGATTACAGGTGTGCACCACCATGCCTGGCTCTGAGTCTATCTTTAAAGGGCTGTTAGAGACACCAGAATGGGTGAGTAAGTCCAACCTATTAGCTCTTTACTTTTTTTTTTTAATGTCTTCTATTTCTGCCTTGCTCCCTCCTTTTCCTTAGGGGAAAATACTGGATAGAAAACCTTAAGCCTAGACACTAACCAGGGCCTGAATGCACTTGGGTGATCTGAGGCAAGCCACAATTCCAGTTTCCTCAGCTTAAAAACGGGGATAGAATCTACCCCATGAATAGTATACTTAGCACAGTATCTGGCATGTGGCAAAGACCTGCAAATGCTATCTAGTATTTGCTATCTAAGTTGTCAGCTGCCAGTAATATCCTAGTAATGACCCTTGCACTAAAAGGGTTACTGACCCAGATTACAAAAGGCAGTTGTTGCACAAGTAAAGAAAAAATTACAGTAACAATAAAATGGCAGTCGTTCTATAACATGAAAATAGTAAAAGCCACACAAAATTTTGCATTTTGATATTACCACTACCGACACACACATCTAAACCCAGGAACATTCTACATACTGAGCTATGTCCCCCACCGTTTTCCTATTTTGAGACAGTGTTTAAGTTACCAAAGCTGGCCTCTAATTTTTGATCCTTCTGCCTCAGCCTCCCAGTAGCTGAAATTACAGACATGACCACATCCAGCTTAATATTATTTTATATTTCTCCACTGTACAATCAGTATTTCTACTCCATTAATTTGGAATTCATATGCACCATTATGCCTGGCTCTGAGTCTATCTTTAAAGGGCTGTTAGAGATACCACAATGGGTATCTATTTGCTCTTTCCTTTTTTTTTTTTTTAACGTCTTCTATTTTTTGCCTTGCTCCCTCCAATATTTTTCAATATTTTTCCTAAATCACTGACAAAAAAAATTCTTAAGCACAAACCCAAATAGAGTACTATTTAAGAGAAAATTTCAAGGACATTTCAGCTTTTAGGGACTTTACTTATGCATCATTTGTTACTACTATCTGTTCAATAAATATTTCTACAAAACAACAGTGTGCCGAGTTAATGCACATGTACATATAAGAATAAACTACCCATCTGTAAAAAAAAAGTCTCTAAATCAGAAAAGGAATCACTTGAATTAGATTTACATAATAAAGCATGTATCTACATTTGCTGATTAGTTAATGTCATATTAAATGTGTTTATCTGGCTTCTAAAACTGTTGGGCCTGGTAAACCGATCAAGGAAAAGGATTATAATTTCTTTTAACTCCTCATCCACTTCAGAACCTAGTAAAAGAATTTTTGGCAGCAGCAGACATTCAACAGATGTGGTTAATATAAATTAACAAAGTGACCACACATTGTATTATGGGTTCACCTAATTAGGAGCTGAGAGGATATAAAAGAGAAGGACAGCCCTGAGTATGGTGGTACATGACTATAATCCCAGCTACTTGAAAGGCTGAGGTTAAACATAAAAAGGGCTAGGCTGGGACTATAGCTCAGTGGTAGAGCACTTGCCTCGAATGTGTGAGGCACTGGGTTCGATCCTCAGCACCACATAAAAAATAAAATGACATACGCCGGTAATCCCAGTGGAATAGGAGGGAGGCTGAGACAAGAGGATCCAAAGTTCAAAGCCAGCCTCAGCAATGGTGAGGATCTAAGAGATAGTGTCTCTAAATAAAATATAAAATAGGACCGGGGATCTGGCTCAGAGGTTAAGTGCCCGTGAGTTCAATCCCTAGTACCAAAAAAGGAAAAAAAAAAAAAAAAAAAAAGACTGGGCTTAAGGGGCAGCAATTCCCTGCTAGGCTGAGCTTTCTAAAGCTATTCTCCTCTTAATTCAGAGTCTCTATCTTGTTGATACTGTGGATTGAACCCAGGGATGATTTACCACTGAGCTATAACCCTAACTCTTTTTATTTTTTATTCTAAGACAGGGTTCCAAGTTGCTTAAGACCTCACTAAGTTGCTAAGGTTGGCCTCAAACTTGCAATCCTTCTGCCTCAGTCTCCTGGGATTACAAGTATGTACCACTGTACCCTACCTGATTCAGAATCTCTAGTGGTAGAAGCTGCTTTATTTATTATTATTATTATTATTTTTGCATTACTAGAAATTAAATCAAGTTGTCCTCTATCACAGAGCTACATACTTAGTTTTTATTTTTTTTATTTTTAGACAGGATCTCACTAAATTACCAAGAGTAGCCTCCACCCTGCAATCCTTGTGCCTGGGATTATGATCATGGACCACCATGCCTTGCCCACTGTACTTTTGAAAACTTCCTCCAGTAACTCTAATAATCAGGCAGGTTTGACAATCATTGTGTGCAAGGAGATGAGGTCCTCCTTTAATGGCAGCATGCTGTGTTATTTATGGTTCCTGGAGATGAGGCAATCTGGGTTTCTCTTTTTATTTTATTTTTTTTTTTAGGTTTATCTTAGCTGTACCACTCTGAGCTGAGTTATTACTCTAAAAGTGAGGTAATGATAATAACCCCTAAATAAAGTTACTGAAGAAATCAGGAGAAGGGGTAAAACACAGTCATAAACAAACAAAAAAATTTCTGTGCAGACTACACAGAAGCTACCCTGCCTTCCTTCTGATCTCACTCCTTCAAATCCACCCAGACCATTACAAAGTAATGCTATTTGGCCTGGCACAGTGTTGCATGCCTATAATTCCAACAACTTGGAAGGCTGAGACAGGAGGATCATAAGTTTGAAGTCAGCCTCAGCAACTTGCTAGAGTCCTAAGCAAGTTAGCAAGAATCCTGTTTCAAAAAATAAAAAGGGCTAGGGATATAGCTCAATGGTAAAGCAGCCCTTGGTTCAACCTCATAGCCAAAAAAAAAAGAAAAAAGAAAAGTAAAGAAAAAAGTAATGTTATTTGTGCTGGCTATCTCTCAGAAAAATCTTTTTTTTTAACCTAAAAGTTAAATTGGAGGTAGGGAGCAAGACCTTAATCAAACTAAAATCAGACTACAAGAAGAAAGTTCACATGACAGAAAAGTCAAACTAAAAACAAACATACAAATGGTGGTGACACTGTTACAGGTATACCCCAGGGAGAGGGACAGCCATAACCAAATCCACAATTTACTAAAGCTTCGTGGCCCATGGTACAGTATTTACACCTTTCTGACTGTTCCCCATATTGTAAAATGAAACTGGAAAATATATCAACTTATAGAATGGTTTTAAGTTTTAAACGATAACCCATGAAAAGTGCCCAATTTACATAAGTGCCCAGTAAATATTAACTATCAATTCTGGAGAAATTAAAGTTCAAAGATACTCAGATACTTGAGCAAGATTTGATAGTAAGGCAGAGCTAGGTCTTCTGCCTTAAAAGCCACTCTCTTTTCCAGTCAGTACAACAGACCTGTACAGAGTAGACCAAAGACCTTGAGGTGGGAACCAAGCCATACCACAGGGTGGTATGGAATCCATTAGGAGGCAAGTGCAGTACATTTGGATATGATACTAGCATTTCTATATTCCTGTTTCATTCAAAGTCCTTTCTTGTTCTTTGAAATCCCCATTTCTTTCTACCCCAAGGGACTTAGTCAAGAAGGGACTTAAGACTCATCCAAAAGAAAATGAGAGTGCTAGTAAAGCCTTGGAGACCTGTCACTTGCACCCCTACACTTAGCAACAATGGAGGTGTGAAAAGCAGTGCCCTGCTTCCCAGAAGACAAAGCCCACTGATCTGACATCACTCACTTTGCCCTATTTACTTCCCAGGTCTGCTTCATTGTATCTGCTTTGTCTGTGTACAGGATTCTTCTCATTCAAACCCACCCTGGTGCCAATGCTTGGAGAGGGAAAATCAGTTCGCCAGAACATGAGGTACTCTGAGAAGTACAGATGTTTCCTTTTCCCAGTTCCCCTTAATAGTTCTCTAACCCCACTAAACTCCATCTGCACTTTTTACTTGTCTCACCTTGTATTCCTGTACCACCTCCTCCAATGGCACCACACTGTGCTGTTTGTGGCTCCTGGATTCTCGGCACACCACACAGATAGCTTCTTCATCCACCTCACAGAACAGCTTCAGAGCTTCTTGGTGTTTGGGACAGATGCCCTGCTCATTCACACGGCTCCCTCGACCAGGGGTTGGGTGCATCTGCCGAATCACCTGAACCATGTTGGCCAGCTGCAGGTTGGGGCGGAAGCTCCGCCGAGGAAAGCTCTTTCGGCACTGGGGACAGGTGAAGCACCTCCGAGGGGCTGGAGGTGGGGGCAGTGGGGTGACGGGGTCTAGCTCCTCTTCTTCGTCCTCCTCCAGCACTTCCTCCTCCTCATCCTCGTCCTCCCCCCTCAGGTCCTCCATGTCCCCCAAATAGTAGTGCAGGTCTTCCTCCTCGTCCTCCTCCTCCCACACGTAGTCCATGTTGTCCCAGTTGGACCCACCCATGCCACTGGTCCAGAACACACCCTCCTCTTCCTCCTCGACCTCCTCCTCCATTTCGCCCTCATAATCTTCTTCCCGCATGGGGGTGTCCCACCCGCCTCCGGCCCCCACAGCCTCCACTTCCTCCTCCTCTCCTTCCTCCTCCTCCTCCTCCCGGTCCAACTCATCCCTGTCCTCCTCATCCTCCCCACCCCACAACTGGGTTACACACACTCGGCAGAAGTTGTGCCCGCAGCCGATGGACACCGGGTCCGTGAAGTAATCGAGGCAGATGGCGCACACCGCCTCCTCCTGAAGGGTCTGCACAGGGTTGGGTGTCATGGCAACGGCAGCCATCTTAGTGTCCAGTCAGCCAGTGTAGATGTGCGGTGGGGGGGGGCGGGGGGGGGCGGGGGTCTTCCCTCTCAGACGCCCTGGCGACCCGGCCCCACCCCCAGTCCTGCCCCTTCACACCTTGCCTCAAGCGCTGCCAGAGAAATGTCCTCCCTACAACCCACCCCTCCAAAGAGTTCCCTACTCCCAGACGACAACCGTGTCTCTACGAGTGGAGGGGACAGAGCTGAGAACCACCGACAAGTCCCTCAGGTGGCCCTGAGTGCAAATCTGCCCCAACGCTCCCCCGGCCTCCTCATAAACCCCCGCCCCTCCTCACTTCCTGGCCCCGCCCCCTCACTTCCGGCCTCCCTCCTGACACTTCCGGCGTCTGCGCACAACCCAAGCTCTCGAGTTCCCTCCCCGATCGTGCTACGCCCTCTTCCCACCCCTCCCCACCCGGGCCCCCAAGGCAACAGGAAACGGCGAGGAGACGCTCTAGCAGACACTAGGGAACAGGGCGGGAAGCTAGGACGGTGGAGGCCCTCGTCTCTGTGATGCAGGGAAGCCGGGAACGCGCACAGAACAGAAGGACTGCCCACCTCCATCCCCCGCCACTGGAGAGAAACTACGGGGGACAGTGGGAGCGTTTGGCAGCTGTCTGCTCTCGGTGCTATGACCGCATCGGCCAGGCGCCATCCTACCGACCGAGCAAGGACGACTGCAGCAAGGACTCCCACAGCCGATGGCGGAAAGAGAGGGGCCGACTCCGGTGAACGCCCCGAAGTACTTCCGGCCCTTCTAGGCAGAAGACTTTGTTGTTTGACACTCTAGAGGGTCCTTCCTAGTCGGATCGGGAGGTGGAGCCTGAAGAAGTACTGTGGGAGTGGAGCCAGACATACCACCTTTCCTTTACTACTGTTGGCATTTCCACGCCCATTTTAAAAACTGACCACCGGTCACAGTCACAATGTTTGGGTGAACTTCCCTACTAAGGAAGAGTGACAAATCATTACATCCGTATAGTAGAACGCTCTTTAGCCATGAAAAAAAAAATCCTCTTCAGAATATTTATTAAATTTACAAAAACCAAGTTACAAAGTGCAGAGTATACTACCATCTGTTAAAAACAAAACAAAAAAAAAGGGTAGAGGGCGAATGTAAAATAAATTAATAGCTTTATATTCCTGCGCTTAATCAATAGTTCCTACCTCCGAGTTTTATGAGAATTAGTAAACCTCATGTATAAATTAGAACATTGCTTAGCTCGTGATAAGAACGATATAAGAGTTAGCTGCCCTTTATTATCATTCTTCTATGGAATACTACTGGTAGAGTTTCTCTAGAAGAAGTAGTATTCCACAGAAAGGATGAAAGCAGTAAGAAAAACACTCTCCCGTACATGTAGTTCGGTATCCTTTGAACTTTGAATCAAACCCATTTATTATCTTAAAGATATTTTTCCAAGTGTCATTGATTCATTCAACAAATACTTTTTTGAGCTGTGCACCGTTTGTGCACCGCTTGTGCACCGCTCTTGCTCCGCACCAGAACTACTTAGAGGTTTTCATTCGTGGAATCCCAATCTAAGAACAAGGGCTAGACTTGGACTTATAGGACTGGTTTTACTTGAAATCAAGTTTTGTCCAGGGTATATTGGTAAAGGTGATGCCTGGTCCCCTGAACATCTATGCCGAATAGATTCTTTGTGCGATAGAAATAATATTTGATGCTTCCTTTAAATATTTTTTAAATGGCGGAAGAAACTACTGGACCATGATTCATGTACAGAATACCCAGCAGGTGTTGGACACAGAGATACCAGGGTGGGGCATGTAAAACTTACTCTGTGAAAAACTTCAGGTGATCACCGTGGTTCCTTAGGAGGTGGGCCGGGGCCTCTGAGGACGTCTGTGTGAACGCGCCGAAACCACAAACCTTCGTGGTGAAACATTCTATATGCCAGGAATTGCAGGAGCTGCTGTGACAGAGATGTCGGGTACAAGAACTGGACAGAACTTGGCCGGCTGCTACAGGGGCAGAAGCCCCTTGTTCCCATAGAGTTCCAGGTTCGTGCGGCTTGTAGTCCCGCAGATCTACAGCTTCAGGAATATAATAATCAAAGCTAGCTGCAGGCAGTTTCCGTAGTGTAGTGGTTATCACGTTCGCCTCACACGCGAAAGGTCCCCGGTTCGAAACCGGGCGGAAACAAACTTTTTAAGGGTTCTTGTATATGAAGGAGACGGGCAATGAGACTGGACTAAAGCAAAACTAAACTCACAGCTTCAAACATAAATCCATGTCTCACACCTCACCTGCTTGGGTTTTTTGTTTGTTTGTTTTAATTTTTTTGTTTGTAGCAGGGTTTGAACCCGGGGACGCTTAACCACTGAGCCACATCCCCATCCCTTTTTATTTTTAATTATGAGACACAAAGTTGCTTACGCTCACTAAATTGCTTAGGCTGGCCTTGAACTTGAGACCCTCCTGCCTTAGCCTCCCCAGCTGCTGGGATCGTCTTTCTCTTCTCCTCAGATAGCCTATCCTGCAACCCTTCTAGAGGAATCCGTAGGCTTTAGACTCCCCAGGATCAAATCTTGTGCACAGTACATTCTATGTAATCTTGTGCCAGTTATTTCTAAAAACCTATGTGTGCCTCTGCCAGTAGATCTCAGTCTCCTGGAACACAGCACCAAAACCACTTCACCGTGCCCGGCTAGCTCAGTCGGTAGAGCATGAGACTCTTAATCTCAGGGTCGTGGGTTCGAGCCCCACGTTGGGCGTGGAGTAATTTTGAACGAAGGTGAGAGAGGCTCCCTCCTTTCTAAGGCAATTTGATGATACTTTCCTGAGCTATTGAGCCAGAGCCAGATGCCCCTTACTCTCCAGTAGCTGAAAGGAAGGCCGAAATTCTAGTAGAGTCCCTACCATAGCACCCCCTTCCCTAAAGGAATGTAATAAAGTTCTACCGCTGTGGGCTTTCCTCAGGAAAGGCTCTTTGAGTGATGAGATCCTCATCAAATTAACATCTCTTTGGATCAAGTCCATCTTTTGGAGATATTGCTCCATGCTTTCCTGCATCCACTTTACTTCCTTTATTTGTATTTTGAAACATTGTGGAGAGTAGGCTGTATTCTGCACTGCTCAGTTTTCAGGCTGTGCTTGAACCGTTATTTCTCCATTTTGTAGTTTCTCATAAGCCACTCCATTTTGAGCTAAACTGCTGCAATGGAATGACTGCACACCTTATTTGTACAAGTAAACACCAGCTGGCACAACCATAAGGCATAAACTGATAAACCAATTGTGCTAATAGAATGACTACCTGTGAAATTAATCAGATGTACCTGGATACATAAGCATATCAAACTCATATCAGAAAAACCAGGCCCATAAGTTTATTGAACACTGCTGAGAGCCATAGCCAAGTTGGAAATGACGCATGGCATTTTGGGGTTGAAATTGTTTAGAAAGGTGGCCCTGTTGGATTAGGGTGGCTCCAGGTTTAGGGTGGATCCTGTTGGATTAAGGTGGCCCCAGGTTTAGGGTGGATCCTGTTGGGAATAGGGCGTAGCCTGTTGCCTCAGGCGCCTGCTCTTTGAGTTCTCAAGCGGTTCTGAGAGAATTGGTATGCAGAGCCTGGTGGAGGGAGTGTATTTTTTGCAGAACTTGCGTGTGTAGAGCGGGTGAGAGGTCGGGAATAAAGAGTTGCTGTTTGAATCTACAAGGCTTTTGTGGTGGCTCGGTTATTTTGTGCCCAGACAGACTGCGGCAGAACACTAAAGGAAGCCACCCCTTCGATTGAGACCCATAAAAGGAGGAGACCGGAGAGAGAGAAAACAGTAGCAGCGTGAATCCATTACCTGATCATTTGTCATGAGCCTTGTCCAAGAAAATAACCTTATTCAGGAAACTCCATATCTCTGACCTTGGGCTGTAGCTGAGTGTAGTTTTTCCTACCCGTGAGGCAAGTCCCACTCCAAGCTGACATCTCAAGCTGACACTGTGCCATCAATTGGGAACTTGGCCTAGAAAAAGTTCTTGTTCTTGTAACTCTGCACCATGAACAAGTTCTTTGGGTGGTTTGTATTCTTATCTGACTACTTACAGTATATTCATATCTGCTCTCTGCCTTTGCTCTCTGTTCAGCCTTCTGAACCCCTGTGGATGTCTTAATCCTTTCTGTAAAACACATACATACACAAACATATGTATTTGTGTGAAGTGTGACACGTGATTTGAGTTCTACAGATAATAGAAATCAAGATTGCCCAGTTATGATTACCAGGTGACCTACAAGTATTCAGTGAACTGCCACTGATGAAAGTGGTATAGCCAGTGAATTTATTGCTATTCAATAAATTCTGATGTTGTGGAAAGACACAAATGTGTTTGGTCTATGTTAATAATACAGCATTCTCACGACACATACTAACACGAATATCCTCCATTTATAAGTCACAATTTTTTTCCTTAACTTTGGTTGAAATTAATTTGTTTACATTGACTGCTTTTTCATCCTGCAAATAGAGTCTGGTTTCTATTTTACCCCTGTCTAAGTCTCCCACGCTAATACTCCAGACCACAAGAGAAGTCTAGTAAAGCTAGTTTATTAAACTTGCTAAGGAAAGAATAGCATCACCTTCAGACTCAGAAGTCTTAGGAAGAGTTTGATATTGTTATGCTATGAGGGTAGTCTGGCAGGAATGGGTCAGGATTCATTAAATAGGCAGAGATGCTAGTACAGTCCTACTGCCACAGAAGAGTGAGAAGCTGAAGCTTCAAACCTCGGTTCTTGTGTTCTGATTAAAGAAATTTTACAGTCACACACACACACACACAAATGCAAGAGAATTTTATTAGGAGTGAAAGCAAAGTAAGGCTCAAGCAAAGAATAACTTCAAGAGTGTGGTCCTCTTCAAGCAAAGGATGACCAAGGAAACAATGCTGCTTCCAAATTGATATTTACCAGAAGAACTGGATTCAGTCTTTGCCAGTCAGATGTTTATTTCCTTTATCACATCTGGCGGGGGAGTTTTTGACCCCTGTTGGTCCTCTCTGGAATTGTCAGGGAGGTCAATATACTGGAGGGGATGGGATTCATCTACAAGTCAGTCCTGTGTTAATGTGGGTATTTGGGTCAGTGACTGGACAAATTTACCTTAGTGTACCTGCAATACTAAAGAAACTTTCATTCTGAAATACATTGAGAAACCTGTGACCATAAATCCTGACTTTATAATGACCTTGGTGGACCTGCCAGGAGTTAGCCCCATTGATCTTTCTTGACTTATTTTTTAATCAGCTTCCTTTGTTTCCACCTGTTTATTCTCAGGGTTAGTATACCTATTGTTGTTCTACAAGTTACTTCATTGTTCATTAAGGTCAATTTCAAAGAAACCTCATGGCCCTGGTATGTTATTGGTTCACATTTCACTGCTCTTTACTAATTACTATCTAACAGTAGCACATACATGTGTATATATGTAGTTAATAATGAGTTAAAAGACAAAAAAGTACAATGGAGTATCTATACTGTTGTCAACCTCTTTCAGGCTGCCTCTGGGCCAATGGCATGTATATACATGTATGCGCTAGTGTTAGATAGTTATGTAGTCTCAGTTTGGAATATCCAGGTACACACAAGCTGGTGGTGTTAGAGAAGAGTTTGAACTGTGTATGGGTGTAATAAACAATTGAAATGTTATTTTCCAGAATTACTTAAGATCTTCTCTATGTCCTTCAGTATAGTTATGTTGTTTATTTGTAATACAATAAGGTGTATTTTATTATTTGTATTCCACATTATTTCCCCCCTACGTCCTGGTTGGTTTTATTTATTTCTGTTTTGGGGCATTTTCTAAAGGACAGTATATTACAGAAAATCTACTTAAAAGAAGTATAACTTCATTCACATCCACATATCCATTCCCATCCACCAATCTCATTTGTTTGAAGTATATTCTTCTAATATTTCTCTTGAAGACATGAGTGAATAAATGTGTGCTTTGTCATTCCCCCTTCTTTATTATACGAAAGTTGACACAGTATAGATACTCCATTGTATCTATAAAATACAAAATAAATTGTCTGTTACCAACTGAAACTAGTAATGGTTATAATGATTTTCTTAAACAATAGCCAGTCTTTCCATTATTTTCTTCAACTGACTTCTCTGAAACTATGAATGAAATTATGAATTGAGTTTCCCATCCAATTCATTACAATGGTAAAGCACTATTTTAGAGTCAAAACATGCCACTCCATTTCTTTTGCCACAAATGCTTGCAGATTGTGGTTTTCAATGTCATTTCTTACCACCTTTACTGGGACTGGAAAACAGTCATAAAAGATTCTGGCATTTTCATTAAGGGGAAGTCAAAGTAGACCGGTTTCTTTTCCCTGACCCTGAACAAGCCTAGTACATGCAGGTCAGAACTTTTTGCTACAATTCCTTCTTTCTCTCCTCTTCACCTCTTTCACTGCTGCCTCTGGGGCCAGGTTGGATTTGAGATGACCCACTAGGTAAGTAACCCATGCCACTCTCAGCACAAAGGGGGCAAGCTTTCAACAATTCAGAGGAACTTACAAACACATGAGACCCTGGTGAAACCTTCGGTCTCTATCTTGGTAGTGCTGATGGCTGCTGAGGTAATTAAACCACTCTCTGATTTACATTTTAGTGAAATTCTTTCAGGGATGGTGTAAAGGAGGAGTGAGACTGCTCAGAGAGAGAAACTGTAGGAACACAGCCATGTGTTCAGACAGGAGGCTGGAACTTAGCAGCAGCCAGAGGTACAAGTGAGTGAAGGGATTGTACCAGCTGCAAGATGAGGGGACTCCCAGATTTTTTTTTTTTTTTTCATCCAAGTGGTTTTATAATACAGATCAGAGAATGAATATGGAGGAGAGGGACAAGGTAGAGAAAAAATTGATGAGTTCAATATTGAACAGGTTGCTGGGAATGTGGCTCAAGCGATAGCGCATTCGCCTGGCATGCATGCCGCCCGGGTTCGATCCTCAGCCCCACATACGAAGATGTCGTGTCCGCCAAAAACTGAAAAATAAACATTAAAAATTAAAAAAATATATATATTGAACAGGTTGGATGTGAGATACCTTGCGACATGTCCATGGATCTGAAACTTGGGAACATGATCACTGCTGCAGCCACAGATGAGGAGATACAATTTGATGGCTTCTGGTAATTTAGAGGAGGAGTTGGGATAGGAGGGCAACAAGTAAGGCCAAGGGAGGGCAACAAACAAGTAAGGCCAAGGGAGGGCAACAAACAAGTAAGGCCAAGGGAGAGCAACAAACAAGTAAGGCCAAGGGAGTCCAAATGTGCCAAAAGGAGGGAGAGATCAATCTGCCTCAAATTCAGCACATGATCTAATAAAAGAAGATTGGGCCACCTGGGGACCCATGGTGCCCTTGACCAGAGAAGCCAGACTGGGAACTGGATGGGCTTCCACTCTACACCTTGGTGGAGAAGGGATCTGGTTCCCAAGGTATTCTAGAATCAGTTTGGATATGGAAAATCATTTGAACAAAAGATAATGTTCCTAAACTTGGATTCACACAGACCTATACTTAACATACATTAAGCCTCATCCCACTCTGTATATTGAATGCGAGGATTGACAAGTTCTATTTTATTTTTCAGCCATAAAGAGATTGAACCTAGGGCCTCGCACATGTTAGGTAAACTCTCGCTCATTACTAATTACTATCTAACAGTAGCACATACATGTATATAAATGTATATTGACTACTTTTTCATCCTGCAAATAGAGTCTGGAGCCATATCTCCAGCCTTTGGATTTTATTTTTTATAAAATACTTAAGAATTTCATTAGGTTTTCGAAATTTAATAAAAATTACAGCTTCATTTAAATAACATTGACTTAAAATTGGATAATCTTTAATTTCAATTTCCCTTTATTTTTAATACTTTTTTAATTTTTTTTTTTTTTTTTTAGTTGTAGATGAACACAATATTTTTAGGGCCTCATGCATGCAAGGCAAGCACAACTCTATGTTGGAGCTTCAGCCCAGCCCCCATTTTTAATACTTTTGCATATTAGAAGAAATAAACTTTTTGAAAGCATATATACAAATAATTTATTTTTACTTTATATTCACATTAATTTACATTTTGACGAATCATTAAAATGTCATATACTTTGCATTTTTCATTTAAAAAAAAAAAAAAAACCTGTCGATCTTTACTGTCAATAAAGTATAAATTATGTGAATATTTTAACCGACTTGTTCTCTTCCTTGGAACAAAAACAACCAACAGGGAGGATTATCCAGTTTTAGCAACATTCACCTTTTCAGCCACATTTACCTTTCCCGCTGCAAGGTTAGTCAGTTTCATTTTTCTCCTTTTTATTATTTATTTATTTGTTTGTTTAAAAAAATTATTGGATATGGCTGACTTCTCTACCTGCTGACGGGTTGCTCTGTAGTTTGGTAAATATCATTTGACCTGACTAAGTGGGATTTGGGAACCTGGGTGGTGACTCTAAACATATCTTATAAACTCAACGGAGATTCTCCTGCCAGCCATTAGTTTCCGTAGTGTAGTGGTTATCACATTCGCCTAACACGCGAAAGGTCCCCGGTTCGAAACCGGGCGGAAACAGCTGTTCCTTCTTACCTGGCTGCCGCAGTTTTTTTTTTTTTTTTTTTTTTGGTTTGTTGTTGTTCTGATTGGTAAACTCTTTTACTCATTCGTCGTTGGAATGTATCCATACTTCTTTACAGTTTTATCTATGCTCCTGTCTTTCAATTCATTACGAGTTTAATATAGGTCTAGCTCTGTGAGTGCAAAGAGGGTGGTCTAACGTCATTCCAGTTTATGTTCCGAGTCCTGGAAGATCAAATATAGCCAGCCTCCAAGGAATGCCATGTAACGACAATGAAATATTAAGAAGCGCAAGAAATAATAGTTTGGAAATGTATGTGGGAAGTTCAAGCTGGTGGAAAGTGTTTACAGGGAGGACAATAGTGGTAGTAGTAACTACAACGTCCTCCACGCATCCCGTTTCCCTCTGTGGAACCTAACAATCTTTGAGATGAGTAATATTACTGCTTCCGCTTACACGGGCAACGAAAGGGTTAATCGGTCACGAAAGGTGAGGAGCCTAGAGGACCGAGAAGACGGAACTCAGGGACAGAGAAAGGGAAAAGAAGCAGCGTACAGAGAGAAATTCAAGTGAAACATGCAGAAAGTAGCGTACGTTGGCCACAGATTGCTAGTGGCTGGGTGGAAAGAGGAAAATTAGCGAGTTCCAAAAAGAGCCCGGTGTGTAAAAACTAGCCGCTGCTGCACCTCACAGGTGGCGATCGCGACAACCACCGCCTCCAAAACCGCCGTAAAGGAGCCTGAGGTCTGTCTTTCTTATCTTATCTTACTTATTTTTGAGGTACATGCCCCCACTCCAGGCTCTGGACAGCCAGTGTGTCTCCAAAAGTACCCTCTCCAAAGTGACCTCCTTAGCTCATCGCAGAACCCCGGGAGGTCAGGACCATAATTCAGTCTTTTGTCACTCTTATCCAAGTGGATTTTGATCAATGTCTCAGTCAACACAATGCAGTTCTCATTGGTTTTCCTTCCTAGTGTTACCCAAAGTAACACAATTAACACCAACTGACTAGTTAGGCTGAGCAACATGGTGTACTGGAAGCAGCCTCTTTTGAATCATATTTCATTTGGATACACTTAAATGCTAACTTTTTATTATAGCTTCACTGCTTTCCTAGACTTATCTTGTTTTAATTAACTGACTCAGTTAATTCTTTTTGACTGCTTCTCAGTGCAAGCCATTTTATACTGGCCTCTTTGCCTTTTTAGCATTGCCCTGGCAGGCTGAAAGCCACACATACTCAGTGCCTTTGTAATTTTGGTTGTTTTGTTACTCTTTGTTTTGCCCTTTGAGTTTTCCAGAAAGCCACACATACTCAGTGCCTTTGTAATTTTCTCTTACCTATAAAGTGGAATGTTTAGGGAGATTTTTTTTTTTTTCTAAAGTAATGACTAACAGAGCCAGGGCAAGGTTTGTAGCTCAGTGGTAGAGCTCTTACCTAGCATGTATGAGGCACTGGGGTTGATCCTCAGCACCACATAAAATAACACAATAAATAAAATGAAGTATTGTATCTATCTACACCTAAAACTTAAAAACAAACAAGCAAAAAACAGTAACAGAGCCAAACCTAGGTGGCAGGGCAGTGCATAGAGATGAAAATTCCTGGCTTTCCCACTTGCAAGTACCTAGGGAAATAGTTCAAATACGAATTCACATTTAATTGCAGCTTTGCTGGATCTCCATGGGTTTTAATCAATTTATTTATTTTTGAGGCAGGGGTCTCACCATGTTGCCCAGGCTCAAAGTGTTTCTCTTACCTCAGTGTGGGTTTGCTTGCCTTTAAAAACGAAACAAACAAACACAAACTTTCAACATTATTCCCTACAAAATTGTCTACCTAGATTGTTAACCTCTCATTCGAAAGTAATCATATTTCCTTTTGCTTTGTTGCTAAAACTTTCTTAGAAAATTTAGAATGGTATAGTGAAACCCCAAGTATGTATCGCCCAGTTTCTTTCTTTCTTTTTTTTTTTTGAATATTTACCTTTTAGTTTTAAGTGGACACAATATCTTTATTTTATATTTATGTGATGCTGAGGATCAAACCCAGTGCCTCATGCATACTAGGCAAGCAGTCTACCACCGAGCCACAACCCCAGCCCTGTATCACCCAGTTTCAACAAATTTTACATTTCCACCATTCCTCTTTTATCTCTACCCTTGACCTCTCACCATGCTCTATCCTATCTTGATCTTCTCTTTGTAATCCACACAGATCTTGTGAACTAAACTTTTATTGTCACTTCATTGACCATTGGCCTTTGACTCAGTTTGTTTTGTTACTCTGCAGCCCTTTGAGGTTTAGAAAAGAATATTAATAGCTACCAATCCCATAAATGAACAGTCCTTGTCCCTGTCCTTGGTTCTGGGAATATATTGATAAATTGCATCCTTATGATAAACCTGTGTTATGCCACTGTTAAAAGGAAAATTTCATTTAGTTATTCATTTACAATGCAGTGAAAAAGGTCTCTGACCTCCTCAAGTTCACCTTTTGATAGGCTATAAACAACTAAACAGATATAGAAATAATCTCAGAGTGATAGGACTGCAAGAAATTTAATGAATGTGATCGGATAGAGTAGCAAGTAAACAAAGGATATAGAGAGGATCCAAGAAAGACAAATCAGAAGAGGAGACAATGAGCTAAATCAGGAAAACAAAGAGTCAATCTTCCAAAGATCTTGGAGAAAAAGCCTTCATGAGAGGAAACAAGGGGTTCAAAGGCCCTGAGGAAGAAGCATTTCAGAGGGTTTGAAAGCAGAGGGAAGAACAGGGGGGTCAGGAGGGTAAGAAACCATACTTCCTTGAATCTATATTCTGATCATTCCACCCATGCCATTTACTGTTTTTGCTTTGCAAATGTATAAAAAAAAATGAGTGAAGGACATTAGATCTGCAGTTTTAGGGGATTCTCAGGATATCAAGGCATACACTAAAAACCTCAGTATGGAATTTGTAAAGGCAGAGGCTTTATTCAAAAGATTATATATAAACAATATGCCCAAGATTTCTAGAAGTGCTATGGATTATAGCATTAAGAGCAGAAATCTGACTTTCAGATATGGCTATCTACTTTCAGCTGAGCGATCTACTTTCATCTCAGTGACTCTATCTCCTCAACCAAAAATGAAGGTTCAGAAATTCAGAAATATCAAGTTTGTAATTGTAGAATATGACCAATTGCTTATATATTCAGGATGACTCCTTTGGTAACATTAATACATTAATTTCATGGAAGAACCATTGAAAGGGATTGTTCTCTCTCTCTCTCTCTCTCTCTCTCTCTCTCTCAGGGCTTGTTCTTATTTCAAAAAGTACTAGCTTTATAGAAAAAGAATAGTAGAAGCTGGTCACCATGTGGCACAGCCCTATAATTCTAGCCTCTAGGCAGAGGGATTGTAAATTCTAGTTCAGCCTGGGCAACTCAGTGAGATTCTGTCTCAAAACCAAAAATGAAAAGGGCTAGGGTCTAACTTCAGTGGTACAGTAATCCTGGATTCAATCCCTAATACCAAAAGCAAACAAACAAAATCACCCACCAATATTTGTAAGTTGAATTTAAAGCCTTAAGAAAAACTAGGTTTTAAAATTTACAGCTATAATAAATTGAATACTAATCACAAAGACAGTATGTATTCTTTTCAATGTTGACAAACATACTCCCTCCCCCTTAGAGACTAAATATCTCAAATGACAGCCATAAGCTGGGAGGTTTCCCAAAATATCCACTGATTTTAATCCAGTTGGTCCTAATACAGAGTGGAAGAGCAGGTCATTTGGGGTCATCTTTTTGGCTACTCTTCCTGTTGCAGGCATTCCTCTAGAGTTATGTTGCTGTGATTGAATTTCAGTTTCATTCTTGCCCCAAAAATCACATTCCTCAGAACACCAGTAAAAACATGACACTTGCCTTTTATCTGGACACTAGTATCCTTAAATCCACGTGTTATATCAACATCAGTGAAATAATGAAGTTAGCATTTGATGATGGTTAATTTATCTCTCCTGATGAGATATAGACACTGGGAGAATGATTTTCTCAAGTTTAGTAAAGGGAAACCAGTGACTATTAAAGAGATACTGGCTGGGTACATGTCTGTAATCCCAGTTACTTGGCAGGCTGAGGCAGGAAAATTGCAAGTTCAAGGCCAGCCTGGGCAATTTAGCCAGCCTAGTTTCAAAATAAAATAATAAATAAGTAATAATAATAAAATAAATAATAATAAGTAAATGTTCATTAGAATGCTTTCATAGCATACCTGAGGTCCTGGTTCATTCCTTAGTACCATGGTGGGGGTAGGATACAATTACAGAATATCCATAGATAGGCTGATTGAAGTAATTTTCAAATAATTTACCTATAAGTTATATATAAAATTATTGTTGTAGACCACTTCACAAAATATATCTGTGATGAAATAATTTATGTATGCTGTATATGACACAAAGGCCAACAGAAAATCATATATTTGATTAATTAATTATAATTAATCTAATTTGATTTCTTATATGTAACTGGACTCTTCTTGCCCAAGGAAGAAAATTTGCAGAGTAAGAAGAAACTGAACAGGCCTTTTCAAAATGTCCTAGCTTTGAAAGTGAAGAAAGCATAGTAGCCTCCACAGAAATGGGCCTCAGGAGAGAAAAACAATGGTGGATTAGAAACCACAAATGAAAGCAACACTATAACTTTCAAAATCTTTTATCTGAGTACTCCCCTGTTAGAGGCAAAAAAGGGATTATAGTTCTTGGTGTAGGTAGGCCTCCCAGTGGGTATTATCTTGTAGAACAGTAGTGAAGGACACTGATAGTTTTAAGGGAGGGAGTCACATGCTTAGATTTGTTGGTAAAGTGGTGTTTTGCCCCCTGGATAGTTGAGAAACAGGCAATCTTATTTATGGCTAGTGGGAGGAAATATCACTGTTGGGCACTTTATATATTCCTATAAAATTATAATTATATATAAACATTGACCTAGTATATGTCCCTCTAGAAATTAAACCCATAGATATACAGTCCAAAGTGTAAAATAATAATTACTACAAGCTTATTAACTTCAGCATTAATCGTAATAACAAAATTGGAAACAATGTAAATGTTCATCATTCATTAAATATCAGAGTAAGTGACTTAATAAATATCAAATTATTAAATATTCATTTACATTAGAATATTGTACAGTTGCAAAAAAGATTGAGGAAAATTTTAAAGTCTTGAATAGCTCTTCAAAACTTAACAGAGCCATAATTACCTTTTTGTGTAAAATAGAGAAAAATAAAACTGAATTCACATAAAAATTCTGGACGAATATATATATATATATATATATATATATATATATATATATTCAAAAACCAAAATTTGTTACCTAAAGTGGAAGGAGAAGAGTTAAGCCATATTCACTAAATATCTTTATAGATGTTGAATTTTTAAACTGCATAATGTGTTTTCTACTCAAAAGATTTTTAGAAAAACCCATTTTGTTGTGCAGTCTCTGTGAAAAACAGTATGGTGATTCCTCAAAAAATTTAACAAAAAATATCATATCCAGCAATTCCACTTCTGGATATATACCCCAAAGAAGTGAAACCAGGCATTCAAATGTATCTGCACACCCAAGGTCCTAACAACATTCAAAATGGCAGAAAGGTGGAAGGAACCCAATTATCTATATGCAGATGGATGGATAAAGAAAATGAGACATAAACCTCTAATGAAATATTATTCAGCCCTAAAAGGAAATAAATTTGACAGATGCAACCCTATGAATGAACCTTGAAGATGCTATTCTAAGTCAAATAAGACAGTTAAAAAGAATAAATATTGTGTGATTCCTCTTCTTAGAGTAATGGAATTTAACGACAGAAAGTGAATGGTGGTTGCCAGAGCTTGGGGGAAGAAGGGAAGAGTTAGTGTTTGATTAGTACAGTTTCTGTTGGGAAGCAGGAAGAGACCTGGAAACGGGAGATGGCAATGGTGGCACGGCAATGTGTTTAAAACAACAGAATTGTACAATTACAAGTGGTTTAAAATAAGGGCTGCGGGTGTAGGTCAGCCTTAGAGTGCTTACCTAGCAAGCACAAGGCCCCGAGTTTGAGCTAACCCACCCCCTAAACCCCCCCAAAAGGGAAGTCTGGTGTGGTGGTGCTTGCCCATGATCCCAGCGGTTAGGGAGGCTTGAAGCAGGAGTATCAAAGTTTAAAGACAGTCATCAGTTTAGCGAGGCCCACAGACCAATCAGTAAACGGGGAAATAATCACAAGAATATTGTGGTAAACGGGGATAAAACCACAGCAATCTTGTGCTTTTTAAGGTTTCCAGAAGAGGTTTTACTTAGTACAGTTAACTTGAGTTTGGGCGCTAAAACTTGCGCCCAACGTGGGGCTCGAACCCACGACCCTGAGATTAAGAGTCTCATGCTCTACCGACTGAGCTAGCCGGGCACTGGGAAAATAAAGTTTATTTCTTTATGTTTGGAACGAAATTGTGATTCCAGATTTAAAGTTGGATTTACTTGGACTTTGATAGACTTACTAAATGCCTTAATAGTCTGGAAAATTTATACTCTGCAGTTTGTGCCTAACCCTCTCAAACATTTGCATCTGTTTTCTGTTTACTATTAAGGACCTAATCTGTTTACATCCTCCACAAAGCACATGACGCTGAGAAGGAAAAAATAAATGCATCAAGATGTCTCTGGAGTGCTCAACATGAGGATTTGTAATCAGGAAAGACAGGAAGTGCCTGGAGGTCAAAGTAGCGCTGGGGTCCCTGAGAACTCTTTCTTATCCACGAGGATTCCACCTTGACATTTCATCTCACACTAGTCATAAGGGCAGTCATCAAGAATACAAACAATATAAATGCTGGATTTTCTTCAGCGCTCTACAAACACGCTGGATTTC
Organism: Marmota monax; assembly: GCF_021218885.2. Taxonomy (NCBI): domain Eukaryota; kingdom Metazoa; phylum Chordata; class Mammalia; order Rodentia; family Sciuridae; genus Marmota; species Marmota monax. The sequence continues at coordinate 1,043,335 of NW_026694212.1, read as the reverse complement.
TAAATTTCTTGAACGTAGAGGGGGAAAAAAGACGAAGAAAAACGCAATTGGAGATGCCGGGGATCGAACCCGGGGCCTCATACATGCAAAGCATGCGCTCTACCACTGAGCTACATCCCCACTCGCTCCAATCCTCCTCTCACTCCTTACTTAACTGTCACTTGGTGCAGGACTCAGAAAAGCAGACAACTCGCTGACGCGAGGTCCCAGCAGCTGCAAAATCAGGATTCACCTAACTACGAATTGTTTTAATAATTCTCAGTTGACCGTGGACAAACTGATCTCTGAAGCGGGCGACCCAGAGGGTGAACCGAGCCTGGATATGAATCTGGGGGACAATGGTGGTAAAAGAAGAGGGAATCGTCAAAACACCGTGAACAGTGACACGTAAAAGGGAATTAAGGAAGACTTTGTGCAAGGTGTTACGTTTCGTTTTTTTAAAGGGGAGGCTAATGTGGTAAAATATAGAATATTTGAATAAAACAATCTAGAGCAGTAAAATTAATTATTAATTACTTGTGTTGGAGGTGGGGAAGGACACATTGTCCACTAATTTGGATTTTCCACTACTTTATGTCATTGGAATTTTGAACCACGTTAAATCTGTTCAGGCCAACAAAAAGTTTACCAAATTACTCTGGAAACTGGAAGTTCAGCCGTGAACAAACACAGTCAATTCCACTTTTAGATCTCCCATTCCCGGAGGTATAGAGTGCTAGAGAGAAAATGGAGCCAGTTATAAGGAAGAGAGAGGTGGGAAGAGAGCTTCTAAACAGTGTGTGTGGTTGGGTTAAGCTCCAAGGACAACGTGACATTTGAAACAAGCCTTGAAGGTAAGAAATGAGATACACAGGTATTTGGAAGAAAATAGGTGTAAACAAAGGAAACAGCCCCATGCAAAAGCTGTGAAGTAGTAGTATTAATGACATTTGGCTGAAATAAACACCAGAGTTGTAGAAAATGAGGACAAAGTCTCAGGTGTAGGAGTTGGTAACATAGAAAGGGTGAGGCCTTCAGGTTATTGTAAGGACCTCAACTTTTTTTTCTACATTTTTAATTGGTACATTAAAGTTGTACATAATGGTAGGGTTTGTTGTTACGTATTTGTGTATGCACACTATATAACAATATAATTTGGTCAACATCATTCCTCAGTATTTCCCCTTTCCCTCTCCTCCTCCTCCTTCTCCTGGCCCCTTTCATCTATTCTACTGCGCTTCCTTCCATTTTCATGAGACTCCTCTCATCTTACTTTTTTTTTCTTTTTCCTCTCTAGCTTCCACATATTATCGAAAACATATAACTCTCAACCTTCTGAGTTTGGCTTATTTACTTAACATAATGGTCTCAAGTTTCATCCATTTTCCTGCAAATTATGTAATTTCATTTTTATTTATGTCTGAATAAAACTCTATTGTGTATTTATGCCACTTTTTCTTTATTCATCCATTGGTGGACACCTAGACTGGTTCCATAGTTTGGCTATTATGAATTGTGCTGCTATAAACAGGGGTATGCATGTATTACTATAATATGATGACTTTAATTCTTATGAGAAAATACCAAGGAGTGGTCATATAGTGCATGCCTAGTACTTTGAGGAACCTGGATACTGATTTCCATAATTGTTATACTAATTTATAACTCACCAACAATATAAAAGTGTTCCTTTTTCTTCATTTCCAGCATTTATATTGTTTGTATTCTTGATGACTGCCATTATGACTAGTGTGAGATGAAATCTCAATGTAGTTTTGATTTGCATTTCCCTAATTGATAGGGATGTTTAACATCTTTTTTTCATATATTTGTTGTCCATGTGCATTTCTTCTTTTGAGAAGTATCTTTTTAATTCATTTGCCCATTTATTAATTGGTTTATTTGGAGTTTTGGTGTTAAGTTTTTTGAGTTCTTCATATATTCTAGGTATTAATCCTGTCAGAAGAGTAGCTATCCAAGACTTTCTCCCATTCTGTAGATTCTCTCTTCACATTCTTAATTGTTTCCTTTGCTGAGCAAAAGCTTTTTAATTTATGCCACCCAATTTATTAACTCTTGGCATTATTTCCTGAGCTTTAGGTGTTCTATTAAGAAAATCATTGCCTGTGTTTGTATGCTGAAGTGTTGACCCTGAATTTTCTTCTAGGAGTTGAAGTTTCCTAAGGACCTCAACTTTTATCCAGATAATTGGTAGCCATTGGAGGATTTTGAGCAGAAGAGGGCTGGGATGTATACTGTGAAGTCATTACCACAGAAAGGTCTTTCAAGTCAAAAAGGAAGATCTCAATCTTCAAGTCAAGAAGAGATCACAAGGGAATAAGTGTAAACAGAGGCCCAAGGCCAGAACATGGGCAGAGAGAGGAGCAGAAAACCACAAGGAGGCTAAAAAGAAAGTAGGGAAGACCAAAGAAGGCAAGAAATTTCGGGAAATTTAGTACTCTGAAAGGCAGCGAGAAAAAGGTGTCAGGAAGGAGAGAGCATCCTGAGGTTAGGTCTTGGCCTTTGGGTTAGAATTGCACAGGTCGCTAATGACATCTACAAGACTGATTTCTGAGGAGAGTGGGGGTGAACGCCTGATCCTAGTGGTTTCCAGAGGGAATAAGGAAAGAAGATATGGAAGCAGATAATTCTGGCTGCTCCGGAGGGGTTCGAGGTGGCCTCCGGAGCAACAAACAAGATGGGGGCTGGGGGAGGGCGGGAAAGAATAACAGTGAATAAAGTGAGAAAATGATTAAATTAATTACTTGTTCAAAAAATGAAATAAAGAAATGGGGTACCACAATTATAGGAAATGTAGTTACAGAAGCGGATAGAAGGCTATGTTTGACAGAAGGGGACATGGCCAGGTTCTAGACCCTAAATTTAGCTCGGCACAGGGTCGGGATGAACCAACTCTCAGAGAAACTGATACCGTGGCTCCCGGCGCCAGGCCTTTGCCCCGACCATGCAGAGTCGGCCTTGGTTGGCAACTGGGATGACGCCTAGCTGGGCAAGTGCGTTCACCTGTCCCGGCCTGTTTCCAGATGCTGATTAGGTCAGATTGAGCAGCCTGAAATCCGAGGGGAAAAGCGACAGAGAGGGAAGCCTCTGGCGGAGGTGGGGATTGCTGGAAACTAGAGCAGTGGGTGTATGGCGCGGCCGGGCATATGCATTCTGTGGTTTCCTGCCAGCCACCACCGTACACCCTCCTCTCCCAGCGGCTCCCAGCCGGGTACACCCTCAGCTTACGTCTCCGCCTGCTAGTATGAGCCCCGCCCTTCCTCTCCCAGTAGGCATTCGGAGGCCAGCCTGGGCTGCTGAGCTCTGAGCCTGGTACAGAGGCCTCCGACAGGGTCGCCCGACTCAGGTGCACAAAGGGCGCCCATGGCGGCCGTAGGGCCCCGGACTGGCCCGGGCGCAGGGGCCGAGGCTCTGGCACTGGCTGCAGAGCTGCAGGGCGAGGCAACGTGCTCCATCTGCCTAGAGCTGTTTCGGGAGCCAGTGTCCGTCGAGTGTGGCCACAGTTTCTGCCGCGCTTGCATCGCGCGCTGCTGGGAGCGCCCCAACACTGGCACCGCAGCCGCGACCCGCACGCTGCCTGGTCCTCTGCCCTGCCCTCAGTGCCGAGAGCCCGCACGCCCTAGCCAGTTGCGTCCCAACCGGCAGCTGGCTGCTGTGGCTACGCTGCTTCGGCGCTTCAGCCTGCCAGGGGCTGCCACAGGGAAATGTGGGACCCCGGAAGCTGCGGCCTCAGCGGCGATTGTCCGGTGTACACAGCACGGAGAACCGCTGAAGCTCTACTGCCAAGACGATGGGCGCGCCATTTGTGTGGTGTGTGACCGCGCCCGCGAGCACCGCGCTCACGCTGTGTTGCCACTAGACGAGGCGGTTCAGGAGGCCAAGGTGAGCTCGGGTCCCACCCCTGAGAGTCCTCAGGACCCTCAGCTTTGGTCCAGCTCTTCCGCCCAAGCGGTACAGACAGGCAAGATGGAGGGCCAGAAGAGCCCCTGTCTTTTTTCTCCTATCCCACGTTGCTCAGCACTGTTTCTTGGGCTGAGCTTGGTTCTCTCCGTGTTGTTCCTGACCACCCTCGGTGCCACCTCCCTCTCCCCAGTACACCGTGTTTCCTCTGAGCAGATACTGGGTAGCCTACGTAACGCTCCCAGATATTTGGCGATTCTTTTCCCTGTCTGCCCCCAGGCTAGCCAAGTCGGCTTTATGGTAGCTGTTCATTTCTGCAAGAAGGTCTCTGTCACACACATCTCCATTCTCATCCCTTTCCTTGAGCGTGGCTCTACTCAAAGTCTTCATTTCATAGGGGATTTAGTGTGACGACCTTCCCAGGAGGTCGGAGAGTGGAGTGTGAGGTTTCTGGGCTAAGTGGAGTGCCTAGAGACGTCTAGGCTGAGCTATGGGGGTGAATTCTGGGTGCCTCCGCCTTGATTGCTTTCTTTCTGAGGCGGCATTATCAGGGGCGTGTGCGGGGTCCTCCGGGATTCCAGTCTTTGCTACCCTACCCATCTCCAACCTTCCCACGTGGGGTAGGGGACACAAGAGGGTTTGGGTATGTGTTGGGCTGGGGGTCTCGTGTTTCGGCCTAGATTGTGCAGCAGTTTCTCTTGGGGAATTGAAACTCTAATGCATTTGAAGTCTCACTGCAGTAGCTCTGAACCCTTAGGTGTAGCCTGCACAGGCTATATTCACCCCGACTTCCAGAGATGACTTCTACCCAGCCTCCTCCTCCGTGAGCGGAGATTTCCCTTTCTCCTGGATGGCTTCAGGAAGGCACATGTGGGGTCTCTGGTTTCACCCGCAGGAGCTCTTGGATTCCAGACTGAGGGCCTTGAAGAAGGAACTGGAGGACTATGAGGTGTTCCGGGCTACAGAAGAGAAGGAGAGCAAAGAGCTCCTGGTGAGTCCCGTTGTGGGATAATACAGGGCTGCCTACCACCAGGACTCAGGGTGCATGTGTGGTGTTTGAGTGTATGCTTATGAATTTCAGAAAGATAATAGATTGCATATTACATAGGTTGACTGTATAATTTACCTTACAAACCAGAGCTTTTGAACGTGAAAGGGAGTGCTACAAAATTGTCATAGAAGAGCCAGCCTGAACTGGAACTTCCCCAGTGAATTAGGATGTACACTCACTCTAATTTACATGATATGCCAATTAGGGCTTGTGGGAGGGTAATTGAACACATTAATATTTCTTCAGAGAAACATATAAATATTCATATGAAGAATGTTAGTTCAACTGTCACATATTAGTTCAAGTCATGTTTTGCCACAAAAAGAGTAGTGAAACGTTTTTCCATTTTCAGAATTTTTATTATTATTATTATTATGAAATGGAGCCTAAGAGAGAAGGGGTTCTGCGATTATCAGAACTGTTCTGGACACTGACATAAGACAGGAGGTTTGGGGACTTGGGTATTGTGCAACTCAGGGTGCTCAGCACCTCTCCATCTCCCAATTAGGATGAAATTTTATTTTTCATAGAGTAGAACAGGAAAGTGGAGTGGGGTACATTTTGGTTAAGGTGAGTCACTGACTATCATTTTCACCTTGAAATTTCAAGCTCAATAAGTAGGTATTGAAATAATTAAAGGATCTACCAGGGCCTGTAAATTATGGTGCTGGAAATTTGGAAGGAGAGGGTCTTTTTATCCTCAAGGTCAGGAGAGATGGAAGAAGACCCTCAAATTCATATAGCCTAAGGTCCTCTCCTGACCCTTAACTGCATCTGTTATACCTTCTTCTGTTGTGCATACCAGACCTTCACAACTGATCATTTACTTCCCTCTGTAAGGAAGAACTCACCTTTCCAGATCTTCATCCCACCCTATTCTGCTGAAAAAAAAAAAAAAAAAAGGAGTGAGCATGTAGATCTTCAGCACTGTTTTACACCCATGATCCAGAGAGCATCCCCACAGTGTGGGCATTTTTTCAGTCTCACACCCAGCTGCCCATGACATTACTTAGTACACTTTCCATTTCTGTCCTCTCCCAACAATCCATCTACCTCCACTTCTGATTTACACATTTATTATCGTTATAAAACACCTAATTAAAGGAATAAAGAAATAGTGTACAACTATTGCTGCATGATTAAAAGGATAATGAGAACTTTTTTTTTTTTTTCCAATTCTGGGGATGAAACAAAGGGCCTTCTACATACTTGACAAGTATCACTGAACTACACCCCAGCCCTGAGAATGAATACTTTGAGAATTCCCTTATCCCAGGGACATTTGATAATCTGGAATTTTATATATATATATATATATATATATATATATATATATATATATATATATATATACACACACACACACACACACACACATACACATACATACACATATACATACATACACACACACACATACTTGTCAGTACTTGGAGATGGGTTACAGCAGAATTTAGTGGTAGAGGTCAGAGGTGCCTTTAAACATCCTATAATACATAGGACATGGGCTGGGGGTGTAACTCAGTGAGTAGATTGTCTGCCTAACAGGCCCAAGGCCCTAGGTTCCATTCCCAGCATTGGAGGAAAAAAAAACAACCACCACAGAATGTACAGTACAATCCTAACATCAAAAAATAATCCCAAATCTAGCCCCAAATGTCAATATTGCCAAGGTTGGGAAATCCTGATGTGCAGTTCTTAGCCTGTTTTCTGATATTATAACACAATACTATAGACTGGATAATTTATAAAAAATAGAAGCTTTTTAAACTCCCAATTCTGGAGGCTGGGAAGTCCAAGAGCATGGTATTAGAATTCACATTGCATCTAGTAAGAGCCCTCTTGCTGCATGGCAGTATGAAAGATGGTACCACATAATGAGACAGAACAAGAGTGCTATCTTAGTTCTCTCTTCCTACCCTTATGAATTAATCTAATACCTCCAAAGGTCCTTCTTCCAAATACCACAGCATATGAATTTGGAGACTAAGTTTCCAACACAAGAAATTTTGGTAGACACATTCAAAAACAAGAGTATTTTGGTAAACACTTTAACTTGTGTTATTTCCTTGGGAGGCTGGGGAGGCTGAGGAGGCTGAGGCAGGAGGATCAAAGATAGCCTCAGCAACTTAGTGAGACCCTGTCTCTAAATAAAATGTTTAAAAGGGCTGGGAATGTGGCTCATTGATTAAGCACCCCTGGGTTCAATCCCAGGAACCAAAAGAGAAAGAAAAAGGTGGTTTTTAAAAAGAAGTAAAATGAAGAGTGAATGTTTGAAATGTTTGGGAGTGATAACATAAATGGGGAAGGAAACACAACCTCAAGTTAATACTTATGGTGGCCCCAACAGGCATTTTAATCTTCTCAAATGAAAAAGCTGTAGCTTGAGGTCGTTCTGGAGCAGGAGTTTGAAGTTGCCCTACTTAGGGATAAAGCCCAGGTTCACAAGAGACATCTGGGCAATTCTGTGGCAGTGTAAGAAAAGAGCATATGTTGAGGCTGCAGCTTGCAGAGAGTTGGGATATTTAAACTAGAGAATGTGTACAACCTGTGTTTGTGGGTTTGCTTCTGATCCCCAAAGCAGTGAGGAAGATGGAACCCTTCCCTGTGGAATGACTCAGAGGCTCCTGTCCCAAGCTTATGTCTCAGTGCTCAATGCCCAAGTCTTTCTGACCACTGTGACCTATCCTGTCTCCCGATCCCTGTCCCACTCACCAACTCCTCCTTCTGGGACAGAAGCAGATGACTGCTGAGAGAGAGAAGGTAGGAGCAGAGTTCCAGGCACTTCGGGCCTTCCTGGTGGAGCAAGAGGGCCGGCTCCTGAGCCGCCTAGAGGAACTGTCCAGGGAAGTAACACAGAAGCAGAATGAGAACCTGGCCCAGTTAGGAGGTGAGATCGCTCAACTCTCCAAGCTCAGCAGCCAAATCCAGGAGACAGCTCAAAAGCCTGACCTTGACTTCCTCCAGGTGAGTCTGGAACTGAGGGTAGAGAACAGTTAGATCCTATTAGTTTAGTAGAATCACGTATTCTGGAGCCAAAAGGGACTGAAACAAGGTGCCCTGATGCCTGATTCTTCTGGAGTTAGAAATCTAAAGGGTTGTGATTTAAACACACAAACAAAAAATTCTTTTTCAGTGCTGGGGATCAAACCTAGCGTCTCATGCATGTTAGGCAAGTGCATCCCCAGCCCCTTAAAAATTTCTTGACTCTGAGCTACAATAATATAGCTTACATTGTGTTCCAGTATTCACATATTTGAAACAAAAGTCTTAGAAAATTATATTTATCTTTACTGCCTATAATAAACCTTGATGGTTTTATTCTATTTTCTTTCTTTTATTTATTTATTTTTTCCTTAGAAAATAGGTATAATCTATTAGATAAATTCACAAACTAAAAATGGGTCAAGAACAGTCAGGTAAAAGACATTGGTCTGAGTGACCTGCTATTGCATAAAGGGCTGTGACTCATCTAAGGTGGTTTCAGGGCAGAAGCAAACACTGGGTCTCACGAGATGACTCCATTTGTGATTCTATAACAGAGAAAACCTTTGAAGAGTGTGGTAAGGTCCATCAAGTTGAGGAGACACTCAACAGCCATCCATAACTGGCTAGTTGCCTCCTGGTATTCAAGGCAGTAGTGCATGGTATACCTGCTATTGTTTATTTCCTTGGAGGCAGAGTAAGGGTCAAGTTTTGTTTTCTTAGAAGTGAGTGGAGGTTACCTGATGCTAATTTGGTTTTCTTCCATTTTTCCTTCCAGGAATTTAAAAACACACTAAGCAAGTGAGTGAATCTAACAGTTTCTTGGGTTTTTCTAAATTCATTTCCACTGAACCCTCTCTCTTTATCCTCCACCTCCTGCTTCATCTCTCACATCCTGATCCCCAGCCCCCACTTCCTTGCCTTACCTGGGTACTTTTTTTTTTTTTTTTTTTTTTGGTGGTGATGGGGATTGAACCCAGGGCCTTGTGCATGTGAAAAAGAGGAGGGAGAGGCAGGGGCCCCAATATCTCCTTCAAAGGCATGCCCCCAATAACCTAACTTTCTTCTATTTGTTCCCACCTCCTAAAGGTTCCACCACCTTCCAAAAGTGCCACTGGCTGGCAATCAAGCCTTCAATATGTGGGCCTTTAGGGAACACTTATCCAAGCTATATAGCACCATCCTAATTGTCATAGCCCATTAGGAGTGGGATGATGTTCTTGGGCCTTCAAAGTTCCTGTCCTATAGGTGCAGCAATGTGCCTGGCCCCAAGCCAACAACAGTCTCTTCTGAGATGAAGAATAAAGTCTGGAAAGTTTCCCTCAAGACCTTTGTCTTGAAAGGACTACTGAAGAAGTTCAAAGGTAGGGCTTGGCCATGCAACATGGGTGCAGTAGTGTGTTTCTGATACTTTAGGGATACTAAGCTCTGCCTTTTTGGAATTTATGTGAAAAAATGGAGCTGGGTTGTGTCAAGACCAGATTAGTATGGGAAGACAATGGTGGCAAATCTATTTAGGATTTCCCCTAAATAGTGGCATGTGGCTTCTTATGGGACATACAGCCTGGAGGTGTATTGAAGGTGAAAAAAAGGTTGAGGAGAGAGAACTCAACTCAGATCAGTTCTGGGCAAAAGAGGGGAGAGTTGAGAAGAGGTGGAGCTAAAATGCTTAGAATTCTGAAACCTATCCTGTCCCAGTCTCCCAAGCTTGCTGTGCCTGCACATCAGTTCTTGGCCTCCAGAGTATCTGGGGAATGAGTGAATCAGATGGGAATAAATGTTTGAAAAGAAGGTATCCTTGTCAGTTTCCTAGGTTGTTCATACATGCTCTGTTTTGTCTCTTTTTCTCAGAGGATCTTCGGGAAGAACTGGAGAAAGAAGAAAAAGGTATGGATTGCGGTTGTGACAGTACAGATTATTTGGTCATATAAAGAACCCATTTGCTTATCTCTCTGGTCTTTGCACACAGTTGATTCCTTATATCCATGGACCTTAGTGGCTTTCCTGTTTATCATTTATTTCCTCACTGTTGCAGAAAGAAAGCTACAGGAGGGCAGGGATGCTCAGATATCCTATAGTCTGTGGTATGCCAAGGACCTAAACAGTGCCTGGAATATAATCATGCTTACAACAAGGGAACATACTTTAACTTTTTATTATGGAAAATTAAAAACATATTCAAAAGTACAGAGAGGAGTGTATCAAATGTTATGGATCCATCATACACTTTCAACAATTATTTCTCATAAACTCTCCACTGCTTCCCCCTGGATAATTTTAAAGCTAATCACAGGTAACAAATAATTTCCATAAATAGTAAAGATAGGCTGAAAAGAGATTGGCTTTTATCCCTAACAAATGCAAAGGTCCTCTCCTGACCCTTAACTGCATCTGTTATACCTTCTTCTGTTGTGCATACCAGACCTTCACAACATCACTACATCTAAAAATTAATGATTCTTTCTAATATCTAATGTTCTAATTTCCCCAATTGACTTTTAAGTTAATTGGGATCCAAATCTGTCAAATAAATTGCATTTATTTGATTTCAATAATTACGTATTGAATGAAAAAAAAGCAAAATACCTGGGAGGGAAAAGAGTGAAGGATTGATTGGACATTGGCACTGTATGCTGGAAAGATTGCTCAAGGAAGAGGAGACAGGTTTGTAGAAGGGCTGTACTAAAGGAACCAGTATGAAGGATACTCTTCCTTGTCTCCGCCCTTCAGTGGAGCTCACCTTGGACCCCGACACTGCCAATCCTCGCCTCATCCTCTCTCTGGATCTTAAGAGTGTGCGCCTTGGACTGCGGGCTCAGGACCTGCCCAGCCACCCCAACCGTTTTGATACCAACACCCGTGTTCTGGCATCCTGCGGTTTCTCCTCGGGGAGGCATCACTGGGAGGTGGAAGTAGGCTCCACCGACGGCTGGGCCTTCGGTGTGGCCCGTGAGAGCTTGCGTCGAAAGGGCCTCACGCCCTTCACCCCTGAGGAGGGCGTCTGGGCACTGCAGCTCAACGGTGGACAGTATTGGGCTGTTACGAGCCCCGAGCGGACGCCCCTCAGCTGTGGACACCTCTCGCGTGTGCGGGTAGCCCTGGACTTGGAGGTGGGGGCTGTGTCCTTCTATGCTGTGGAGGACATGCGCCACCTCTACACTTTCCGCGTCAACTTCCAGGAGCGTGTGTTTCCTCTATTCTCTGTCTGTTCAACTGGCACCTTCTTGCGAATCTGGCCTTGAGGAGCATTGCCCTGCCTCCTCTCTTGCTCAGTCTGGGGCTTGCCCTCCACCCTCCCGCTCCAGTGAGCCCAAGAGAGGCTGTGGCAGAGCACAACACTGGGGGGCATGAAGAGTGATTGAGGAAAAGGTTCTATAGTAAACCAGGAAGGGAAGAAATGCCTTGGATCTTCGGGACTTGTTCCCTCTCTGTTGATGGGTATATGGTTTGGGCCTGAACTGTGAAATGGGGATGCCAGTGAGGACAAAAGCCTTACTCTTGACAGGGATGCTTCATATCACATGGGGCTTACTGCTCTGATCTAGAAGGGCCTCTGGTTCCGTGGAACGATTCAAACTCTTTAACTTTTTATTATAGAAAATTAAAAACATATTCAAAAGTACAAAGAGGAGTGTATCATCATATACTTTCAGCAATTATTTGTCATAAACAAAGTGGACAGGTTTGGCCCTGGGTCAGCCATGTTCATTATTATAGTAGCAGCTCTGCTTTTAGAGGTCATGAGTCCTATGAATCCCCCTGACCTGACAGGATTGTCTACTCAGCGAGGAGTATTATACTCCCATACATGAACTGGACAAGACAATTAACCCATGTATGAAGGAAAAAGCCAGGACAACAGCCTACACGCATTGCTACTCTCCAACTCCCCTTAACCTGATAATGCAGAGTGATATGTGCATCCTTGATCACAGTGGCTGTGTTCTCACAGATACCTAACCTCCCATTTTCCATTATACTCAAGTACTCATGTCCACTGTACTCATGTTCACTGCTACTCCGTACGGTCTCCTTTGGATAAGGAGAGCAAGGATTCTGGAATTTTGAAACACAAGTTGACACTAAGAATTTTAAGATGCAACTAGCACCAGCATAGAAATACACATAGCACCAATATTATCCTGACCACACTTTCTGGAACTTGCCAAATATATGCAACAGCAGATCATTCTGATACCATAGCCTGCTCAGTCTGTGCCCTGGGAGAGTGTTCAGAAGACCAGCCTTGTTATCCTGTTGGCTGGATGTTCCCAATTTTTGAATGGCTGGGCTTCTGGAAGGGTGTTTGTTGAGTGTTCCCTGCTTAGTGCTCCTATGGGAAGGGGAATAGGGACATGGAAATATAGATTGTGAGCTCATCTCTAGGAGTGGCTTGACTCTTTCTTGAGTTCCCTGGTCTAATTATGGGAGGACAAGTATGAGCAAGGGTTTCTGTTAGAGTGAGTTAGCTTAAGTATAGAGGAGTGTAAGTACATGCATTTGTTGTACCTCAGATTTGAGGTGAAGAACATTTATATTTTGAAGAGGGCATTTATGAGCAGGTACATAGCCTTTAGGTGTTACAGACTTAGATCAATTTGGTCATAACTTATGATTCGTTGTTGTTGGTTCCTGTGGGGGCAGGCAAGACACTGTCCTAGAGGCAGACCCAGTGGACAGAACAAGATAATCAGAATCCTGCATCTTGGGGACAAGACCATTTAAGAGTTTAGCCTATAGCAGAACCCAGAGGGTGAATCCAATATATGGAGAATAGCTCTAGAACATAGTAGCTATTTTATGTATTTGAATGCCTTTGACTTCCACAAGGAAAACCCATTTCTAATGTTCAATTTCTAATTAAGTCACCTGATGTCCTTAAGCCCTAATGTTATCTGGGCTCATATGGCTCTTTCTTTTTTCTCTCCTTTTGCATTACCTTGAATTGAATCCAGAGTGCTCTACCACAGAGCTACATTCCTAGCCCTTTTTATTTTTTCTTTTGAGATAGGGTCTTGTTGCCAAGGCTGGTCTCAGACTTGTGATCTTCCTGCTTCAGCTTCCTGAGTTGTTGAGATTACAGATGTGTGCCACTACACCCCACTTATGTGGCTTTCTGATTATTACAGTTCCCTTTGTATCTTTTAACAACTGCTCTGAGAATCACAACACATTGCAGGCTACAGAAGGTGGAATATTTGATGGAAGTACCATGTGTACATGTGAGGCCAGGTCTGAGGGCTCTGAGAATAGCTGTTTGCGTATATATTTTCAGTTTTTGTGTTTGTGACTGTGACTGTTTTGTCTACCAGAATGTGTGCTTGCAGAATAACTACAGATATCTATATATTGGAAGAAATATATACAGTTACTGTAACAATCACATTTGGAGGGGAAGAAATGTTTTTTCTTGGACACCAGGGCAGCTTGGTAGCTTGGATGATATAATTCTGGTATTTATACCCCCTGTTATCGATGAGGAGTTCTGCCCCCTCACACGATGAAGTTTGAACATTGGAGAAACACACGGAGGCAAGCTTATAAAGCAGGGTTTATTTAAAAGGGGTAACATAGACTTCTCCTAGGAGGGAGAAGGGGGCCATAACTGGTATCCTGGTATCCCCAGAAGTGAGGTGTTCTGCCCTTTTTTATATGTCCTAGGCTTCCTTTGCTCTTCTGTCCTCTTCCCCTTTCTTTCTCCTTCCTGTATCTGTGACTAGACCCAGGAATGCTCTTGGGATAGCCAAAAGGTGGGAAACAGGTGGGCTGAAGGGGGAAGGGCAGTATGGTACAGCCCAGGACACATTAATTGACAACTTTATAGCTCCCTGTAGGGAGGGTCAATTCCTGGGACAGGTTACCTTAGCAACAGGTTGGAGCAGGGATAGGTTCTTGACGGGTGGAGGAAGGGCTCTGAAGGAATTAATATTTCAATCCCTCAGGGGATAGTCTCCAATTTCCCGGGACTCCCTCAAAATTGGCCTCCTTGATCCAACCTGACTCGATTTACCTATCTATACTGACTGCGTAATTCTGGCTTCAGTATGAGAGTATGTTGTGCATTTCCTATTTCTATCCTTTGTGCATCATAAGATCTCTGGGTCTCTGAGACCAAAAACTGGCCTAATAAGCGTCTTAGCCTATCTGGATAGTTTCAGATCCACCAAGACTCTGCCACCAGATCCTCATAGGGGCAACATTCAGAAGGATATCCAGGGACCTACTTCTGGTCTGACCACCAGTGACACAAGTCACCTGGTTTTGCAGGAAGGTAGTGGAGCCTGGGCCACCAGAACGAGCTCTATAACCTACAGTCACTACTTTGTCCTTTCCCAGAGGACAAAGGATGGTTCAGAGTCAAAGGATGCCCCAAGAGTTGTCTTTTCCTAATTCTTCTCAAAGTGAGGTGGGGGTTAGGGACTCCAGGCCTTGTCCCTGTCTTTATCTTGGCACCTTGGAACACCAAGACTTTCTGATTCCCTCACTATTCACTCTCAGCCTAATTTTCCTCTGCTCCTCATTATCCAGCCCACTCCAGGTGGGTCACCTTAACAGTTCTGACCTAGATTCTCTGCAGAACAGGCCTATGCACACTTTTCCTACTTGTGACTTTGCTGGACCACTGTCATCTTACAACAAGCCAGACATGCTCCTTCACTCTTGTTTGCGCTCGCTCTGCCATAGGCCCCAGCTCTTTACAGCTCCGCCCATTGGAGAAACCGCCCTCCCCCGCGCGCATAGTTGGTCCTCTCTTCCCAGGGCTGTCTCAGGAACTGTGGCCGTCTGGCTTTCCAGACACTTACTGACGCCGAAGTAGAAAGGCTGCTACTACTGAGCCAAATATCATTGGCTCTGTTTTAGTGTTTCATTTCATAATACAGTGATCTGCCATTGCGACTGCGCAGCGGCGGTGATGATGGTGTCAATTGCTCGTGCGCAGCAGCTAGTGCTGCGGCTGGCTCCATAGCTCAGGGGTTAGAGCACTGGTCTTGTAAACCAGGGGTCGCGAGTTCAAATCTCGCTGGGGCCTAAAAAGACAGTTTTACCTTCCTTATAAGACGCTTATATTTTCGCCTTCGCTGTGAGGCAACAAACTGGTACAATTACTTCCTCTTTGCCTCTCAGTACCCTCAATCCAGCAGCCCTCCTTATTGTCACCTTTTTCTTGAAAAGTCAGATCCACTGCGGACTCCACTATAATAGGTTCCTCTGTTCCCGCACTTTTCCCCCGCGGACACCCCCTAGCTTGTGTGTGTGAGAGAGCTCTTGAGAGTTCATTGTAGGTCTTTCCATATCCTTCTGTCGCCCTACTCCGTCCAGGGGCTTGCCCTCGTCTCTCATCCTTTCGTCTTTGCTAGGTCGGACCTCCTCTCGTTTTCCGGCGTGGAGACGACTCCCCCTTCCCTATTTGGCTCCTCTTCCCTACCAAGCATTTGTCTTCCTCCACGCACACTGGACGTTAAATCTGCTGCTCTGCTTGCTCGAGGCGGCCATGTGTCCTCCCTCTCTCAGTCCTTTCTGCTTTCGTGTTGTAGACATTTGCTTCTCTGTGAAATCACTGTATATAAAGAAAAGTGCAAACAAACAGTTCACATTCCTGACACCCGAATCCAAAGACAATCACTTCGTCTTATTTGCGTCCAGCTTTTTTTTAAACCAAAAAATTTTGTACATCTGAAGAATGCTGACCTTTTGAATTTTGTTGATTTATGTTATTGACGGAAATGAAGAGTACCAAATGAGCCTAAAATGTGTCTCGGGAAACCCAACTGCGCTGGCGACGTCAGGTCCTGCCACTCCTACTCCCAGATCACAGGCATCCTCTCTCCAACCAGAAGAGCGAGACGCCACCAGTGGCTGCGGCTCAGGGTTAGAAAACAGAATCCCAGCTCAGAGCACCAGAACGGAGAAAACTATTAGCAGACGTCTGGGTAGTGATTGGAGTAGCGGGAAGGGAAAGAACCAGGTGCGTGAAGAAGGGAGCAGGTTTCGGAGATCTGTTGACAGGAAGCACACTCTTTCCTCCTGCAGCCAAGCCAGCTCCTATTCAAAGAGCCAAGATTTGGGGTCAAGACTCATAACACGCTCGGGATAGGCCAGGAGCCCGCGAGCACGTTTAGGAATTTATGGCCTCGGGCCTTGGACTCTTTGACCCGAAGGACTCGTACCGCAGAAAGGTCTCCTTATTGGAGAAGCTGGATTGCAGGAGCCAATAGAGAGAGCTATTCGGGAGCTTAAATAAAGCCATCCTCTGAAATAAAACTAAATATCGAGGGAGGCGTGTGTTGGCAGGTTGTTGAACTAACTGGTGAATGAATCTCAGGCCTTCATTTCAGAGGTACTCAGAGTCTGGTCGTGACCCACTGTCCAACCAAGGGCGACTGAATACACCAAGTCATCTGTTTCAGTCGGACCTAGTCCAGGCGGGGTACTCAGAATACACAGGCTCACGCCCCTGTCCTTTTGGTATTGAGAGCGTATGGGCAGAAACTTGGAGGGAGGAAGGGGTAGCTAGTGTGGAACATTACTTGTAGGTGGGTCAGTTCACTTGGGAAATTCACGGTGGGAAGAGTTGAAGGCCAAGGACAGAACCCAAAGGGAATCCACATGCAGAGAGCCCTGTGTGGAAGAGGTAAGGTGCGAGTGAAGCATCCACTATTAACGAGAGTGGGAATAGAAAATGAGTGGGAACAGAATTAGCATTTTTTACTTAAGAGCAAGGTAAACACCACCAGTCTCCCATACTGTTTTTCTTTTTTCTTTTGTTTTTAAAATACGCTCCAGTTGTACATGGACACAATAGCTTTGTTTGTCTACCTTTATGTGGTGCTGAGGATAGAATCCAGTGCCTCACCCGTACTAGGTGAATGCTCTCCCACTGAGCCACAAATAGTAATTGTATATATTTATGGGGTACAGTGTGATTATTCAAAATATGTGTACATTATTTAATGATTAAATCAGGATAATTAGCATATCCATCACCTCCTACATTTATTATTTCTTTGTAGTGAAGTGTTCAAGAACCTCTCTACTAGCTATTTTGGAATGTCTATATGCTATTGTTAACTATTCACCCTATTGTGCTGTTGAACACTGGCACTTAATCTTCTCATCTACTTGTAACTTTGAACCCATGGGCCAACTTCTCTTCACCTTTCCTTCTTCTGTCTCTGGTAACCACTATTCTACTCTGTTATATCAGAGTAGAACTTTTTATATTCCAAACATGTGTAGATCATAAAGTATTAGTCATTCTCTGTCTTATTTCATTTAACACTGTCCTCTGGGTCCATTCATGTTGTCAAAAATGACAGGATTTCATTCTTTTCTTAATGGCTGAATAAGTATCCCACTCTGAATATGCCACTGTTCTCCCTCTCATTGCTTTGGGTTGAATCAGGGCATCCTACAAGTTCTCTACCACTGAACCATGTTCCCAGCACTCACGTTTTCTTTATTTTTATTTGTTTTCTTTCTTCTTTAGTTTCACAATTTCTTTATACATTCATCCCTTGGATATTTAGGTTAATTCCAAATCTTCACTAATAGGATTGGTATTACAATAAATATAGATGTGCAGGTATCTCTTTGATGTGTTGATTTTATTTCCTTTGAATATATGACCAATAGTGTGATTGCTGGATTCTATGATAATTAAATTTTAATTTTTTTGAGGAATCTCTATTCTTTTTTCCATAATGGCTGTGCTAATTTACATTCCTACCAACATTGTGTGAGTTCCCCTTTCTCCACAACCTCACCTGCATTTAATATTATGTATCTGTTTGATGCTGCCCATTCTAACCAGAGTGAGAGATCTCATTGTGGTTTTGATTTGCATATCCTTGATGATCAGCTATGTTGAGCATTTTATCATATACCTTTGGCCATTTATTTATCTTCTTTGGAGAAGATAATTGAATTATTATTATTATTATTGCTTTTGAGATGTTTGAGTTCTTTATATATATTCAGGATACTAACCCCTTGTCAGATGCATAGTTTGCAAATATTTTCTCCCATTTTGTGTGTTGTGTCTCGGTTTTGATATTGTTTTCTTTGCAGTGCAGTAGACTTTTGGTTTGATGTAATTACACTAGTTAAGTTTAGTTTTAGTTCCTTATTCTTCTGAGGTCCTATTAAAAAAAAATCCTTGTCCAGATTAATGTCACAAAAACATTTCCCCTGTGTTTTCTCCTAGTAGTTTCATAGTTTCCAGTCTTAAATTTATGCTTTTAATCTTTTTGAGTTTTTATAACTGGTGAGATAGGAATCAAATTTTGTTTTTCTGCATGTGGATATTCAGTTTTCCCATTATCTATTATTGAAGACACTGTCCTTTCTACAATACGTGCTTCTGTCAAAAATCTGTTGACTGCAAAGGCGACCTACATTGTTTTATAACAGCCGTTAGTGTAGGAGATTTCTCTGCAGGTGACACAAAAATAAACCTGTGGCCCAACTCTGGGTGGATGATAGCGAATTTAACGGCAGGGAATCTGATTTACTGTCTTTTACTACTAAATAATCCAGCGCAATTAAGTTATTTTGGGTGAGATCAGATCCAAAGCAAGGGTAGAGGACAGTGCCCGCACAGGTTGGATCTCTGTGCAGGAGGCAGCTTGCAGCAATCTCAGGGGAGTTGAGGGCTTGTTCAGGGCTGGGAGTCCAGCCGCTGGCCCTGCGTGGTGTGTGTGTGTGTGTGTGTGTGTGTGTGTGTGTGTTTGTGTGTGCGCGCGCGCTCCTTGAAACCGGTTCTCCAGTTCTCCGAGGCTTGCTAACTGCAGTTGGCTAGTTACTCCCATGAGGGTGGGATTCCGGATCGTCGGTTGTTTCTTCCTTACACTTCCCTACATTTCCTGAACATTTTGTAAATACTTACGTATTATGTCTTATATTTTCAAAAACCAATAAACAGCCTCCTCCCCTTTACCAGCCTAAACTCAGCCACAAGCTAAACTGGAGTAGTACTCCAGCTTCACTTTGCCTTTCGCGGCTCATCATACAGTTCGTCTGGGATCCCCTCCGAACTCTTCGTCCTTTCCCGGAGCCTTCGGGTTCTCTTTGCCTCTGTGCCCATCCCCTGATCCTCAAGATTTACGCCTTAATTAACCTCCCTTAGGGTGGTGGTGGTGGTGGTGCGCCCAGCCTCTAGAACGGATGCCTCTGCTAGCTGCTGGAGGGGTCTGAATAGAGAGGAGCTCATTCAGAATCCATGGCTTGTCACAGGGGCTCAAGAATACAGAGCTTTCACGCTGTGCTGAATTACCTTGTGGCTGAGTTAACCGCAGATGGAAGTTGAACAAATATTGATCGGGTCGGAGACATTTTCAGCAAAGAAAATAGTTCCAAATCTCTATAAATAGAAATCACTTTTTTGACGTTGAAACCAGCTCTATAGAATAAGATCTTGTATTTTTTTTTTCTGTGTTTAAGTTTTTTTACTCTCCAAATGTAATACAATTCTTCAGCTAAAACAGGAATAATGAAACAAATGGTTTTCAAAAGTACAATAGAAAAATATTGTTCACTGGTTTATTTTTCCAAATGAGCAATAGGCTATTTACAAATAAGCAGATCTCCAATGATGTGTATTAAAATGGCAAGCCTATCAACTGTTTGAAATCTAAATGAAAAAAAAATTAAGGCACATTTGATCTGTGAGTTAAAAACAAACATTCTGGTGTAATGACAAAGTCATTTCACTTTTGTCCCCAAAACACATGAGCACCAAAATTGTCCAAGAACACTTAATATTTAGTAAAACAGGAATGTGAAAATTAAGAAAGGGGTAAAATCTCTTCAAAAGGAAATCTTTGGAGATCGGTTTACTGCAAATAAAACATACTAACCACACTCCTGGTACACATAAATACTAATACTAACAGGTACTCAAGAAATGGCAGAACTCTAAACAATGGATATTAAATAAATTAAAGGTATTCAGATGTCAAGGATAAAACAAACAGTAATTAAAGAATGAAGTAACCAACTCTACAACAGACAGTACGAAGTGAAAGAAACCAAATACACCTCCCCCCATGTTTTCATTAGGGTGTTTTTGTTTGTTTAGTTTGCATACATTAGAATTATTACAGTAATTCTTCTTCATCATTCTAAATATTAATACTTCACCCTCTAAAGAGAAGGGTCAGCAAGAGAGAAAATGCCAAACACTTCTCACAATGTTGTGCCAGGCCTGCTCAGGCCACGGCATCCCGGGAACCACCCCAGCTCTGGCTGTGCTGTCCTCACTCCCCTTGCTTGTCAAAGCTACTTGACCTTGATGGGTAGAGTACAGTGTGGGGGAAATAATCAACTTTGGAAAGCTTTGCTGAAGATGCTGATGCTAATGATACAGATATTATCACATTTACTTATTTTACAACTGGAACTTGAGATGGCTTTAAAAAACAAACTTGTGTAAAAAAAAAGACAAAAGGTAGAATCTGTGCAAGGTTAACAGTCACAATAGAACATTTACCAGAGTTACAGTGTTTTTTTGTTTGTTTGTTATAATAATACTTCATAGGAATGTTCATGTTTTCTGCCATAGGACTGCAGAAAAGGGGCCAGGAAAGGAAATATAAAAAAACATAAAAGGTTTTGTTCATCAGGGATATTTCAAGTCAGAATTAAGCAGGTCTGCTACATAATGTTCAGCAAGAAGATGTATTCAAAGGCAAACATTGATCACATTTTTGTTCAAAAAGCTCAATCTTAAAGGAGTCCTATGTAAGAAAACCACTTGGAAAATATATCCTTGTATGGACTTCAAAAACTGATCATACAAAAATTTTTGAAAAATAAATTAGGTAATTAAAAATGTCCCTTCCAGCAGAGCTGGACATCAGGCTGTCCGTGCAGAGCCATTATTATTGCTTTTACTGTAACTTGGATCGTTTTTCTCCAGCCACATTTCAGCTAACTGCTGCGTGGACCCATATGTTGATGCCTTGGACCCCAAGCACATTTTGTATTGTTTGGGATCCAGATTAGGGTCACAGAAGACAGGGTGGTGGATGTGTACCACTCCTACCTCCTGGCTTCTGAACGTCTTCAAACCTGCCTGGACAACCTTGTTGAAGAGGTCCACATCCTCCAGCCCCCAGCCTTGGATGGAAACATCAAAGCCACCCACTCGGACAAGATCTCCCTTATAAATACAAGTAATGCCAAACCCATAGTTTCTCCAGAAGCCAGTTTTTTGAGTAAAGGCAAAATGGTTGTCACTGGGAACTTTCCCACTATAAACAATCTTTGGATCATACTGGCTAAAGATGATTGGGAAATATATTTGTTGGCCCAAAACTGTATTTGCTCGACACCGTTGCAGGAATTCGGCAGTAAACACAAGGTCAACATCACAGAAGAAGAGCAAAGATTCGTTATTAAACTGTGAAGATCCCACTTCGAGGGCCAGAGCTCTTGAAAACTCTCCAGACACAGGCAAAATCTGCATGTCAGCTTTAGGGTACTTAATGCGATAATCTCTCATCAGTTCAACTTGTTTGGCCTTATCAGGGTTGGAATCAGAATTGAAAAGCAGGACAACAAGTTTGACGTTCTGATTTGGGATGAGACATGTCTTCTCAAAGTTTCCCATAAATCTTACAAACATGTCAAATCGTCCAGACAAAGGGATCAGTATATTTATCTTTTTATCTTTGGGCTCTTTGCGTTCGTTCTTGGACCCAGGGAGCTGGAAGGGAACAAGCTTCTTCAGGGAATTGGAGAGGAAGGATAGGGATCCAGAGTCCTGATTGATTCTATTGGCCAGCTCCTGTGCATCCAGTTCCTCATGCTCCACAAACTGGATCTTGCTGAAAGTCTGCTGTAGGTATGCGTGCCTCCTCACGGGAACTGTCATCTTCTTACCTTTGTGCTTCTTGTACAGAAGCAGCAGGTCCAGAATGTATTCTGCCCCGTACATGGGGTTCACACGGCGGTAACCATACTGGATCTCCTTGAAGTCGATGATGCGCCCCCGGGTTTTGGCATTGGCATTGATCATTTCCATCACCTGCATGACAATGTCATCCAAGGCTTCCCTCTGAGCTGAGTCCATTCCTCTCCGGGGGGGCTGACCATCGGCAGCTGAATACAAATACTTCCCAGTCAGAAACTCCTATTCCAGAATCTCTTCTCGTTGGCGGGCCTGAAACCGCATGAAGGAAGGGGGTATTCCCAACTGGAGGTCCTCCTTATGAATCTCTGTGTTACTGTATTTGCTCATCAGGACAATTTCTCGGTGGAGCTGTATTGTGCGATGACGCAGCTCAGCAATTTTGCGACTGAGCATGTAACTGTGTAGTCTGTACTGGTAGGGTGGGTTTTTGTTCGGGTGTAACGTGATAGCTCGGTGAATCTTACTGTTATGGAGATCTCTGATGTACCCCTTCTTGTTCTGTTCATAATTCTCATAAAAAAGTTGCTGCATCTCATAAGACCAAACACATTGTACGCCTGCAAACCTCCGGACACATCTTCCTACTTCCACATCCTCGTGCGTAGTGTACATTTCCCGGAGACACTTGCCAATGTGTGGTACCATTCTCCGAAGCACCTCCCGGCTCATGATCACACCAGGCCCCCACATGCAAAGTTTTCACCAGGCTCAAGGGCCAGTTTCCCCATTTCTTCTGTGGTGCCCAGTCCTGTCTGCCCGAGAAACAGGGGCTCACTGCTATTCAAACTCCTCAGGAAACTCTCCAGACGATCTCCTTTGATGTAAACATCATCATCTGCTCTCATAAACCATTCATACTTGTCCAAGTAGTGGTCATGCATGTACTTGAGCATCATAAAAGACTTCTTCTGGGGTGGGTAGGAGTCATCCACGCCCCGTAGTGGCACTATTGGAATTGGTATAGATGTGTCTGAACCCTCACTAGAGAAGAACTCCACTTTCCCAGGAATTGTCTTGGACCATGTTCTGTAGGCAGCCACAGCGCGGGTCTGCAGGTATTTCTGGGCAGTCATAACTCCCACGAAGAGAAAGTTCCTGTCGCGCGGGCCACCATCTGGGGCCGAGCCGTGCAGCCACAGCTGCGCCCCCCGCACATTGCCGCGCACTCCGCCGGCCTGGGACACTGCTGCCGCCGCCGCCGCCGCCGCCTGCCCGGGCCGGCAGCCCTCGAGGCTGGTGCGGCGCCGCGGACCCGCTAGCTTCAGCTCCGAAGCACGGGGCAGGACAAGCCGCGAGGCCAGCACGAAGCCCAGCACGAGCCCGAGCAGCACGCTGAGCCAGGCGCGCCGGCCGCGCGTGGCCATTCCCGCGCCACTCCGCCCGCAGGGCCGCTGCCGCCGCGGAGGCTCCCCGCGCCCTCAGCCCGCCGCCCCCGCCTGCGGAGGCCAACCCGTCCTAGCGCCACGAGGCCCGGCCCGGGCAGCGCCGCGGCCGCCGCGGGCCCGCCGCGCCAAGATCTTGTATTAAGAGAAGACCGGACAGCAGGTGGCTCGTTGGTCTAGGGGTATGATTCTCGCTTTGGGTGCGAGAGGTCCCGGGTTCAAATCCCGGACGAGCCCGTTTATTTTTACACTTTAACATTGGTAATTTTAGCCCTGGACAGTGCCCGGGAATGTGCCTCCAAATTGAGAATAGTCTCAGAGGGAAGAGTGAATTTATAGTCGCTGTTAAAGGGACTGAGCCAGAGCCGCATGAGGCTGCCTCCGTCTCTGTGGATTGTGAATTTCTCGCTTCAAATAGAATTCGGTAATATTTGAAACTGGATGGCTGTTTGCTAACAGTCATTTGTGTTCCGGAGCAAGCCTTCCTCATGGGTTTCCGTAGTGTAGCGGTTATCACGTTCGCCTAACACGCGAAAGGTCCCCGGTTCGAAACCGGGCGGAAACAGCTTTCTTGCATTCATAATTATTTTTAAATAATTGCTCTCTGAAATTTATCATATTGGGAGAAAGTTGAGGAATTTCTTTGAACTTATCAAAACTGTCTTCGCTACGGTATTCTCTCCCCTCAACCTTCGGGTTCCTGTTGAGTGTGCCTCTTTGTGTCCTCTACCTTATCCAGCGGATTTCGCCCGGTAATCGCGTTTGCAGGGTTGATAGCAAGTTATAGATCAAAAAAGACACACGAACTGGCAGCGGTGGGATTCGAACCCACGCCCCCGAAGAGACTGGAGCCTTAATCCAGCGCCTTAGACCGCTCGGCCACGCTACCCACTCCTCTGAGTTATCTTTTTGTGTCATTCTTCAATATAGTTAGAATCCCCAGGGTCCTTGGGCAAACACGGAGCTGTGATGCGTTTACACTCTGTACAACCACATTCGATCTGGCAGGATCTGGTGGTGGTTTTATTTGTTTGTTTTTCTGGAAAGCGCTCAATTCGCTTCTCTGGTTCCCCCTTTGAGGAGTGGACATGACCACAGTGGAAGCCTACTACTTTCTCACTTTTTAAAAAGACCATGAACATGCGTGGTTTTACAAATTTAAAAGGGAGGAGAAAAACCTACACATTCACTACCATTTTTTCAAAAATTCATACATTTTTATATATTTTGTCAGCGGCACTGATACAGGATATAGGGAAATGGTATTTCAGGTTTGAATAACTTGACCTTCCACTTATTGGGACCATCTTGGCCTGACATTGAGTTCCACTATGTGGATTAGGAATTGTATCTATAAAATCACAAGTGACCACAGCCCCTGCCATAATAGGTTTCTTTGCATCTAGCCATTTCCCCAACTGTGAGCATTAACTACTTAAGAGAGAAGTCAGACTTGGAATCTAGGGTCATTAAAACTTAAAAACAAATAAAACGATGGCAACAAACAAAAATCCCTCATGATTTTCTTTTTGGTACTGGGGATTGAACTCAGGGCATCCCCGCCCTATTTTGTATTTTGAGACTCACTGATTAAGGCTGGATATGAACTCGTGATTACCCTGGGATTACATTACAGATCTGCGCCACCGCCCCCAGCTGACTCATGATTTTTTTTTCCTTATTTGCTGATGATCCTTTATTTTTGATTTATTCATTTATATGTGGTGTCGAAAATCGAACCCAGTGCCTCACTCAACGCCAGATAAGTGCGCTACCACTGAGCCCTAGCCCCAGCTCCTAACTCATTAAATATTTTTTAGCTACACACGGACACAATATCTTTGTTTATTCATTTTTTATATGGTGCTGAGGATAGAACTCAGTGCCTCATATGTGCGAGGCAAGGGCTCTGCCACTGAGCCACAACCCTAGCCCCCATGATTTGATTTTTTTTTAAATCTTGAAATTATTATAGATTGACAGATCACTGCAAAAGAAGTTTGCCAGGAGGTCCCATGCACCCTTCACCTGTCCTCCCCAATAATAACTCAGATAACTATAGTACAATAACAAAACCAGGAAGTTGATTTTGGAACAATCCACAAAATTTATTCAGATTTTCTCCCATTGTACATATTGGGAGGTTGTGGAACCTTTAGAAGTTGGGCCTAGTGAGAGATTTTAAATTGTTGAGGAAATGCCCTTGAAAGGTATTGTGGTACCCTGGTCTCCTTCCTTCTCTTTTGCTCCATCATCACAGAGTCAAGCTGTTCCTTCATCACAAGCCTCCCTTGGGCCACTTTTTCTTTAAGTACTGATATGTTTATTATGGTATAAAGCAGTATGTTGTACACCAAATCATTTTACAGTAAAAGCATTTTGTTGTTTTTAGATATACATGTATGTATAATATTTTGATATATCATACATACATGGAGTATAACTTATTCTAATTAAGATCCCATTCTTGTGGTTGAACATGATGTGGAGTTACACTGTTCGCATATTCATATATGTGCATAGGAAAGTTATGTCTGATTTATTCTACTGTCTTTCATATTCCCATCCCCCACCTTCCTTTCATACCCCTTTGTCTAATCCAATGAACTTCTATACTTAACCTCCTTATCTTCCCTTGTTATGTGGTAGCATCCACATATCAGAGACAACATTTGCCTTTCGTTTTTGGCTTATTTCACTTAGCACGCTAGTCTTCAGTTCCATCCATTTACCAGCAAATGCCATAATTTCATTCTTCTTTGTGGCCAAGTAATATTCTATTACATATAAATATTACATTTTCTCTATTCATTCATCTGTTGAAGGGCATTTAGGTTGGTTCCATAGCTTGGCTATTGTGAATTGAACTGCTATAAACATTGATGTGGCTGCATCACTGTAGAATGCTGATTTTAATCCTTTGCATATAAGCCAAGGAAGTAAAAGCATTTTATATACGACTACTATACAACATTTTATGTATAACCAAAGAAATCGCTGCATAAATAGCTCCAACACAAAAGTGGGTTGTAATTTTTAAGTCCATTAAATTATTTGATACATAAATTATAAAATATTTTTTCTGTAGAAAATAGTAAAAATGGTAACCTTTTATAGCCACACCCAATCTTTTTAATCTCCTCTGTCCCCTATCTCCTAACCCCTGACAACCACTAATCTGCTCTGACTCTATAATTTATTACTTCAAGAATTTAATATAAAGGGAATAATATATTATATGGCCTGTGGAGTTCTTTTTTTTCATTCAGCATAATTTCCTTGGAATGAATATATATATATATATATATATATATATATATATATATATATATATATATATACACACACACACACACACACACATATACATGTATAAATACATATATATGTATCTATCTATCTATCTATCTATCTATTTTATTGCCAAGTACTATCCAAAAGTGTAAATGTGACACAGTTTGTTTAGCCAGTCACCTGTTGAAAGGTATTTGAGTTGTTTCCAGGCTTTAGCTATTACAATTAAAATTACTATGGATGAATATGTGTGTACAAGTTTTTGCATGAACATAGCTTTGATTTTCTCTGGGATAAGTGCTTGAGTGCAGTTGCTATATCATATGCTAAGTGCATTTTTAGTTTTAGAAGAAACCATCAAACTATTTTCCAGAGTGACTGTATCATTTTACATTTCTATCAGCAGTGTATGAGAAATTAATTCTCTGCATCCTTGCTAGCTTGGTGTTATTACTATTTTTATTTACACTTGTTAGAATTGGTATGTAATGATATTTCCCCTAAATCTCATTGCATTTCCTATATGGCTAGTGATGTTAACTTTTTTTGTTGTTGTTCAGTACAAAGGATTCATTTTAAGGGTGCTCTAACTCTGAGCTACCTCCCCAGTGTTTTTTATTTTATTTTGAGACAGGGTCTTGCCGCAGTCTCCGGCTGCTGCAGCAAAATAACGGGGGGGGGGGGGGGGGGCGAATAACTTGTGTACGTTGATACAGCAGGAGTGGGAGCCGTTTATTACAGGACAGGAGCAGTATTTATACATTCCACACAGCTTATCTAATTAGCATAAACTAGATACATCAGTCAACCAATATGGAATCTCCACACTTAATGGCTCGCTTTTGTTACTTCTCAAACCACTCCCTCTGGCATTTTGCCAGGCACCATCCAGACTTGTTTATGAACTCTAACATTCCCCTGGCAAAATGCCAGGTGTCATTTTGACTTGTTTACAGACTCTAACATTTCCCCCTTTTGTTTAATTTAAATAACGACCATAGTGGTTTTTACAGAAACACCATAAATAACCTGCCACAAACAGAAAGGGAGGATACAAAATGCCACAATACCAAGCCAATTGATGGCTCCATGCAAGAAGCCCTTGGAAAAATTATACCAGCAATGACACCGTTTGTAAAGATACCGAGTTACAATTTGTTGTAGATTACAGTTTGTTGTCTCAGTCCAGGTAAAGCAGTGTCTCAATAGATTAACTCACAGTCCCGGTAAATCACAGTCAAGGTAAGTTCTGCAGGCAGCTAGCTTCAATCACAGTCCAGGTAAGTTCTTCAGGCAACTAGCTTGATCCGAAATCTCATCTGTTTCTCAGCCGAAGTCTCGTCCGGTTTTCAGCAACACTGGAAATTCTTCTACATTTGTTTTCACCAGCACTGGGATGAAGGCAGGAACTCTGGATGGCTAAAGAAAATCCTGTAGCATTCTACTAAGAAAACAACCTTCTGAACAATTTAGTACATTATCTCAAGGTTTTTTTGCATTTGAAATAGCATTAATAGTGCTTATTACTCATCAGCTTCCAGGTGTGGGAGAACCATTGTAGCTTAGTTATTGGCATTGAAAATGACCAAACATCAGGGACACCAGTAGCATCTTCTGCTGGCTGTAGTGCCTGGGCAGCCCCAGATGGCCCTGGGGAGTGTCCCGCACTCAAACTGCTACTGGGCACAGGGAGCAAGAGCCTGCGAGACTGTGCCTCCAGGTCAGGTCTAGATTTGGGCTCACGGCAGTGGAAGAGCCAGCTCCCCGGCCAGGAGGTGGGGAAGGGCCAGTCGCCGCCTCTTGGAAAATCCTTGCTGCGCTGTGACCGGCTTGCACACTCGGCAGCCGCCTCTCCGCTTCACGCACCCTCTGGTAACGAAAAGTATTTAGTAATAGCCTTTTGCTGCAACTTTTTTCCTGATAATCCTTCTTCTTCTGAACTTTCTTTTTCTTTCTGACTAGAGTTCCTGGGCTCTTATCAACACATGCCCTAACTATTCTTGGTTCCACTGGGGTGCCTCCTTCCCTTAGTAATTTACTTCTCACCCCTTCCATAGTCTCATCACAAAGACAATACAACATTTCAAGACAAAACAAGACACAAACATACTGTATCAATCTTTTCAAAATGGCCATTTTTCCTCTCGCCCTATCTGCCTAGGGACGAGCAGATTGCCCCCGTCCTATCTATGGACGGGCAGCTTTTTTTCATCACTTACCCCCGAGTGTCCCGGGGCTCCCCGTACGGGCCACCATCTGCCGCAGTCCGGCTGCTGCAGCAAAATAACAGGGGGGGGGGGTGACGAATAACTTGTGTACGTTGATACAGCAGGAGTGGGAGCCGTTTATTACAGGACAGGAGCAGTATTTATACATTCCACACAGCTTATCTAATTAGCATAAACTAGATACATCAGTCAACCAATATGGAATCTCCACACTTAATGGCTCGCTTTTGTTACTTCTCAAACCACTCCCTCTGGCATTTTGCCAGGCACCATCCAGACTTGTTTATGAACTCTAACATTCCCCTGGCAAAATGCCAGGTGTCATTTTGACTTGTTTACAGACTCTAACAGGTCTCACTAAATTGACTTGAACTTGTGATTCTTCTGCCTCAACCTCCTAAGTAAGTGGGATTATAGGTATCCACTGCACCCAGTGAGTTTTAATACTTCTTTCTATATTCTAAGTCCTTTGTCAAATGTATCATTACAATTATTTTCTTCCAAACTAGCTTTTGACAGAGGTGCAAATGCAATTCAATGAAGAAAGGATATCCTTTTCAACAAATGGTGATAAAGTATTCACAGGCAAAAGGATATACAGCTCTATGCAAAAGAATGAAACTTGGGCTGGAGTTGTAGCTCAGTAGTAGAGTGCTTGCTAGCACATGTGATACACTGGGTTAGATCTTCAGCACCACATAAAAATAAATAAATAAAATAAAGGTATTATGTCCATCTACAACTAAAATAAAAAAGAACCTCAATTGTGTTAGTGAGCCTTCTGTCACTGTAACTAAATACCTGAGATGATCAATTTAACAAGAGGAAAGTTTTGTGAGTCTTTCAGTCTAAGGTTGGTTGGCACCATTGTTTTTTGGCCTGCAACTAGACAGCACATTTTGATGGGAATACCCAATGGAGGAAGATTTACATGTGGCTTGGAGCAAAAGAGAAAGGAGACCAGGGTACCACAATCCCTTTCAAGGGCATTTCCCCAATAATCTAAAATCTCTCACTAGGCCCTACCTCTAAAGGTTCCACAACTTCCCAATAGTGCCATCCAGGGACGAAGCCTTTATATATGGATCTTTCAGAGGACATTTAAGGTCAAAGTATAGCATCAATTAAAACCTTATAGCTTATACAAAAATTAACTCAAAAGAGATCACAAACTTAATGTAAAATTTAAAATTATAAAACTTTTAGAAAAAAATAGGACAAAATCTTCAAGACATATAGCTGAATAGAGTGAAGGGAGAAGAAGGAGGAGGAGGAGGAGGAGGAGGAGGAGGAGGAGGAAGAGGAGAAGACTTCACCACCATTAAAAACTGCCCATGTGTTCATGACTCTTGATAAAAGGATAAAATGTTACTTCCTGGGGCTGGGATTGTGTCTCAGTGGCAGAGCACTTGTCTCATACATATGAGGCACTGGGTTTGATCCTCAGCACCGCATGAAAATAAATAAATAAAATGAAGGTATTGTGCCCATCTACAATTTAAATTTTTTTTTAAAAAAAGTTAGTTCTTAATTATGTTTTTTGGTACCACTGATTAAACATAGAGGTGCTTAACCACTGAGCTACTTTCCCCACCCCTTTTTATTTTTCAAAACAGTGCTGTCTAGTTGCAGGCCAAAAAACAATGGTGCCAACCAACCTTAGGGCCTTGCTTAGGGCCTTGATAAATTGCTGAGGCTGGACTTGAACTCTGATTCTCCTGCCTCAGCCTTGCAAGCCATTTCAACAAATGGTGCTAAAGTATTCACAGGCAAAAGTATTCCCGATCACCACCTTGCTGGGCAACAAGTACTTTTTAAAAAGTAAAAACAAAAGGCCTATAAAATTATGGTTTATAAAAACTTTAATTTTTGTAAAAACAATAATTGTCAACCTGATCTTCTTAATACCTGAAGGAATCACCTGTCTTCATTCCCATGCTCCCTGTGGTGATGGAGATTGAACTCAAGGGCCTCACACATGGTAGTCAAGTACTATACCACTGAGCTACAAACCCAGTCCTTCCATCTCTTCAAGTTGCAGCTTAAAATCTATGAAAGATACATCTCAAATTAGTTCTTCTGCATTTCCACCCCCCTAGCCTCATGTTTATATACAATGGAAGAAAGGCATTAGGTATGCCAAATCTTAGACTTAATGAAAGTGTATCTTGCCCTGTGACAGAGTGAGTCTACAGAAACAAATACACAAAAGACAAGATGTGTGCAGAAATTTGCCTAGCAGCTTTACTCATAATAATTCACATCTGAAATGTCTACCACCATTATACTAGATAAATAAAATCATGTAGAGTTATATTTGGGATAATTGCAACAATGATAATGAGCTCATAAACAATGTGGGAGGATTTCATTACTATTGAGCAAACACAGCCAGACACAAGAGTCTTTATTCTGTACAAACGACATTGAAGCATCAGCAAAACTAATCTATCATGATAGAAGTTAAACATTGTTATCTGGAGGAAGGTGGTGCAGGAACTGAGTTGGAAAGGACACGAAGAAACTTTGGGGTGCTGGACATGTTCCCTCTGCCTCCCCCTTGCCCCCATACTGGGGATTGAACCCGAGGGACTCTGTCCCTTAGCTACATCCCTAGGACTTTCTTATGTTCAGACAGGGTCTCAATTGGTTGCTCTGGCTGGCCTTAAACTTTCAATCCTCTTGCCTCACTTTTCTAAGGAGCTGGGATTATAGATGTGTGCTACTGCATCTAGTGATTTTCTTTTTTTTTAAAGGCTGAATAATATTCCATGGTGTATATATACAACATTTTCTTTATCCCTTCACTTATTGATGGACAGTTCTCTTGACTATTTTGAGTAATGCGGTAAACACAGGAATGCTGATATCTCTTTGACATCTCTTGACTGGAAATATGATGTTGATAGCTTCCTCTTCCTCTTCCATTTCCATTTCAATCTCTCAAGGCTTTCAAGCTCCTGAACTCTACACTTAAATTAATGGCTTCCTCATATCTCAATCCATTCTTTTCAGATGTCTCCTCTCTCAAAAAACAGTGCCAGCAGGTTCTGAGTTTTTCAACCCATATGCCCGATGGGAAACCCTAGAGAACTTCACTGCCACCATCATCTGTCTCCAGGATTGCTGCCACAATCTTGTCAGGACTCCTCACACTGACTTGTGCCAGTACATCAGAAAGGTATTCTTTTATATGTGCTCAAGCCCATTAGTGGAGCTCAAAGAGGTGCTTGGACAGGCCCAGAATTTGCAAAATAAATAAAACAAAATATATATTCTTGGGGGAAGGGGTGTAGAGAACTAAGAGAAATCCTGAAGTTAATAAGTGAATGTGGAGACCTCATCTTCTACTGTCCTGAGTCTGGGTATTCCTTTGAGGAACTACACCCAATGCAGGGACCAGTCATTTTGTACCTTCTGCCCTTGACTGTGTGTGGAATGGATGTGTATACAGACTCAATCCTTCCAAACCTTCTTTTAATAGATGCCTTGTAGATAATGTCCCATTGTAATGCACAATTTCCCACTTAAAATACAATCATTTACATGAAAGCACTCTTAGTTATGTCTTAATATAGTCATGTGCAAATCACACAAGCTCTTCAACCACATCAACAGTCTTAACCTCCCTGCTTATAACTTTTACCAAATTCTGCCAGCTCTGCAAAACTCCATTTCAAGTCAGTGTGGTTATGCACCTGTAGTCCCATCTACTTGAGAGGATGGGACAGGAGGATCATGTGAGTTCAGGAGTTCCTGCAAACTTGGACAATATAGTGAGACTGTCTCTAAAATTTGCATAAATAAATAACTTCTCTAATTCAGCAGTAAGAAACAACATCTTGTTTTTGGCACCACCTACTGCCAGTAAGTGTTGGCTGCAATGCTGGAGATGCAGACCTTGGAAGGAGGAATGGAGGAGGAGAGGGGCTGGGTGAGGATTCTCTTATCTCTGTGGCTGTGGGCTGTGAATAACAGGTATGAGGAAAGATCTAGGTGAACTTGGATGGGGAAAAAGTAATAGAACACATTTTTTCCTAGTCATTAACTGAAACAGAATCTTGTATTATAAATGAAAGTTACAAAACACATAAAATCAACAGGACCTTCATTACTAATAGAAATCACAAATGTTTTCATATCACATCAAATAGTTTGTTGTAGATACTTTAAAACATTATTATCTGAGTTGGTGAGAAACATGCTTGTAATCTCATTGACTCCAGGGGCTGAGGCAGGAGGATTGCAAGTTGGAAGGACAGCAGCCTGGGCAACATTGCAAGACCCTGTTTCAAAAAGAAAAAAAAAGAAGAAGAAGAGGAGGAAGAAAAAGGAAGAAAGAAGAAGAAGAAGAAGAAGAAGAAGAAGAAGAAGAAGAGGAGGAGGAGGAGGAGGAGGAGGAGGAGGAGGAGGAGGAGGAGGAGGAGGAGGAGGAGGAGGAAGAAGAAGAAGAAGAAGAAGAAGAAGAAGAAGAAGAAGAAGAAGAAGAAGAAGAAGAAGAAGAAGAAGAAGAAGAAGAAGAAAGAAGAAAGGTTGAGTATGTAGCTCAGTGGTAGAATTCCCCTGCATTAAATCCCTAGTACCATATACACCAAAGGGGAAAAAATCATTTATGACTCTTAGTAGTTAAAAATGATGATTTTTAGATATGCTGCTAGATCTTGTTTATAGCTATATTACATGGTGGCTTAAACAATATTTTTGGTAAAAATTTCAATATAATTGGGTTATTTTTTTAACCTATGTATTTTATGCACATAAAAACATTATTCTAAGAAGGGGTCCATAACTTTCACCAGATTACCCAAATAGTCCAAGAGGCCTCAGAAGGGTTGAAACTCTTCCAAATACAGCTGGCCCTATGTATCTGCAAGTTCCAAACCCTCAGTTTCAACCAGATTAAGATAAAAAAAATTTGGAAAAAAATTGCATCTGTACAGAACATGTACAGACTTTACAGTGCAACAGCTGTTTACATCACTATTGGATTTAATTAGGTATTATAACTAATCTAGAGATGATTTAAATTACATGGGAGGATATAAGTAGGTCCTATGCAAATACTACCCCATTTTACTTAAGGGACCTTAGCATCCTTGGAATTGGGTATCCATGATTGAGTGGGGGTTCTGAAATCAATCAATCTCCCATGGATACCAAGGAATGACTACAGTGCAAAAGAAGTGTGGGTCAAAGATATAGCCATCGGGCTTCCCTTTGATAAAGGGGCAAGTGACTTTCAGAGGAGTGCACCAGATCCAAGGGTGGTCAGGGAGGTCTGGACTGAGATGAGCCTCATACCTGTGAATTATGAAAGTGCTGGTGCCTCTTTGTTTTTGTGTTTTTTAGTACTGGGGGTTGAAGCCAGGGATACCCTACTACTGAGCTATATCCCCAGACCTTTTTATTTTTTATTTTATGACAGGGTTTTGCTAAATTGTCCAGGCTGGTCTGGAACTTGTGATCCTACAGCCTCCTGCTGTTTCTTTTAAAGTTAAAAACAAATCAAAACTTTTTAACTGGTGAGCATAAGAGGTATGTGGGGTGGTCTCAGTTTAATGAGTTTGATTCTTTTGATTATGGCGCACAGTGGGTCACAGAGGTCTGGTTCTTCTCAGAATCCTCATGTTGATGTTATCTAGTTAATTGATAGTGCTTAGACTGTATGTATATTATGGGCTTTAATAATATTTTTCTCTGGGCTTCTTTTTATATATATATATATATATATATATATATATATAAAATATATATATCACACACACACACACAATACCTTTATTTATTTTTATGTGGTGCTGAGGATCAAACCCAGTGCCTCACACATGCTAGGCAAGCGCTCTACCACTGAGCCACAACCCCAGCCCCTAGGCTTTTAATTAATCTAAAAATACATTCTGTAAGCTAACAAGGTATATAGATGCTAAGTAATTTGCAGTACTCTCTGATTTATTGAATCTTTAAAGAATTTAGGCCTGGAAGAAAAGGAGGTTTGGAAAGTAAAGGTGAAGATGTTCATAGAATTTTTAGATTTAAAATTATAGTTTCTCTTTCTTTCACTCCTTGTTTCCTTTCTACCTTTCCTTATTTCTTCTATGCTACCTCAGGATGAGAGTTTGCTTTCTCTTTGTCTCCACCTTGTGAGGCAACTTGGTATAAACCAGGAAGAGGGTCCCTACCAAGAACTGGACCATGCTGCCACCCTGATCTCAGACTTCTAGACTCTAGAATGCTGGCAAATAAATTTTTATTGTTGAAACCATCCAGGATATTGTTACAGCAAACTGAACTAAGACAAAAGTTCTCATCTGAAGAGATGGAAGCTGTAAACTGATTTCTGTACTTGACCCTGAAGAATGGTGAGGATACCCATGGATCTGGACAGAGGCTGCTTGAGTGCCAGCATCTGGGACCAAGAGCCCCTGTTTGCCACCTCTGCTTTTGAGTACCCAGAAAGGATCTGAGAGTGCATGTAGGGTGAGCAGCACTCCCATGGAGTTTGGGGTAGTGCACACAGGGGAATAAATATTGTAAAAGCAGTACCAGGGTGGATTTAGGGTGAGGATCCTGTGGGAGATGACACCCTAAGGGACTTGATTCATGGCATTCAAAGTAGACAGAGAAAGGAGATAGTCTAGAGAAGCAGCCCCTAAAATAGAAGTATATGCAAGAGACCAGGAAAGCAGTGGGTATCTCTCTTGTCTTCCAGTGGCTGCCCAAGCAGTGCTCAGGTGTATTGGAGGTAGGGTTGTGGGAGGAAGAGGCCATAAGCACAGGAGCAGTGAAGACCTTTGGAGACCACGCTTCCTCTGCTAAAGTGCCTCCCCAAACACCTCCATAAAAGTCCAGATCTTGAACTCTATATCTGAAGCAGAGGTCTGTAAGCTTTTCCTGAAAGGGCCACATAGAAAATATTTTCAGTTTCTTGGGTAACTACCCAACTCTAACAGGCAAAGGCAATGCATGAGTGAGTGAATGTGGCTGTTTATGGGCACTATGATATGAATTTCATTTAATTTTCACATGTCACAATATACTATTCTTCTTTTGATATTTTTCTCACCATTAAAAAATGTTAAATGGGGCTGGGATTGTGGCTCAGCGGTAGAGTGCTTGCCTAGCACGGATGGGACCTGGGTTCGATCCTCAGCACCACATAAAATAAAGGCATTGTGTTGTGTCCATCTACTCCTAAAAAAATAAATATTAAAAAAAAAGTTAAATAAAGAAGCCAGGCATGGTAGTGTGTGCCTGTAATCCCAGCAACTCTGGAGGTTGAGACAGGAAGATCGCAAGTTCAAGGCCAGTTTCATCAACTTAGTGAGACCCTGTCTAAAAAAAATAAAAAGGTTGGGGATGTGGATCAGTGGTTAGGTACTTCTGGGTTCAATCCTTGGTATTGCTGCTCCCCTGGTCCAAAAAATGACAAATAAAATTCATGACTTTCTGGATAGTAGAAAATCAAGTTGCAAAACTATACATCATGTACAGCCACAAGAATGGAATCCTAACTGGAATACGTTATATTCCATGTATGTATAATATGTTGAAATACACTCTACTGTCATGTATATCTAAAAAGAACAATTAAAAAAATATGATTGTTAAGGGAGAGTATGTGGGTCTCAAACAGATTGGCACTTCCATTGTCAAATGTTTCAAAAAGTTATAGACTGTGGGTTGCATACATCTTATTGAAAGATGAACATAGATATATCAAAAAGACATTAAGGATCAAAAGTTGTGTTGATTAGAGTGACTTGTGTCTGATTTTTGTTGTGGTGTTTCTGGCAAGCATCTGGCATATATGCTCCACCATTGAGCTACACCTGCAGCCAGAGCTATCTTTTACACAGAGAAGGGATAAACAACAACAACAACAAAAACAAACAAACAAAAAAAAAACAGAAGCAAAGTAAAAAGAGATTAGCCATTTCAAAGTTACTTTTTTTTTTTTTTTTGGTACCAGGGATTAAATTTAGGGACACTTGACCACTGAGTCACATCCCCAGCCCTTTTTTGTATTTTTGTTTAGAGATAGGATCTCACTGAGTTGCTTAGCCTCTGGAGCTGATGGGATTACAGGCTTGTGCTACCGCTCCCAGCTTTAAAGTTACTTTTCCTGGGCTGGGGATATGGTTTAGCAGTAGAAAGCTTAGCACCATAAACACACACACACACACAAAAAAAAAAAAAAAAAAAAAAAGAAAGAAAGAAAGAAAAAAGAAAACAAAAAGTTGCTTTGTTTTATAAACTTGGGACTGGGAGACAGAACAATAGGAAAATAATTGATTAGTGTTAACATCAGGTTACTTTTTGGTTAAAGGTATTATTATGTTAATTGACCTTGGCCTGAGGCAAGGGTTATACCTCACTGGTAGGGTCTGTGCTTATCATGCACAAGATTTTGAGTTTGATCCCCAGCACCAAAACAAAACAAAACAAAACCCAAGAAACCTCACCAAAAAAAAAAAAAAAAAAAAAAAAAAAAAAAAAAAAAAAGAAAAAAGAAAAGAAAAGAAAGAAAGAAACAACACCAACAAAACCCCAACTTCCATTGCTCAGTCCAAAAATAGGTTACTTGTTGCTGACCTATGGAGAATTCGACAAATGTTAATTGATGCCCAATACTGACAAATTAGCTCCATGAAGCACTGTACAGGCTACCCTATGATCCCTTGTTAGTAAAATAGCCTGCACTGTAAGCTTGCAAGTATACCAGAAAAGTCTATCCATTTGCACCTCACAAATATAGAAAGAACAAAACATGGGGCTGGGGTTGTAGCTCAGTGGCAGAGCACTTGCCTAGCATGGGTGAGACACTGGGTTTGATTTTTAGCACTACATAAAAATAAACAAAGACATTCTGTCCATCTACAACTATAAGAAAATTTTTTAAAAAAGAATAAAACACCTTGGAACATGTAACTGCCATAAAATGATGCACAATGTTCCTCAGTGATGATACCAGAGAGTAACATCACCTGTATTTGTGAGGGCCAGGTTCCCAACACAGTAGGCTTTGCTTTTAAATTTAGACATTCTTTTGCCTCACAAGGGGTCAGGAAGGCAAATCACGGTTCGCTTACTTGTACAGTCCATGGCCAACCAGTGCTCCTTGCTTTTGGTGTGAGGTCTTGAGAGCCAGCGGCAGTAAGTTGTTACTTGTGCCCCAGGCTGGTTTAAGAAAATGTTCAGTGTAAGTATTCTTTATCTGTAACCTTAGTTCTGGCTGCCATGGGCATAACAGATATGACCGCAGGCCATTGAGTTCTAGGTGTTTTCATTTAGTGTCCTCAGTGCCTCAGGCAGATGAGCAGTCCATCCCTGCAGTTCCTAAAGGCTTGTTTCAGCAGGCCATTCATTCTTTCAATTAATCTAGTACCTATTGGATTGTGAAAAATCCATAATATTTCCCTGTCTTGAGCCTACTGTTGTGTGTTATAGCCTGTGAAATGGGTTTTTGATCACTTTCAGTTACTCGTGCTATTCTACATATTGTGCTCAGCCAGATCAGTCCCTGAATTGTTGCTTTTTGATTGGCTTTTTTGTTGGGGAAAGCTTGCATCACGTCTGTAACCATTTCCACACAAGCCAATGCATATTTGGCCCTTATGGGAGAGGGCCACTATTGTGGTGAACCGCTTCTGCCGTTTCTGCAGACTATGGTCGCCATTACAAGATGACGCTGGCTCCGCTGTGGTCTGTGACAAACAACTTCTTATCTGGGAAAGTTGGCACATGATTTTTCACCACCCTGTGAGAAAGCTCCACGCGGCAGCTTTGCATTGGGGCTTGGGATGCTTTATTAAGGCTGGGAGGGGCATCCGAGAGGGAGAAGAAGAAATATCAAGGGCCTGAATAAACTGCTGAAAGAAGATTCCCGAGTTGCGTCTTCCTTGCGGGCAAGGGGTCGCGACACACTATAATCTGTCTGCTATCACTAAAGAGGGACATCATCTTGCTTGATTATGTACCTCAGTGGCGTCCAGTCATTGTGGATAGCACTATGAGCAAGAAAGGAAGTTTTGGCATGCAGCAACAATGTCAGACATCTTTATGTGTAGCCCCCAGCATGTCACAGCTGCCCACATGGTCTTTTCTCTTTCATGCTTTAATATATGATGTAGCCAAGTGTCAATTTCCTCTGCTGGGATGTCCTCCAGTCATCTTCACCAGCTGTGCAGCCTTGACTGATGCTTCTCTGGTGATGGGTTCCATAGCAAGAAGGGAAGTGTAAGTAGCACACAGTTGTTTTTTCAACAAGCTATGACATTCTTCAGCCCCCTTCCATAACTGTGACCGAAATCCAATGGGGGTCTTATATCTCTTAATCCAATGCCAAAAACCCCATCCAAAGTCATCTGGAGTGACATGGATGGTAAACTCAGTAGTTTTCTAATGTCCCAAGGGCTTGTGCCTTTTGTACTGTTCATTTGGCTTAACTAAAAGCCTCAGTGTGCCAATCAGTCCAGTCCCACACTATATCACTCTTACAAAAATTATATAGGGGTCATAATAACTAAACCAGATGAAGGATGAAAACCCTCCAATAACCCAATATCTCCACTAATTGTTGTTTTTGCTCTACTGTATTGGAAAGTGGAAACATGTGAACTTTATCTGTTATGGACTGATATATAAACTTTGTCATGACTAAACAACACCCAAGAATTTTGCTGGCAAATCAGGGCCCTGAACTTATTCAGCATTTAAGGTCCACCTTCTTTCTTGTAAATGAGTCAAAAGCATGGGTGGGGGTACGTTTTCTGAGCACTGAGAGAGAATCAGATGTGATCATTAAATAAACATTGTTACTAGTGGAGGTCCCTACCTGGATTGTTACCATACCATGACACAAGATGGGGCAATGGAGCTATCCCTGAGGTAACACCCATTGTCAGCCTTCCCATCTGAAGACAAATGGGTATTTGATTCTCTAGGGCCATAGCTCTGCTAAAGAAGGCAAGGTCTAATACACAATAATATGTTTCCAGCTGGGTGCTGAGCCCTTCTTGAATGGTGGCTATGTAGGGAACATAGCATAAGATGGAAGGACCATCTTATTTAATACCCTGTAATCTGCAGCCATGTGCCAAGTTCCATCCCATTTTTTTTTTTAAACCAGGTCACAAAGGGGTATTACAAGGACTCTGGGTGAGTCAAATTATATTTACTTTAGCCAATTCATATATGGTCTCTGTTATCTCTTGATGGCCACTAGGGAATTGATATTGTTTGGTGGCAACAATTTCTTGGGGTCCTGGCAAAACAAAAGGGGGACTGTTTAGCAAGTCCTCTTTTTTAAAAAAAATTATATATATATTTGTTGATGGACCTTTATTTTATTCATTTATTTATATGTGGTGCTGAGAATCAAACCTAGTGCCTCATACATACTAGACAAGTACTCTACCACTGAGCCACAACCCCAGCCCTAGCATGTCCTCTTAATATTGGCTTTACAGCTGACAGGTGCTTAATATTCTGTCAATGAAAACAAACTCCCCTGTTGTTGTTTGTAGGCATTCACTCCACAAGATATCAACACTTTTATTATATATTTAGGAAAGGGGGCTATGAACGCCAGTTAGGGATAGGGTGGCAGGCATCCAAATCTCAGAGTCAACTTTACTAACCCCCACCTCCACCCCTGCATCTATGCATAGCATTTAACTTGCCTGAGAATTTGTCAGGAATACCATCTGTGTACATTCAGCACCATGTCCACCAATGCCGTTACTCTCAGAATGTTTTTTGAAGACCAATGTCTGCCGCGCGACCAGCACGCTTGCTTCATACTAGAGGTTCAAACATAGAAGTTAACTAGTGAGATCAAAATAAAGACACATGAAAC
Source organism: Marmota monax (assembly GCF_021218885.2). NCBI lineage: Eukaryota > Metazoa > Chordata > Mammalia > Rodentia > Sciuridae > Marmota > Marmota monax. The sequence goes on along the minus strand of NW_026694212.1, from coordinate 1,002,726 downwards.
TCAATTTACCATTGTCTTGCCCAGCTAAGAGATGGCTTCTCCCGGCTCTCCAGCCACCTGGCGGTAGCGAGGTTTATATAAGAGACCAGCAGGAGAGAGGAAGAAGCACGCCAGAGAGTGGGCTTTTATTGCGGAACAAAAAATTCAGGGGAAAATTCCATCCAATGAAGGTCAAGGGGGACAGCATTCCAAGGTCAGGATCAGTGATTGGTTTCCAGGTCAATGGTCAGTCACACCCCCACATGGACAAGCCCTTGCACCTGGAAAGGGTGGGGAAAGCTCTGACACAGCTGGTCTGAGCACCTCACACCCAGTCAGGGAGGTGGCCCAATCACGTGTGAGAATGGCTTCCCACACCAATGTATTATCAATTCTATATAGGGCCCCTGTCCAGAGGTATGGCTCAGATCTCTGAACCTTAACCTATTCCCTAGTTGTCCCATGCCCAAGAGCTCAAAGATTCTTCAGGGGAAGCCTTGGGCTCTGCTTTCATTGTATCTTCTAATAGGGGAGGGTTGTCCTTGTCTTTTTAGAGTAGGAGTCCGTACTACTTTTCTGATTGTCTTCCCTTTTGTTTTCTTATTGAGAGGTAAGGTCTGAAACTCTTGTCCTTTGGCAATCGCTTCTATAGCTGTATCAGGGTAGCATTAGGTTGTTTATGTATTTTCCTTCTATCTTCTTGGGCTGCTATTAAATCCACTCACATCTTTCTATGGGAGACTTGAAGAGGTCCTTCCAATTTGGGCTGTTTTTATGGACTTCTGTTTTTTGCCACAGTTCTTCTATCTCTCTGAGATCTGCTATCAGTTACACTGCTTGCTGGAGGGGCTGCCCTACTAACAGGGATGATATCATTTCCAAGGCACCATGAATGGATGGAGGGCCATATGTAACACTGCATCCCTCATCCTGGCAGTAGAAGTCATACTGTGTGGTCCTGGAATAGGCTGCACATACATGGTCTGTTTCATTCCCACTTTTTGCAAATAGCTCTGAAGTTTTTTCACAGAGGCCCATTTGCTTCTTTGCTTAGAAATTGCTCTTGAATTTGGCCAGGCATCGTGAGTGGCAAGAAGCAGGCGAGCTAGTAATGACCTTATGTTTTCGCCAGTGCCACTGGCGTAAAGCAGGATGAGCAGTTACCAAAGTAATTTTAGGCAATTCTGTATCATTCACCATTATCCCATCTGCCCCAGTGTCCTCCAAGCAGAGAAGCCATGCAGGTACACTTTTGTTTTCTGCCTGAACTTGGACCTCATTGCACCAGCTCTATGGGGGTACAAGGTCTCCTGGTGGTACGTAAATATGTCTCTGGAGTGGAGAGCAGATCTGGATCTACATCTTCAGGCTGCTCCTGCTGGGTCCTTAACTTTTGAACTATTATAAATCTAGCTTCCATTTGATTTTCATTTTCCACCTAAAAATGACTTCTGAGTCACTGGAACTAGTGGACTCCCTGAGTGGCTTCTTTGACTGAGGGTCCCAGTTTTATTAGTCATCAATGCCCCAATACAGACTCTGGGCCCATGATATTTCCTTAGTATGGCTTAATGGTGTGCTAAGACCTGCAGACCTGAAGACTCATCTGCAAGTTCTAAATGCTGCAATATCACACTCTTGCTGTTAGCCTTCCCTAAAGGAGCATCTCTGTTTAGTGTTAATTCTTCCTGTATTCCGTGGAACTGAGCCTGAGCTGCTAGTTCCCAGTCTGTGGCTCATTTTAATGCACACAGTAGGGGCCTTGCCACCTTTTGCTTTTCCATGATTACTTGGATTTCTTTCATTTTACTGCAACTACTTTGGATGCTGCATCCAACATGTGTAGGACCCCTCTTTCATTCTCAGCATGTCTCCACCCTTCCAATAGGGAAACCATCTTGAATTCTCTTGGTCAGTGCTATGTCTTCCTTCAATATTGTGATGGAGAAGACAGATCTGGTTATAAAATGAAATTATAAGAACATTATGATGAAGAACCAATGCCTGGGGAAAGGGTTAATTTTCCTCCCTCTCTCTCAGCTTTTCTCCAGGAAACCTAATTAACCGTGGGTCCCTACCAAGGATCATAAATAGCTGTCTCTAGGAGTCTGACTACTCTGTTTTGAAGTGTAAACACACCTTGCCAGGCTTTCAAGGCCAGAGATTCAACAGATGCCTGTGAAAAGAGTAGTTTCTTATACTTTGTAACTTTTTGAATTCTGTAGGAATGTAGCTAAATCACTTAATTGCTAGCATGAATTGTAGATTACTATGCCAATTAACTGCTGTCTATAACAGGCTTAGTTCTTAGAAATATAGCAATTAGGGAGATAAACTCAAGTCATCTTGAGTTACTGCTGCCTGTGGTAAAGGCCACTTCATGATAACACTCCTAAGTGTTTTACTGCCTTTGTGCTGCACCTATGAACTACTTATCGTGAAATTTCTGTACATGATCCCTGCTCACATAGGTTAAGAATTCAAACCCACCAATGTTGTAATGGTTAAGAAATTATGTCAAATTTCCTATAAAAGTCTGCTGTGACCTCAGCTCAGGGCCCAGAACTTCAGAGTGCTAGCTCATCTAGGTCTGCTGGCATAAATAAATTTGAGTTCTCCAATCCTCTGAGTGGTGCTTGTTCTCTTGCTGAATGTGATTTCTATAATAACAGGAAAACGACATTGAGGCTGTGGCCAGTCAGGGACTTTACCCACAGACTCCAGGCCCTTTTCCAACTCCAGATTCAACTGGACAAGTTTCTCTTTGGGATCCTGTTGATGACACCAATTGTTCAAATCCAGGGCTGCAAATGCCCTGATGTATTGTTTATCAATCCCAAAGAGAAGAACTTGAAAGGCTCAATGAAGAGGTTTTGGACATGTTATTACTTGATTACTCCTTGGCAGTGTTGGGCTGGGATATAATGGAGGGCTGCATCTTGCCTACAAGCCCAGGGAATATATATATATATATATATATATATATATATATATATATATATATGATACATTGCATGTCCACTGCACAGGCGGATTTCTTCAAATATTTTGTGAGTACATATCTTTATAGCCAAGGTCACTCTGTTCAGATTCTTTCTTAAGGATTGGGAGTAAGTGAAGTGTTCGGTTTCCCCTCTTTATTTGCTCTTTAGTACATCACATTCTTTTAGAGACCCTCTTATCTAACTATAATTTTTCATAGGAACTGATTTTGTTTAACCCAACAACTCACTCCCCGCATCCTGAAATAATGATAGAACAGACCACATCTAATCAAGATGGTGTGAATACCACCATCTATGCAAACCTCCAACCTTGCCCTCGTTCTCCTTTCTATAAAGCCTCAAAGCTGTTGTCAGGCCCTTGAAAACAGGGTTTAAGACTTGTGTCCCCTTGTCTTCCTGGTATAGCTATACTGACTAAAGTTCCTTTCATGCTTTTCACCATTACCTTTTCTGTCTGGTTTTTTGGGTGAGTGGTTGGACCTGATTTTTTGGATCCTCAGAGTCAGGCTTGCAGCCTAGGACTCTGGTGAAAATTCACTCCTTATCTGATGATGCAGATGAGGGCAAGGGAAGGAATGTGGCACGGCATGTCTGTACATGGTCCCTGGTCACATAGGTTAAGAATTCAAACCCACCAAATGAGACAAGGACCCCCATGAAAAGCAGCACCCCTTAAGATAAGAGTAAAACTTCTGAGGGGGCAGTAGGACAGTCAGGCCCCTCCTTGAAAGGGCAAATATACTCTAGGGACCTTAATTCATAGCTTTCCTATGCTCACCCAGGAAAGGAAAAATACATTTTGAAAGGTATCTAAAGCCAATTAACAGTCCTAAACTCCGGTAACACTTTCACATGAATAAAATTAGCTCTCTCTCTGTTTTTCCTGAGAGTCAGCTTGACATTCTCTTGGTCAGTGCTGTGTCTTCCTTCAGAGTTCGTTCTCTCTCTCTCTCTCTCTCTCTCTCTCTCTCTCTCTCTCTCCTCTCTCTGATACTGGAGATTGAACCAAGGGGTGCTTAACCACTGAGCCACACTCCCAGCCCTTTTTTATATTTTAGAGATGGGAGTCTTGCTAAATTGCTTAGGGCCTTGCGAAATTGCTGAGGCTAGCTTTGAACTCATAATTCTCCTGCCTCAACCTCCTGAGCTGCGGGGCCAGGCTTCTACTTTAGTATATATTTCTAAGGGCTCTAAGAGAGGGAAGAGAAATAGTTTTAGAGCAGAATTATTTAAGTGGTAAATTGTTTCCTTCCTTTTTCCTGTTTTGTTTTAATGCTTTGGTAATTGAATTTACCAGAACTGCATCATAACTTCATTTTCTTTCTTTCTTTTTAATTTTTTTTTGAGTTGTAGATGGACAAAATGCCTTTATTTTATTTGTTTATTTTTATGTGGTGCTGAGGATTGAACCCAGTGCCTCACATGTGCTAGGTAAGCACTCTACCACTGAGCTACAAGCCCAGCCCTATAACTGCATTTTCAGTCTCACTGGAAATGTCTTTCTGTGTGAAGTAAACTAACTTTTGGTTAATTTGAAGTTAAATTAAATTAATTTTTAATTTTAAAGTTTAAAAGGTCCTGAGTTTAAAACACATACAGATATTTATAACCTAACCTTAATTCTCCCCCAAAATGCTGGTTCTCAAATATGCCATCTTTTGAGGATTAATTCTAAACCTAAGGACTTAGGTAGATGGTTTTGTTTCCTTCTCAGTTAACCATTCCCAGATCAATCTTTTGCTTTTGAAACTTTTCGTGAGAATTGCCCGTATGGTAGCACTGCTCACATTTAAATGCCAAAAACACTAAATATTTGTATAGCGTTGTTAAATGAGGTTTTAAATATTTACATTAAGCTAAATATAGAGCACATTTTCTGGGTTTTCATAGGGAAAACATACTGTTATGTGTTTCACAGACAATGCTGGCCCATTTCTTTAGATGTTATTAGGTTTCAGAACGATTTCAAAATATTTTGTTGACAGTTTGAACTATATAAAGGAATGGATTCACACAATTCGACATCTTAAAACATTTTGAAAGAATTGAAAGTAGTGCATTTTTTCCTTTTTTTTTTTTTTCAAATTAGTACTAGGGATTGAACTCAGAGGCACTTAACTACTAAGCCACATCCCCAGCCCTATTTTGTATTTTATTTAGAGATAGGGTCTCACAGAGTTACTTAGTGCTTCCCTAAGTTGCTGAGACTGGCTTTGAACTCTTGATGCTCCTGTCTCAGCCTCCTGAGCTTCTGGGATTTACAGGGGTGAGCCACCACTCCTGGCCATTTTTCCTTTTAAAAACAACATTTTTTTTTTTTAAATCAGCTCTTTTCAACAGGTATGCATTAATATAACATGTTATCAATGTAACTAGATTTTGACTGGTACACTAAGTGCTTTTATATTTGAACTTGAAAAGCCAGTAAGTAGTCCTCAAAGGTCAGGGACTCTCAGCAACTAATAGGATAGTGTTCATTTATACAGTCTCGTGTTGTATGCTTTTAGAAAAAAAATCATAAGCAAATCAAATATACTAAATTAAATACATAGTGGCACAAAGGAAACATTCCCATCCCCAAAAGGAGAAATAGGGGCATAAAAAGAAGGCCTGGGACCAAAAGCAAGATGAAAACCCAGTTGGGCAAATGGGTCCCATAACTCTGCCCTTGTTCTGTTCTTTAAAAAAGTTTATTTTAAATTACATTTGGGCATAGTGTGATATTTTGATACACATATACATTGTATGAAGAATAGATTAGGATATTTAGCTTATCTGTTATCCAGACTTCTTCTCCTCTTCCTCTTCATCCTCCTCCTCCTCCTCCTCCTTCTTTTTTTTTGTGGTACTGGGGATTCAGTTCAGAGTCTTGCATGTGCAAGGTAATTGATTCTATTGCCTCAGCCTCCCAAGTTGCTGGGTGTGTATGACCACACCTGGATCCAAAAGTGCATTCTTCTCAGGGTCTATTCCTTTCTCTTTACTTTGGGATGGCATCATCTGCTTTTAACCATCATTGGGTGAAACAGAGAAATTTGTGGACTTTGGACCTTGAAGTCTGGCCCCTGGTAAGTTCCCCCTGATAGTGCACTCCGTACTTTACCCTTCCTTCTCCTTGTCAAATTGGCTCTTTTAAAGTCAATTTGGGTTCTTTTGAGTCAATTTGAGCTTCTGCCATTTTTCTGAAAGGGAAGTTTGGATTCTGTAACTTTGCTGTGCCAATTCAGGGAAGGATATAAGGTACCGAAGAGAAACCCAGTTGGTTTGTGGAGACTTCTGTTGTGATTTGCATAAAAATGGAAAGTACTATTTCTGTGTCAGTACCCCCTATGCAGAATTTTAGCTCTCTGGCCTATTTATAGCTAAAAACTCATCACAAATTATAATAAAAAAGATTTATTATTATAGTGCAGCATGGGCTATGTATCTGAAAATGCTCTCTGGTTTAAGGTAATTGTTTTAGGTGTTCTTTTGTCTGGCTGTTAGTCTGAGTTAATGATGGCTGACTTGATAAAGACAAAACAAAACAAACAAAAAACAAAAACAAAACCAAAAACAAACACAAACAAAAAATACAAAACAAAAATAAGGAGGGCTGGAAGCAATAGTCCTTGCTAGAAAATTTTTCTGTTTATAAAAAATAAAATTAAAAAAAGGGGGGCTGGTGATGTGGCTCCGTGGTTGAGTGCCCCTAGTTCAAATCATTGTTATCATCATCATCATCATCATCATCATCATCATCATCTCAGAAGGCTGAGCTGACTTTCCCATCCTCTCATCCCCTGGCTTGTTATTTCACTCCCATAGCCTAAAGACTATTCACTATTCACCTTTTAACTCCTCATCTTCTGGTATTACTGTTAGCCCCATAGGACTGAGAGCTAGCTTTGCTTTCTTACTGTCTTGGAAAGGTTTTATTCCTTAGTCCAAAGGGGGTCCTGCTGTTTGTAGGGGTCCCTGACTATGCCAGGGCCAGCCATGTGAGGGAGACTTATAATTGTATACCCCCTCAAATCTTTCTTATTCTGACCTCCACAAATTCATTGCCTAATTAAACCTGTTAAAATAGATAAAATGATTTTTTTGTTTTTTGGTACCAGAGATTGAACCCAGGGGTGCTTTACCGCTGAGCCACATCCCCAGCCCTTTTTTAATTTTTAATTTTGAGACAGGGTCTCGATGAGTTGCTTGGGGCTTCGCTAAGCTGCTGAGGCTGGCTTTGAACTTGTGATCCTCCTGTCTCTGCCTCCTGAGCCACTGGGGTAACAGGCATGCATCCCTGTGGAGATAAGTGCATGGAGTACTGCATACATGGCATAATGGCGTCTGTGTGGCAGGCTACTCCTCGAATGCTAGGTGTGCTAGGCATGCTAGGCGCATGAGTGGCAGGCCGCTTACCCAGTAGGCATAGCCCTGGGTGTGAGGCCATGTGTTGCAGTCCCTGCACTTGCTCCATGGCCCACTCCTCAATTGGTCGCTGCAAGGACACTTAGCAGAAATTGCACTGGTGGCTGCTTGTAATCTGTTTGGCTACTGCCTGAGAATATATATATATATATATATATATGGTAATTACGCAATAAAATCAGACCTGCTTCCTGCTTGGTCTCTGGAAGTCTTGATTAGCGACTCTCCTCTACCCTGTTCCATGGACTTCCTCGCGGCATATGAGAGAGCCCACACGCACCACCATATTTAGTGGTGATAAAATGATTTTAAACTCAAACCAATGATGTACAGTATGAAAAATATTATAGAATAGGCATCGTGGTTGTATCCAAAACATTCAGTCTAATTTTTTTGTGACAATATGTATCTTCATTTTTTTAGGGGGATGATTTTAAAATTTTTTATTAAGAAATATTCTGGCTGGGCATGGTGACCCATGCTTGTAATCCCAGCAGCTTGGGAGGCTGAGGCAGGAGGATTGTGAGTTTAAAGCCAGCCTAGCAAGGCACTTAGTGAAACTGAAGTGGCACCTCCTTTCTCCTCAGAAAAGCCCTCTTCACCATGGCTGATTTTAGGATGTCAGCAAAAGAGTCTCTGTGAAAGACTTCAATGTAGATAAACTTCCTATTTTCATGTTGCCCTGTTTACTTGGCCACTGGCGGAGAAGATACCAGCACTCCAGGTGCTGGACACCCCTTCTATTTTTTCACAAATGTATCCAGTATGGTACTTTGAAGAAATGTGCAAACAAGGCCTCTGGCCTTGAGCTTGGCTTCACAGAGATGTCTACATTTTTAAGAAAAGTTACAAATGGGCCCATGGTAACAACTGGCAGGGGGAGGAAAGAAAGGGGAGAAGAAACTCTCCCTTTCTCAGGTGTTGTCCTTGAAGAGTTAACTTGCCCAGAACAGTGGAAGAAAAAGCTGCTTTTATGTGAACTTCTGCAGACTGTGAACTTCTGAGCCCCTCCCCTTACATGCTGGGTATAAAACTCTGAAACTCCCTGAACTCGTGGTTCAGGGGATTTATTGATTACAGTAAAAGCTGTACCCTCTGAATCTGGCTGCAGCCAAATAAAACTGTTTCCTGCTCTCTTTGGTGCCTTGCCTCGTTTGTCCCTACAACAAAACCTTGTCTCTAGAAGGGGTAGAAGCCCATAGAGATAAACCCAAGGCCAAGAGGTAGCCTCATCAGGAACAACTTCCAGTTGCCCTCGGTGGTTTTTTCTCAAGACCCAGGACCCAAATAAAAGACCACCTATATGTCCCCTCAGCCCCTTTGTCCTTCTCTCCTGCCACTCACTCACAGGCTGCCACTGCCTAACCCTGTCGACAGTAGTAGCTGTGAAAGTGGTGGATGGGGTTGCTCACGACCACACAGTAATCCTGGCAATGCTGGACATTCCAACGGTCATTTCCAGGGATCCATAAGTCGTTTAGGTTGGCTGGAGACAGGGGTCTTACCTGGAATGTCTGGTGGTGGGTGCGGAGAGGACCTTCAGCAGATTGGAGGGCTTGGTCCCACAATGGAATTCAGATTGGGGTCCAGGATGCTCAGTGATCCTTGAAGAGGGGAGCAGGCACACCAGGGAACCCAATCCCGGGTTTTGGCACCAAAATGAAGGGAAAGTGAGGAACAAGAGACAGGTAAGCAAGAAGTGAAAGAAGAGACCAGGTAGACATGAGAGTTTATTTGTCAGAGCTGACAAAATAAAGGCCATCTCCCTATAGCAGAGGGAGGCAAAACAGGCTTGGGTTCTGGGACTTTTATGGATCAGGCTCAGGAATCAGAGCCAGGAGGGTCCTAATGTGGTGGTTAAGGGTTGGGGTACAAGGAGTGGCGAGCCTTTCCAGAAAGGCCCTTGGGTGGGAAAGCAAAACTTTTTCCTTAAAATGGTAGCTGTCACTTAAGACAGCCAACCAGATGCTAAGCAAGGATCTTATAGTGTCCTTGTTATTGAATTGGCTTGCAATAAGAGTTCTTCAAAGTATGATTTATTTTAATTTTTTTAGTTGTAGATGGACACAATATCTGTATTTATTTATTTTTATGTGGTGTTGAGGATTGAATCCAGTGCCTCACAACTGTGAGGCAAGCCTTCTACCATTGAGCTATAGCCCCAGCCCCAAAGTATGATTTTTATAATACTTTACAAAAGAAATATCCATTCGTAAGGGTGACTTCCTCTATTGATTTTTTTTCTTAATTTTCTTAGTTGTAGATGGGCATAGTACCTTTATTCTACTTATTTATTTTTTATGTGGTGCTAAGGATCAAACCCAGTGCTTCACATGTGTTAGGCAAGCACTCTACTACTGAGCTACAGCCCCAGCTTCTTATAGACTCTTAAAATAGGAAAGGGTATCAACTTAAGTCTGCATTGCAAGCCTCATCTTTAAGACATTTCTTTTCACTGGAACTTTGCCTATGCCCTTCTAAATGATGTTTAGACAAAGTTGTCTTTGAGATGTAAATTTTCTACCTTGTTTGGTACCTTTTGAATTAAGTCATACCTTTGGGAGTGTAGATTTAAGACTAAGGATTGCTTAGGGCTATGGGAATAACATCAACTTAACTTTTTAAAGACTGGCAAATGACAAATCTAAACTGTAAGATATGGAAAATGACAAACTCCAAAATAGTGTGGCCTGGGAAGAGGGAGTAAGGAAGAAGGCAACACATTGATAACATTGATCCTTTCCCAATGTTAGACCAACGATGCAAAGAAAAGACCACTGACTCCAATTGAAATCAAATTAAAGCAAGCTTATAATTTCGACCAGCCGGGCTGCCTCTCCTAACAAAAATCACGGGAACAAAAGACAGCCTCAGCTCTCCAGGAGCGCAGCTTTATAGCCCAGAAAGTCACACAAACAGGGGGTTTGAGAACTTACAGATAACAACATTTTGACAAGCATAACACAAAAGCAGATTGTAGATCTCAGCATAGAATTTATGAGGCACCATTAGAGTTTCAGAGAGGGTCCTTATCTGGCTAGGGAAAGCCAGAATTTATGAGGGCCACTAAAGTTTCAGAGAGGGTTGTTATCTGGTCAGGGAAAGCTGGGCATAGGTGAAATCAAGGCATGGGCAGGCATTCCAAACAAGTTTAGAAATCGCAGTAATTTATAGTAAAGCCAAAATTAGCTTTTCATGCCTTTGTGGTGAGATGGCTCCCAATCTTTTTTTTTTTCCCCAAATGTATTATTTATTTATTTTTATTAGTTGCTCATGACAATACAATGATCTTGACATATCATACATTTGATTCAAATGGGGTATGAATTCTCATTTTTCCACGTGTACAGATTGCAGGATCACATTGGTTATACAGCCATGTATAGACATACAGCAATACTAGTGTCTATTGTATTCTGCTGCCCTCCCTATCCCCCCTCCCCTCCCCTCCCCTCCCATCACCTCTCTTTACCCAATTTACTGTGACACATTTCTCTCTCTTTTATTTCTTCCCCCTCACACCATCATATATGTATTTTATATAACGATGAGGGTCTCCTTTCACCTTCCGTGCAATTCCCCTTCTCCCTCCCATTCCCTCCCTCCTCTCTTCCCTATTTATTGGTAATCTTCTTCTCATGTTCTTCCTCCCTACTCTATTTTGAGTCACCCCTCTTATATCAGAGAAGACATTCGGCATTTGTTTTTTAGGGATTGGCTAACTTCACTTAGCATAATCTGCTCTAATGCCATCCATTTCCCTGCAAATGCCATGATCTTGTTATTTTTTAGTGATGAGTAATATTCCATTGTGTATAAATGCCACATTTTTTAATCCATTCATCTATTGAAGGGCATCTAGATTGATTCCACAGTCTAGCTATTGTGAATTGTGCTGCTATGAACATTGATGTAGCTATGTTTTTAGGTCTTTTTAGGTCTTTTGGGTATAGTCCGAGAAGGGGAATAGCTGGGTCAAATGGTGGTTCCTTAATAGGACACCTATAGCACAAAAATTAAAATCAAGAATCAACAAATGGGATGTATTCAAACTAAATTTTTTTTTTCTCAGCAAGAGAAATAATAAGTGAGGTAAATAGGGAGCCTACATCCTGGGAACAAATTTTTACCCCTCACACTTCAGACAGAACTCTAATCTCCAGAGTATTCAAAGAACTCAAAAAGTTAAACAACAGAAAAACAAATAACCCAATCAACAAATGGGCCAAGGATCTGAATAGACACTTCTCTGAGGAGGATATACAATCAATCAACAAATACACAAAAAAATGCTCACCATCTCTAGCAATCAGAGAAATGCAAATTAAAACCACTCTAAGATACCATCTCACTCCAGTAAGAATGGCAGCCATTATGAAGTCAAACAATAACAAGTGCTGGTGAGGATGTGGGGAAAAAGGTAGACTTGTACCATCTTGGGTTGGCTCCAAACTCCTTAATAGGCTTCCAATCTTAAGAGGGAATTAGGCTGGGTTTATCACCAAAACATTCTTTCCCAGTGAAAGGACAATCCCTAGAAAGGAAGCAAACATCAACCAGTAACAAGATAATCTCTGGGAAGGTGATATCCATCTAGCCTAGAATGGCAGTCTCTGGGAGGAAGCCAAGGCATTGATCCTTCCCCAAGTAAATCCTTTCCCAGTGATGTTACAATGGGACCCAGAAGGGGAGGAGAAAAACTCTGAACTTTGACCCCAGACCCTTCATTCTCCTCCAAGTAAAAATATTGGCCAGTAAAAACAAATTTCAAATTCTCACAAACCTGTTTCCTGAGTGCCCAAACCGACATGCTTTGTCAATAATTAAGTCACCTCTCAGGGTAGTATATATAAGCACAGATTTGGTCAGTGGCTCATTTTCCATCAGGAAAGTGGGTCCACGAGATGCATGATTTCATCACTCTGCTGATCTGTGAAGTTTGCCCCTGGCTGGGTCATTTTGTGCTAACATAAATGAAAGCTAAAAATTAAAAAATATGTTTTCTTATTAGTTTTGTGTATATTTGTGTATATTTTTGTATTGCTATGCTGTGTCTACATGGTACCAAATTTTGCTCAATTCCTTAAACATTTATTTATTCATTTATTTATTTTTATGTGGTGTTGAGGATCAAACTCAGTGCCTCACATGTGCTAGGCAAGTGCTCTACAACTTCAGCTCATGTTGAAATTCTTTTCTGTCAAGTATGCCAAGAACCCTGCTGGTTCTGAGTTGAGTTCCCCCTCTCTTCTGGAACTTCTTGGACCCTTCTCCTGAGTCGTCTCTTCTCCCATGACCCTAGGAAAGTCTTATGAAAATCCCAGCAGGTGGCTTCTTCTTCTTCTTTTGTAGAAATTAATCAGCATATTCTAAAATTGATGTAGAAATACAAAGGACCTAGATCAGTCAAAACAACTTTGAAAAAGAAAGTTAAAGAATTACCTGTTTAGGGGCTGGGGTTTTGGCTCAGCGGTAGAGCGCTTGCCTAGCACGCGCGAAGCGCTACGTTTGATCCTCAGCACCACATAAAATAAATAAATAAAATAAGTAAATAAAATAAATGTTAAAAAAGGGAATTACCTCTTTAAAAATATTATGTAAGCTACAGTAATCAAGATAGATGGAGAGTTGGGGTTGTAGCTGAGTAGTAGAGCTGCTGAGTAGAATGTGGGAAGCTCTCTGGGTTCAGTTCCCAGTGTAGAAACATACCAAGATAAAACCTGTGTTGGTATAAATAGGCATAGGCAGAATAGAGAATGCGGGAACAGACTTTACATTTTATGGCCAATTGATTTTTTTTTCTCTTGACATTTTAATATGCTTACTATTGCAGTTTAGCATACCATGAACATACCTATTATATCACCTACATCAATATGAAATGTTACCAGCAGCCTGGAAACTCTCTTCGTGTTCTCTCCCAGTCAATATCCTACTTTCCTCAAAGTTTATTGGGATTTTTGACTTCTAACATCTAGATTAGTTTTATACCTAGATTAATTTTTATTTATTTTTGTGGTGCAGAGGATTCAAAATCTTACACATTACAGGTAAACACATTATTGAGCTACGTCCCCAGGCCCTCTTTTCTTCCTTTCCTTCCTCCCTTCCTTCTTCCTCCTTCACCTCCTTCTTTCCTTCTAATGGGTTCTCCCTGTGTTGCCCAGGCTGGCCTTAAGCTCCTAGGCTCAAGTGACCCTCTTTACTAGATCTCCCAGGTAGATGGGACTATAGCAGGCCCATTTTTCTATTAAGGAAGAAAACATAACTAAAGCTTGTGAAGCAAGGCCAAATAATCTCAGAGCTGTTTTAGTTGCTCCCCAGGTAGGTACCCAGGATGAGATGGGTTTAAGCTCACCCTTGGCTCTCATCTGTCACCTGCTCCTTAGTCCTCAGGCTCACCTGCTGAGGGAGCACTGGTGTTCAGCTTCTCCCACCCGGGCTCATTAGTGGAAAAGTTTTTAACAAGTATTTAATGAGTGCTCTTGGGTTGTCCAAAGAAGTGAGGAAGCATCCCTCCGGAAGCCTAACTGGTCCCCTGGTTGTGCTAAGGTACTTCCCAGGCCTGCAAGTCTGCTTGAGGGAGTTGCTACTCTGTATGACTCTGGATGAGCTTATTTGCAGCTCCCAGTGAGAGGACCTGGAGCATTTATGTCTGGCCTAACGCCAGGTGTCCCCTGCACTTTCTCAGCAACAGCTCCTGGGAGTCCTGCTAGGTCTCCAGGGAATGGGGCAGCAGTACTGTTCTCACTGTGGGAACTTTCTGCTGGACCTTTCCTCTGCAGGTAGGGGTGGATGCTTTCTTGCTGTGTCCTCATACAGTCTTTCATTTTTTCCTCTGTGCAGGTGTATCCATGGTATCTGTCTGTCCAAATGTCCTCTTCTTATAAGGATATCAGTCAAGTTAGATTAGGGCTCATCCTAATAGCCTCATTTGTTTTTTCAACAGTGGGAATATACCCCAGGGCCTCATGCATGCTAGGCAAGTGCTCGATCACTGAAATATATACTCAGCCCTTTTCCTCTTTTATTAGTTCCTTATGGTTATACATAATAGTTGGGTTTATTTTGATAAAATCATGCATGCATGGATTTGGTATACTTCATTTCTGTGTCTGGTACTTTCCCTCTTTCCTTCCCCTCCTCCCTCTGCCTATTCCCCTTCTTCTACTCTACTGGTTTTCTTTTCACTCATTTATTCATTTTTGATTGGTGCTTTATAGATACACATAATGGTAGAATTCACTGTGGTATATTTATAAATGCACTTTCCCATTCTTCCTCCCTCCCTCTGGATCTTCCTCTTCTACTCCACCCATCTTCCCTTTATCTTTATGATATACCATTCCTCCCCTCCCCTGCCCTCTTTTCTTTGAATTTGTTTTAGCTTCCACTATGAGAGAAAATATTAGACCTTTCTGAGTCTGGCTTATTTTACATAGCATGATGTTCTCCAGTTCCATCCATTTACTGGCAAATGTCATAATTTTATTCTTCATGGCTGAGCAAGACTCCACTGTGTATATATACCACATTTATTTATGCATATTGATAGGCATCTGGCTACTTTTTAGGTATAGATGGACACAACACAATGCCTTTATTTTTCTGTGGTGCTGAGAATCGAACGCGGATCCTGCCCTTGCTAGGTGAGCGCTCCACCGCTGAGCCACAATCCCGGCCCCATGGCTCAGCCCTTTTTGAAACAGGGTCTCGCTAAATTGCCCAGGCTGATTTGAACTTGTAATCCTCCTGCTCAGTCTTCCAAGTAGCTGTTTGGTAGCATAATTTTACTTTTTATCATTACTTTGAAGGCCCTATCTTCAAATATAGTCACATTCTGAGTGATAGGGCTCTAACATATGAATTAGGGGTGAGGGGTAGCAGAGAAAGGGACACAAATTAGCCTATAACAATGTCTTTCAGTCCTTGGGTCTCTAGTTTAGCAAAAAAGCAAAGTCAAAACTGCAGAAGGCAGCTCTGGAAGTTTCCACAGTGGGACCATACTGTGTCACTGTATATAAGAGGCAGAAGAAATGATTTGGGCTGTTGTTGCTATACACCCAAGAGGGGAGTCCAGTGAACTCCATATTTGCCCATAAGAAAATCCATTTAAATTCTGTTCTCAAGCTGCATGGACTTGGTAGACCACGGGGACCTAAGCCCTGAGCAGGGAGTTCAGGGACTTGCTCTGTGATCATGAGCCAGTCATTTACATCAATAATCTGAGTGGATGAATAAAATAATCTTGAAAGTTCCCTGTTGCTTTCCTGGCATTTAGATTTGTCCTGTTTCTAACATCTCTGCAGAATATTCTTCCTTTCATCAGAATGATTTAAGGCCAAGATAAAAAGGCCATTTTCTAGGCTGCTTTTAAGCATAGTTGGAGAAGGTGGCCCATCTGACATGCAATGAGGCAACGACCTGTAATTGCTTTCCAAGTATTCCTTCCTGGCATTGTTCTCCTTCCTACCTTGTGGACCGCCCAGAATCTTTGGCCTGAGCCTGGGATGTAGTCCACAGTTCAGAGAAGTAGCTTCTGCCATTAGAGCTATTCTAACCATTTAAGAATTCAAGGATCAAAACTGCAGATTGGTATAAATCGTAATGGTGAATTGAAAGAGGCCTACAGATCATTTTGTCAAATGTCTACAGCAAACCCTGTGACAAATGAGGAAACCAGGTCCGATGAAGAGCTTCATCTATCTTCTAGTCTTTAGGAGGTTGAGGGGGTTAGGAGCTTCCTTACCTTCCTGAAGCATCTTTCCTTCCTGATTACCTAGTTCCAGGCCTTGATTTTAAAAATGCATTTTGGACTTCAGGCATCAAACTAATCAAATTCCTCTGTTCATGTGTGTTCAAGATTGGTCTATGCAAGGCCCTTCTTCAGTTATTAAGTATGTGAATTTTGTCAAATTTACTTATTTATTCTTTGCCATGCCTGTGGCTTATTCATTTGCATCTCTCCCACTCCTCAGCATTTCTGACATGTTAGCAGGGGTATGATTGCCCACGGTACCTGTATCTGTGACATGTGTGAAATGGCATAGTGCTATCCATCTCATTCATTTCTCCCTTTTCCCTTTCCTTCTGTCTTTCAACTCATCCATGTGACTTCCCACCTTCAGTGACACTATCCCAGTCCTAGGGGGATTTCTTAGGGATGTGTACCAAGATAAAAGCTTGCAGAGTCTTGGCTGCCTCTCCTCACTGCCTACTAGGCAGCCCCAGTGTGCACGTTTTTTGGACATCAGCTTCTGGCCCACCTCCCCAGCTGGCTGCATCTTCTGCACATTTGGCATTTCAGTCTTCTGACCACACAACTCTCCCCTCACCACTTAGTCTTCTTTCTGAATGGCCTCACCCTCTCTGCCCAATATGGACTTAGCTGAAGTTTCTAAAACGTTGTGCACTCAGGGACTCTCAATAACCAAAGCTGTTGTTTACTGACAACCCCCTGCATACAACACCTCTTCCCTGCAGTGTTCTGTCTTCATGGGGTTGTGTATCACCATCTATCCTGGCTGGCGACCTATGCTGGGTTTACAAATCTGACTATTCCAATAACTTAAGAAAACGTGTTTGTACTAGCAAACACAAAGTACCTTTTCAAAATCTGGGACGTATCTCTGACCTTAGGGGTCCATGGAAAAAGAGAGAGCCACTGGAATTCTTTATTCTTATATAGGGGACACACAAGGAGAAGTTCCATGGAACATATTATCCCAAAAAGGGCAAAGGGGTAGGACTACAAAGGAATAAGTGAGTATAACTCAACCCCACCGGGTAACACCTACTCCTGGAGCCACACCTCATTATCTGAGCGGAGGTAAAGCCTCCGCTTTTTTTTTTTTTTTTACTGCGGGGTGCAATAATTGTTCAGTATCTCTTGCTCAGGACTTAAGGGTGTGTATTTCCAGTGTGGTGAACAGCTGATGCCAAAGATGTTATTTATTTTCTTTTGCTTCCTAATATGGAAAGGGTTGTGTCTAGCCCTTAAATGCCAGCTTACGTTCACACATAGGAACAAGCAAATAATTTGAGAATTTTCTGAATGCTCCGGGAGGTAGGGACTGTTGGGAATGTTGCTCCACTTTGTATAGCCTTTGACCCACACCCAGGTTTAATCAGGTCGAACAATGCAGGATTAGACATGATTCACCTTGGGTGTGGGTCCCCAGTCCTGTAGACATCTGACAACTACCACAGTGGAACTTGAGGAAATAGGTAGATATAACCACTATCCCAGGAAATTTGGGCATGATGGTGGCTTTGGGCAGAGAGAGGAGAGCCCTAGTCCATATGGATATCCTCTAGTGGGCCTTTGTCAGCTTCTTCATTCCAGCTCCTACTTCTCCATATTACCCTGGCCAGGCTTGTTGGTCTGCTTTTGAGGTCCCTATGATGGTGACCCATACTCTCTGCCTAAAGTGTCTTTTCCACTAGCCTTCAAAGTGCTTATTTTACAGAAATCCCAATGCAACTGCTATGCTTTTGATAATTATAGGCACTCGCAGGTTTATGATGGTTCCATTTATGGTTTTACAACCTTATGATGGTGCAAGAGCAATATGCAGCCAGGAATAGTGGTACATGCCAAGGACTCAGAAGTCTGTAGCAGGAGGATCACAACTCTGCAGCCAGCCTCAGCACCTTAGTGAGACACTCAGAAACTTAGTGAGATGCTCAGCAACTTAAGTGAGTTCTGTCCTAAAAAATAAAAAGGACTGGGATGTAACTTGGTGATAAATTGCTCAATTCCCAGTATGGGGAAGGGGAGGGATATAGTGGTGAGGAGCAGGGCTCAGGGAGCCATATGCATTCAGTAGAAGCACTACTTCAAATTTTGAACTTTTATCTTTTTCCCAGGCTTGTGATACAGGTATCATGCTCTCTTTCTCTCTCTCTCTCTCTTTTTTTTGGTACTAGGGATGCTCTACTACTGAGTTATATCTTCAGCCTTTTAATTTTTTTTTTTTTATTTCAGAGCCTCATTAAGTTGCCCAGGCTGGCCTTGAACTTGTGATCCTTCTTCCTCGGTCTCCCAAGTCACTGGGATTAAAGATGAGTACCACCATGCCAACCATATGATGCTCTCTTGAGAGGCTGGCATTCACAGCAAGTCACAGCTCCCTGTCAGCTGCATGTTCATGAGGATACATAGTTGCTTGTACTGTTGTTAATATTTTTTGGATACAGGTATTCAATAAATTATGTGGATATTAAACACTTAAATGAGATAGACTTTGCATTAGATGTTTTTGCCTAATTGCAGGTAAGATAGCATGTTTGAGGAAAGCTAGGTTAAGCTCTAATATTTGAAACGTAACTGTGTATTGAATAGGTTTTTTACTTAATATATTTTTAATTTATTTATGATGAGTTATCAGGGCATAACCTGCATCATAAGTTGAACATTTGTATTAATGGCAATAAATAGGGCTGGAGGTATAGCTCAGGGGTAGAATGTGCACAGCAAGTGCAAGGCACTGAGTTCAATCACCAGTACCCCCAAATCAAAATCAAATCAAAACAAACAACAAAAACAAAGTTCACACCTAGTCTTTCTATGTGCCAAGTCCTGGGCCTACCTTCATGGACTGCTAATTTTTCTGTCATGTCAACCTTTGAAGTAGCTACTACAATTATCCTGATTTTACAGAGGTGGGCAGTGACACACAGAGAGACTATAACATTTGTCAAAGGGCAGCAGATAGAAAAGATAGACTAGTCTAGATTCCAGTCTCTTTTCTTCTCCACGAGTATTGAATCTATTTTTCAAGGCCCAGCTCAAATCTCTATGAAAACATCCCTGGCTATTTCAGTGATAACACAATGTCACAATTTAACAAAAACAACTAAAAAACAAACCAACTAACTAAAACAAAGTCAACAACTCCATTTCTTTATTTCTTTCTTTTCTCTTTTTTAAAATTTTTAGTTGTAGATGGACACAATACCTTTATTTATTTATTTGTTTGTTTATATGTGGTGCTGAGGATCAAACACAGTGATTCACATTCTAGATTAGTGTTCTGTTACTAAGCCACAACCACAGCCCCAACAATTCCATTTCTTATGTCTAATCTTTTAAAATAAAAACTAAGAAATAGAAATAAAATTAAAACAAACCCAAACCAGCTCCACCCCTTCTTGTCTGGCCTGACTCTTGGCTCTCTGCTGCCCTCCTGTGGCTATTTGTTTTCTTGGCTGGGAAGGGTAATAATTTCAGATTGCCTGAAGTCTTCTTCACAAAGGTAGATAGTCTTCCTGGGCTTTTGGAGGTCAGACTATGGGATGCAATGTGAACATGATAAATGAAATCCCTGATTTATGGAGTTTTCATTTTAGTTTTAATAAATTACACAAACATATACACAGTCTTTGCAACTAACTGTAGGTGTTAAGCTATTTTTAATATTTGCTTAGAAATTATCTGATTTCAATGGATATTTGCCATACGTATGTACAAAAATCCTCTCAATGAGTTGAAGTAGTGACTTAGAGGGAAGGGATTTGTTAAGGTGGTTGACAAAAGCCAGAAGACTGTGAGCATTTTTAACTATTTAATAAAGAAAATTTCAAGCATACACAAAATTTAAGCAAACACAAACACCCATATACCCTGGCAAGATTTCTATTTCTTCTATTCTCCTATGCTGTAGTGCATATTTTGTCTGTTGCTATTATTTTCTTATTTTAGGAAATTTCTAAGTTTGCAAATGAGTACATTGAGAGTAGTTATGAATTATTACAACAATTTCTTTCTTTCTTTTCTTCAAGGCTGGGAGTTGAATCCAGGTGCACTCTACCACTGAACTACATCTGCAGCCCTTTTTATTATTTTATTTTGAGACAAGGTCTTGAAAAGTTGCCCAGGCTGGCTTTGATCTTGCAATCTTCCTATCTCAGCTTCCTGAGTTGCTGAGATTATAGGTGTGTACCAACACACCCAGCACAACTCATGTTTTATAAGGAGAATTGGGTAGCTAAGTGAAATGTGTGCGTGGACATAAAGGAAGTCACTTTGTTTTTAATAACTTAATTTTTAAAAATTTATTTATATTTTTGTGTGGTGCTGAGGATTGAACCTAATGCCTCACATGTGCCAGTCAAGTGCTCTACCATTAAGTTACAACCCCAGCCCAGGAAGTCACTTTTGTGATCCAGAACCTTCCACATTTCTGGGTACTTGAGGTGTTCAGTACATATTTGTCAACTGAAAACCTGGCCTTGGGCTGGGGATGTAGCTTAGTGGTAGAGCACTTGCCTAGAATGTACCAGACCTTGTGTTCCATCCACAGCACCACAAGTGAAAGTGAAAAGTTGGTACTTTCTAGTGTTTTGAACATGAATGGATGATGAATTTTGTCAAATGCTTTTTCTGCATCTATTGAGATAATCACATGGTTCTTGTCTTTAAGTCTGTTGATGTGATGAATTACACTTATTGATTTCTGTATGTTGATCCAACCTTGCATCTCTGGAATGAACCACACTTGATCATGATACACTATCCTTTAAATATGTTTTTGTATGCGATTGCTGGTGGTACTGCAAATTGGAAAGCAGTGTGGAGATTCCTTAGAAAACCTGGAATGGAACTACCATTGACCCAATTATCCCACTCCTCAGCTTATACGCAAAGGACTTAAAATCAGCATACTACAGTGATGAAGTCACATCAATGTTCATAGCAGCTCAATTCACACTAGCCAAGCTATGGAACCAACCTAGATGCCCTTCAATAGGTAAATGAAATGGACAAAGAAAATGGTATATATACACAATGGTATATTACTCCCATAAAGAAGAATGAAATTATGGCATTTGCCAGTAAATGGATAGAACTGGAGACTATCATGCTGAGTGAAATAAATCAATCCACAAAACCAAAGGTCAAATATTGTCTCTGATATGCGGATGCTAACCCATAACAAAGGAGGGTAGGGAGGGGAAGTACAGAAGTTCATTGGATTAGAAAAAGGGGAATGAAAGGAAGAGAGGGGAGATGAGAATAGGAAAGACAGTAGAATGAATCAGACATCTTTCCTATGCACATATATGAATACATGCCAGTGTAACTCTCCATCATGTTCAACCACAAGAACAGGATCAAGGTATTATAATATGTCGTGTTTATTTAACAAACAAGTTGATATTTGCCCACAAAATGAATTTAAGACACAAAGTTTATGAAAAGAAGCAAATAATGTAAAATGAGAACTTCCCCCCACCCCTAAATTGGACTCAATAAGGCCAACATTAGGTAAAACTTTTTGAAATAAAAAAAATTAATTTTATTGAGATGGGATCACCAGATCTCTAGACTCAAGCAATTCTCCTGTCTCAACCTCCCGAATAGCTAGGACTCCTGACCTGCACCAACCACCATGCCTGACTGGCTATGTAAAACTTTTTTTGTTTGAGTGATTTTATTGTAAATTTCTGCTTCTCTGGTAAAAGTTTGGATTAAGAGGAGGGGGTCGAATGCTTACAGATAAACAGTTTTGGTGGAGACTTCAGATACCAGGGTGAAGGGTGCAAAATCATGGAGTGATCTTTTTTTTTTTTTTTTAATTTTTTATTGTTGGCTGTTCAAAACATTACATAGTTCTTGATATATCATATTTCACAATTTGATTCAAGTGGGTTATGAGCTCCCATTTTTACCCCATATACAGATTGCAGAATCACATCAGTTACACATCCATTGATTTACATATTGCCATACTAGTGTCTGTTGTATTCTGCTGCCTTTCCTATCCTCTACTATCCCCCCTCCCCTCCCCTCCCCTCCCCTCCCCTCTTCTCTCTCTGCCCCCTCTACTGACATTCGTTTGTCCCCCTTATATTATTTTTCCCCTTCCCCTCAATTCCTCTTGTATGTACTTTTGTATAACTCTGAGGGTCTCCTTCCATTTCCATGCATTTTCCCTTCTCTCTCCCTTTCCCTCCCACCTCTCATCCCTGTTTAATGTTAACCTTTTTCTCATGCTCTTCGACCCTACTCTGTTCTTAGTTACTCTCCTTATATCAAAGAAGACATTTGGCATTTCAGCCATTATGAAGTCAAACAACAACAAGTGCTGGCGAGGATGTGGGGAAAAGGGTACACTTGTACATTGCTGGTGGGACTGCAAATTGGTGCAGCCAATTTGGAAAGCAGTATGGAGATTTCTTGGAAAGCTGGGAATGGAGCCACCATTTGACCCAGCTATTCCCCTTCTCGGTCTATTCCCTAAAGACCTAAAAAGAGCATGCTACAGGGACACTGCTACATCGATGTTCATAGCAGCACAATTCACAATAGCTAGACTGTGGAACCAACCTAGATGCCCTTCAATGGATGAATGGATAAAAAAATGTGGCATTTATACACAATGGAGTATAACTCTGCATTAAAAAATGACAAAATCATAGAATTTACAGGGAAATGGATGGCATTAGAGCAGATTATGCTAAGTGAAGCTAGCCAATCCCTAAAAAACAAATGGAGTGATCTTAATATGAGATTAAACAGGGAATGCTTCCTGAAAGAGTAAAATTTAGGCCAAAGAAAATTGGACAAGGCAAAAAGATGGAATAAAAATAAGGAGGAGCCGGGTGCGGTGGCACACGCCTGTAATCCCAGTGGCTCAGGAAGCTGAGGCAGGAGGATCTAGAGTTCAAAGCCAGCCTCAGCAAAAACCTAGGCACTAAGCAACTCAATAAAATACAAAAATAGGGCTGGGGATGTGGCTCAGTGGTTGAATGCCCCTGAGTTCCAAGATCAATATATATCTTCATATATATATATATATATATATATATATATATATATATATATATATATTCAGAAAGATATTCAATGTTATGGACTCAAAATTAATTTGATGGATTGGTTAGTTTATCTATGTAGTATCACTAAGGGATCACAAGGTGGGCCTTCATATTTTTTCAGTGGTGCTAGGAACTGAGTCTAGGGTCTTGCATATAAAATAAATTATAGTACTTCTACACAGCGGAAAACTTTGTAGCCCTTTGACTAAGGAAAGTTGATTCTATTTTCATAAATCCTTGGAGACCCAACTCTGGCAATTAAGCCTCTGAGGGAAAGATGCCTCCTGCAAAGTTCTGAACTCCACTGCTCCAACCCACTGGTGAGGTGGGGAGGAAACATGGGGGACTTAACATGAAGGGATTTAACAAATCTTTGTCCCAGTTTCCTCATCTGTAAAATGGAAATAATGGTGTTTACTATAGAATCTCTGTTGTGAGAATTAAATTGAGTTGAACATGTAAAGCCATCTCCATATGGTAGGTCTTTATTTTTTTCAGTGGTGTTAGGGACTGAATCTAGGGTCTAACACATGCTGCGCAGGTGTTCTACCACTGAGCTACACTCCCAGTCCCAGTGCCTCTCAGGGTAGGTCTTAAAACCTGCACTTTTGCTGGATGCAATGGTGCACGCCTGTAATCCCAGTGGCTTGGGAGGTTGAAACAGGAGGATCATGAGTTCAAAGCCAGCCTCAGCAAAAGGGAGGTGCTAAGCAACTTAGTGAGACCCTGTCTCTAAATAAAATAAAAATAGGGCTGAGGATGTGGCACAGTGGTTGAGTGACCTGAGTTCAATCTCCAGTACTTAACACACAAAGAAAAACTGCACTTTTTAGTGATGCCTCGATGATCACCAAAACATGAAATTGAGCAAACACCTTCCTGTGGCATAATCCCCCAAATCCAATTCTACCCTCCCTTTCTGTTGGATTTCAACAGACATGATTTTTCACCTGGGAAAACATAGTTTTAATGCAAATGGTGAACAAAGGACTGTTACGTAGCTTAACAGGATTGGGAGGTAACAGATAGATGTGAACAGTGAGAACACGAGGTTAAAGGAATAATTCTATAAACTGGGTCCACTGTACTGACCCCCCCCTCCATGCTTTCTTTTAAAAACCAATTTATTTTTTATCCCTGCCTGCCTTAAGTCAATAGGATATTTTTACATTTCTCAGCAAACAAATCAAAAAGCAGAACCAAAAGTCTTGTCCCCGATGATGAGGAGAACACAGGTTACATTGAAGGGGGCAACTTTTGTGACCTTTACACAGAACAGATTTCAGATTTTAGGGAGGTATGATAATTAGAATAAACTGGTGTGGGCCAAAATGACCCAGAGTAGTTTTGGATCTTTAGCATGTCAAATCTCCCCTCCATGGGGGTAAGACCATGCAAAGTGTGGACTTGAAATTCTGATGCAATCCTGCTTTCAGTGAAAAGTCAAGAGGTGGACCTGTGCAGGACCCTCTGGAAACTTTCTAAACCCCAATAAAACTAGAGGGCAGGAGAAGAGGACCGGCCTTCTCCTCCCTAAGTGGACCCACTCTCTCCCTTGAGAGTGTTCCCCTCTTCCCTTATTTCCTGTCCCTTCTAATAGATTCATGCCTACTTCTGTGAGTGACATGTCTGAAATCCTCTTGGTGTAATCACAAGAACAGTTAACTGAGGACTGCCACAGCTACCTCAGCTCTGCAGCAGGCCCTTGCTCTGTATCAAGATGAATACAAATAATACAAATAGTCTGAATACAAATATTTGGTACAACTTTTTAAATAAAAGGCCAATTTCTGTAACTATTTTCCAGTCTTAATCTTCAAGGGGAAACAGTTTAATCCAGGAGGATTTAGACTCAGTAGGGAGCAACACTTGAGCCCAGGAGTTCAAGGCCAGCTTGGGTAAATTAGCAAGACCTGGTCTTAAGAGAAGAAGAAAAACAAACAAAACCTGAAGGGATCCAGAGTGGCGAACTTTGCTAGAGAACTATATGTGTATATAGTTCTCTATATATGTATATATATATGTGCTAAACACTGAGTATACAGTAAACATGTCTTTGCTTTGTTCCTCATGAATACCAAAGAATTTTCATTTTGTTCTTTGAAGTAGTTTTTATGAAGTTGCCAGTTTCATGGTCTGAAGGTGGGAGCTCTTCAAAGATAATTATATAGGCTATTTTCTGCCATCTGAAAGCTTTTCATCTGAGACATTAGTAGGAAGATATATTGGTATGAAATATAAAAAAGAGGCAAGTGACAGCTACATAAACAAATAAAACACATAACATAGTGCCTGACCCATAATAAGCTCTGAATAAAAGGTATATACAAGTAAGAAGAGTTTGAAAGTTCAGCTC
Source organism: Marmota monax (assembly GCF_021218885.2). Classification (NCBI taxonomy): domain Eukaryota; kingdom Metazoa; phylum Chordata; class Mammalia; order Rodentia; family Sciuridae; genus Marmota; species Marmota monax. The sequence goes on along the minus strand of NW_026694212.1, from coordinate 977,157 downwards.
AGGAAGTTGTCTTGTTAATAAAAGTAATCACACTTTAATAATTGGTAAAAATCCCAATGCACTATTTCTAAACAGTGCTTGAGCTTACAAAGTGCTCCATTCTTCTTTAAATATCCCAAGTTTTGAATTCTGCAAGAATGTTAACAAAATTGAAACAAAGACATTAAAATAGAGTGGAAATGATAATCTAGAATTTATATATCCTTTATTTTTATTGGATTAAATAAAAAATCCATTTTGATATAATTATATAAGTATGGAATATATATATATATATATATATATATATATATATATATATATATATTTGTGGTGTTGGAGATTGAAGCCAGGGCTTTGTGCATTCAAGGCAAGCACTCTATCAACTAAACTATATCCCCAGCCCTCTATGGAATATATCTTATTCTAGTTAGAACCCCATTCTTATATATGTACATGAGGGTGGGATTCACTGTGATGTTTTCATATATATACACTGGAAAATTATGTGTCATTCCATTGTCTTTCCTTTTCCTATCACCCCTTCCCTCCATTTCTTTAAAATGAAAATACAGATTGTCCTATAAATAGGACATTGTGATAATATAGTATCTTTTACATATATAAACTATCCTATAAATAGAATACTGGACAAATATGATATCTGAGGGGCTTGAACAAAATGTATTTTACAAAATAATTAATCAACTAAAGATTGAGAAAAAAGGTGGGTTTTCACGGGCTTAGAAGTTTGAGATACCTTCGTGTAATCCAGCAGGTATCATAATTCTCATTAGTAATGATAAAATTGAGTGGATTGTATGCCTGATATCACATAACCAAAAAGTAGCAAAGCCCTGCACCAGATACCCTCATGTTCAGTGTTGGCTACCAATCTTGCAACAGTCCAGCCCTTTCCTCAGTGACCCCATCACTTCTCTGTTCCTTAAGCTATAAATGAGGGGGTTGAGCATAGGTGTGAGGACTGTGTAGAAGATAGATACCACTTTGTCATGGCTAGGGGCTCTATATCGCCTAGGCCTCAGGTAGATAAACATTGCTGCCCCATAGAAGAAGGAGACAGCTGTCAGGTGGGAGGAGCAGGTAGCCAGGGCCTTCTTACCGGCCTGAGCTGAGCGCATTTGGAGCACAGTTCCCAAGATGCGAGCATAGGAGGCCACAATGATGGAGAAGGGAAAGAGCAACATGAAGACACAGCAAACAAATATCACCTTTTCAAAAAGGGTTGTGTCTACACAAGCCAGCTTCAACAAAGATAACATCTCACAGAAGAAGTGGTTCACCTCCCTCAAGCCACAATAGGGGAAGCTCATTACTACCACCATCTGGATCAAACCATCTATTATCCCAAAAGCCCAGGAGCTCCCAACAATCTGGAGACAGACTTTGTGGTTCATGAGGATAGGATAATGAAGTGGGTGGCTAATGGCCACATAGCGGTCATAAGCCATGAGTCCAAGCAAGAGCCCCTCAGACCCTACTAGACAGACAAAGAGACCAATTTGTATACCACAACCCACAAAAGAAATGGACTTCCTCCCAGACAGGAAGTTGACTGCCATCTTTGGTACATTGGTACAGACCAACATGAGATCCATGAGAGAGAGCTGACTGAGGAAGAAGTACATGGGAGTATGAAGTCGAGGATCTATGTAGATGAGGGAGATGAGGAGAACATTCCCACAGAGGGCCACTATGAACACCACCATAACTGCAGAGAAGAGGACAAGGTCAGTTGGACTGTGGGAGAAGATGCCCAAGAGGACAAAGTCATCTGTGGATGATTGGTTCAACCATATCTCCATGGCTCAGTTGTTCCTGGTCACCTGGGAACATGGACAAAAGGATAGTGGATTGACTTCCTTCTTTCCTTCCCTCTTTCTTTCTTTCATCTGTTTATGTTGTCATGCATGTTGGGCAAGCACTCTATCATTAAGCTACATTCCTAGCCCCTTGACTAACATTTTTAAACTGAACTTTGCATTCTACATCTTCACCCAGCTCTTTTGTTTGTATTATCAAACATCAGTGTAAACTCTGGGACACTGAAGGGGATACTTCTTTATGACTCCATGACACAGCAACAGGAGCCCTCCTAGTGCATAGAATTAGACTGCTCATAGAAGCATATATAGAATTATTATCTGTCTGTTTGTATCATTACCAAGAAGTATAGAAATAACTTAGTTTATGTGTCATAGAACTTTAGGACAAACCCCCTCAGCAAGCAAGGTCTGTACTTTATCATATGACTCTAAGTTTTTTTTTTATCTGGGATCACAAAGATTTGGTAAACTATTTATAGTAGGGCTTGAATAATTTCATTGCCCAAAGAGAATTTATACACATTCTAGAAAGGAAAAAGATTGAGTTTCTCCTTAGTCTGTAGGTCTTTATATTCCAAGCGTTTTATCATGCTAGCCACTCTGTCATATTTATAATGTAGATAAAGGAAGGGCTTATTCAGTACTCCAAATGAGAAAGAACTGGATATAATTGTTATTGTCAGTCATATTGGGGATGACAGGAAAGTCATAGGACCATGAGAAGCAGTGACTTGGTGCTCAAAGCTCTTAAGACAGAGATATATTCGGTTATGCTCATATGTTAAAAATTACTACTTCCAACATTAGGTCAAAAGAGACGTCAACAGTTCTATCTGGGGTACTTTAGCTGTACTCTTTTGTGCCCTGGGAGAAGTCAGCTACCATGCTGTGCGGGGCCCTGTGTTATTTCTATAGTAACAAATAGCTTCTAACAAATAGATCCAAAATTTAGCAGCTTAAAATACAATTTCTGTGAAAAATAATTCCAATAGGAGTGGATGAAAACTAGTATAAGCAATACCTGATTACTTAATTATCTTTAGTAGAAATCAAAGAGTACTATATATACATCTTCTTAGCTGATATTTTCCATCTGGCCTTTTGAACCATTTCCTCACTGCCTCATCAATTTTCCAATTAATTTATTTGGACTCTGTCAGTGAGGAGAAATTTCCCTTGATCTTTGGTTAAGAACTTGTTCTAAGCACTTTTTTTGCGGGGGAGGGAGCTGGAGATATCATCGAATTTTACATAGACAATGTAAAGTAAGAAATAAAATTATGCATATTAAAAAACACATATGGTATATGCCTACATGGTATAGGCAGGAGGTTGGCAAGTTCAAGGCCAGCATGAACAACTTAGTGAGACCCTGTCTCAAAATAAAAAGTAAAAAGGTCTGGGGATGTAGCTTAGTGGTAAAATGTCCTTGGGTTCAATCCTCAGGACTGCAAGAAAAACAAACAACCAAAAAAGACAAAGCACTACTGATGATAGTTAAAATATTCAGACCTCAGGCAAATAGAAGAATAAATAGTTATAAACAACTGAGTGGAAAAAAATCACCATATTCTCAGGACTATCAGATATTTTTGTGGTTCTGTAAATAGCCCAGCAATGTAGTATTTTCCCTTTACTTTTCTATTAATTATCTACTTCTATGTAACAAATAGTTCCAAAATTTAGCAGCTTAAAATACAACAGAATCACAAACAGTTATTATCTCATGGTTTCTGTGGGTCAGGGATCCAGGTGCAGGTTAGTTGGATGCCTCTAGTATAAGGTCTCCCACCATGTTAGGGTCAAGCTGTTGGCTGATATGGTCCTCTCAAGACATTACTAGAAGAGGCTCCACTTCAGCATATCCCAAGTGGCAGTTGGAAAGTTTTGTTTCCTTCTTACAGGGCAAGTGATCCCCCAAAGAGTATAGCTAAAGTACCCTATATGGAAGCTGAAATATTTTATGACTTAATGTTGGAAGTGGCATCCCTTCAGTTCTGCTGCATTCTGTAAATTTTACCACATTTAAAGGGAGGGGAACCACACAAGGCTATGGATACCTGGGAATGGAAGTCAGTGGTGACCCTCTTAGAGAGCCACCTACAACATCCTTTCATTATCTAGTCTCAAATCCTGATTGATGAAATAAATAAATTTGGATTCTGATAAATTTTAACAAGCAATCTTGTGACACAAGACAGATGGTGATTTATAGGAAGCCTAGAAAACTAAGAATCAAGTATTCTGAACTCATTAGTCAATCTTTAATCTGCAGAGAGAAGGCAGGGATCTCTGATTTATTCTAGTGACAGATAGTACATAATTAGTAAAAACTATGCCCATCCCTCACACCCATTTTTTTTTTTTTTGGTACTAGGGATTGAACTCAGGGGCACTCTACCACTGTGCCACATCCCCAGCCCTATTTTATATTTTATTTAGAGACAGGGTCTTAGCACCTTGCTTTTGCTGAGGCTAGCTTTGAACTCGTAATCCTCCCGTCTCAGTTTCCTGAGCCACTGGTATTACAGGCCTGTGCCACCATGCCCAGCTTCATATCCATTTTTCTATTTGCCCTGCAACAAAAGTATAGCCATCGTTAAAATAGACTCTATTACAAATGAACAAACTGAGGCTCTATGGAGTTGGCTGGATTGTCTTAGTTTGGGAAATGTAGAACAAAGACTTTTAAAGTTTTGTATACTTTACATCAGGCTAATTCTGGGAAAACATATCCTGAGAAAGGCAAACTAACTTATCTTGTAGAAATTCTTAGTTAGAAACTTCCATTTTTTTTTTTTGTATGTGGTATTGGGGATTAAACCGAGAGACACTCTACCACTGAACTCCACCTCATTCCCTTTTATTTTTCACTTTGAGACAGGTCTCTCCAAGTTGCCAGGGCTGGCCTTGAACTTGGCATCCTCCTGCCACAGCCTCCCTCATAACTGGCACTACAGGCAATGTGTCACCATGCCCAGTTTTCAGTTAGCTTCTTTCTAAATCTTGGCTCACCCAGCAGTAGCCTTCTGATCCATAACTGGACTGACTCTTAAAAATTGGAGATACTTTTAAAAAGAGCAATACGGTTTCTTATGAGATATATCTCTCATAAAATAAGAATACATTATTACTTACTATATTAAATTCATACCTCATGAGTTGGTTGGTATGAATGGAATTTTCTAATTCTATAGGAAAATTAAAATTACATTTCTGACTCTTCAGAACTCAGGAAAAGTCCTCCAAGTGACAATCATGAAACTAAGGTATAAAAGATTGGTGCCAGAGAATCCATTTGCCTGCTCTTATGGGCATTTCTCAAAATGACACCTGAATCTTTACTGGATCACAGGCATCCCTTCCAAGCCTAAGATGAGCTCCAAACTTCCAATTATTTGAAAAATATGTACAATTGCATTTCTTGCTGGAACTTTGAACAGAAAATACTAAAATTATAATTCTCATCTGCACATCCCCAGAAAAAAAATCACCTCTCATCTCACTTTTTTTAAAAAATGATAACATTACCCTGATTTATCAAGCTCAAAATGACCCACATTAGTTGCTCCATGTGCCCCCAACCTAATTCCTGTCAGGGTCTAGTTGATTTGCCCTCAATGAAAGACTCTTGCTTCTTACATCTGCCTTTCTATTTTCATCCCTCTTGTCATCTTTGCAATTCAGGTTTTTACAAATGACAAGGATAATCTCTACAAATAGATAATAGGTGAATGTACAAGTCATTTATGTGTGAGTGTATTCAGGTCTACTTTGCCATACTGCAAAAGTGGAACAAGGTGACTCCACAGAACATGTTCTTTGTGTGAAAACCTGGGGAATTTCATCAACTAGGATGGGACTGCCCATTTCCATGACAAAGGAGTTGGCTTCTTGATCTGTGCCCCTTTCAGAATGGAGCATGTCTTGGACTCATGAACAAGAAGATGTACCCAGGAGTCCTTGCCACCAAGAGTACACAGTTGTGATATTGAGGGCCCTTTCTATAGGAGTGAATCACTTTTCCCATCTTGGTCATACTGGCCTCAGGCTCAATCAAGTAGCAAAACAAACAAATTTCTTTTCCTGTGCTGAGGACCCTCAGCCCCTAGCCCCAGTATGCAGAGAGACACCTGACTGCATGTGCTTTCAGAGTCTCTGTCTCTATCCTCTCTCTCTTTTCAAAATTTTCACACTGCTCTGTCTCATCAGAAATTCTTACAGCACATCTACATAACAAGTGACTCTCCATTAAAAAGACCTTTCTTTGCAGAAACAGAAAATAAAACAATACTGGAAAGGGCAACAGAAGCCCAGATTCTGAGATTCAGTTCATTCCCACTCACTGTGGACATCTAGCACTATGAGCCTCTGCAGATGTGGCTGCAGAGAGGGAAAGAAGGGAAAATGGTCATGTCTCCTCCATCTTGTCACTCCTGTAAGATTCTGATGAGGGAGTTTATATGGAATGTTCCAATAAAGTTCTCCTATTATAAGTTGTATAACAGTACTATCTGGGTCTTTAAGGACATTTCTCTCCCTGTCCTGGATAGCCTCCTTGAACTTACATGCTTATTTCTATTGTGTTTTCAATTTCGACCCAGAATGTCCAATAGGCTTATTCTACCTAAGAGGCCAAGCAGAGTCCTTGCTCTTTCCTGGGGCAGCAGCCATCCTAAATTTTTTCCCATCTCAGTTAATGACAGGTCTGTCTAGTTGCCCAGGCCATCACACTTGGGTTATTCTTGAGTCGTCTTCTCTCATACATACATTTCTACCATCAGAAACTTCTAAAACAAAACCACTCCTGACAGTTTTTCATGACTGCCTGCCCTCACCTGGCAACACCATCTTCATGGCTCTCCTGGATGATGGCAATGGCTCCTAACTGAACTTGACTCCTGATTTCATTTCTACCCTCTACCATAGTGGGTTGATAAATAGTGCTAGAGGGAACCTATCTCTGTAAGAATAAAAACAAAGTGACTTTAAAATAAAAGCAAGGCATTCATCAATGGGCCCTCCATCACCCCAGATCTCCTTTCCTTCTGCTCTCCTAGAACTTCCCTGTCTCACAGGCCTCCTGTGGTTCCTCCTACACTGTGGACAGACACAGCCTTGACAGCTTTGAGGCTCACTGTTACCTCCTCACAGATGCTCCTACAAGATATGCTCTGTCTTATCCACTCGCTTCCTCCTCACATTCTCAGGGAAGCCTTCCCTCACCACCATATTCAGAATTGAAATCCTTCCCTACCCCAATTCCTTCCTTGCCTTATGTTCCCCACATAATGCAAAATCAGTGCATGCTGCATTTTATTCATATGTATTTGTTTATTTTCTGCTTTCCTAACTAAAACTTAAGTTTTCTGACGCCATTTTTGCATGGTGGGATTCAGGTTCCTAGAACAGTCCTGGTATGTCTTATATTCTCAGTAAACATTTGATGAATAAATTATAATTGTATTATACTAAAAATCTTTAGAAATGATAGCATCTCGCCTGTCATTTTATCTACTCTCTACTTTAGACCTTTCTGCTGTGTGTTTAGGTGATAGATTCAATTTTTTCCCTAGGGGGAAAAAAAAACAAAATAAAAGAAGCTTCCTTTTCTCTCCAATATTCTTTGGGGACAGGATGATTCTATGTCTTACATCAGTTCTCTCCTTCCTGCCCTCTCACCTTCACTTCTTTTCACTTGTCCTTTGTCTTCCTGCTGTGGTCCATTTTTTCAACCCAGGAACCCATAGCTAAGCACAATCCAGACAAAAAGGAAGAGGATAGGAAAAGTTAAAAAGGCATTAAGGGAAAAAAACACAATTTGATCAAAGGAAGAGGACCATAAGAAAAAGTGTGGAGAGAAATAGCACTAGGAGGTTAATGGCTCAAAGTTTGCCCTCCACCCCTCCACCCCCTCCTCGCCTACACACATAAAGGAAAAAAAAAAAAAAAACCCTTGATAGAGGCAAACAATAGGAGGAAGAGGATATGCTGATACATAAATAGAAAAGGGAAAATGAGCCCAAATCCAATAATAGGAAGTCCAAGGAAGAGAGAATTAGGGGCAGGGGTAACAGGAAAAGGACACTCACCTTCTGGTTGTTCTCCTGCAGGAAAACAAATTCAGTAGAGATACCCTGTGGAGGAGTTTCGAGCATCAAAATAATCCCATTGCCTTTTCCTGTGTTCGCACTTACTACGTAAGAGGGAACAGGACCTCGCTTCTCTCTCAGCTCCTATCTGTTTCCCTAGGCCCCGCTCCCCCAACCTCTCATCTAGGCTGCGGATGTCCGCGTCACCCTTGGCTTCCCTTGGGAACACTCTTGTTCAGACTCAGGTGCTCAAATAGACAATGGCCTCCTCTCACAAGAAAGTAAAAGTCAAAGAAATGATGAACGTTTGAGATATTGGGTATGACAATTGCTTTGATCTTATCATTACATGTTGTACACATATAGTAAAATTTCACGTGGTACTCCACAAATATGTATAATTATTATGTGTTAATTCAAAAAGGCATTGGAGGTAGAAAGGAGAAGTCCTTACGGACATGGTGGTGGGCAGATGGGTCAGAACCAGCACCTGTGTACCAAAGGCCACTCACCAATGCCTGCCCACCTTCTGCAATGTACCTGCCTTTCACCTTGGTTGCAGAACTATCTTCCACTGCCACACAGATTCTTAACACAGAGGCTGAGGAAGATAAGTTGACAAACTCTCATGGGAGCTCAGAAATTCCAGACCTGGAGCTCCCAAGCTTACAATTAAAGAGATCCAAAGAGGGAGCTTGGGGACATAATCAAGAGCAGGGCCAGTGGAGATAGAGTGAGGAAGTCTGATCAGGGAATGTCTGTAGGGATAGCCAGAGTATAGGAATATGGGAATTTTGGGAAAGTTTCTTGGTGTTGTATCCCTCCATTTTAGTACTGTTCTCTGACCCCCTGGGGTCCTCATGGGGTCTCTACTGGTGGCTGCCTCTTGGGTCCTCCCTGCAGTCACAATCCACACCTGTCCTTTGCCTGCCCTCTTGAACACAGCCTATATCTGTTAATCACCTGTGAAATTCAGAGAACTGGGTGAGATGGTCAGCTTGAGTCAAAGGTGAGCATGAACACAATCCTGTCTCCAGGAGTTTATAACCTGGTGGGAGAGAAAGAACAGCAGCATGTTCACAAGAGTCAAATGGTGCCATGGGAGCTGGGAGTTGTCCAAACCTTATCAGACATTTCTGGAAAGTCAGGGCCTTTCATGATGTTTTGTGGTCTGCAGTTATTATGCCTGTCATCCCTCTTAATCGTGCATAGCACTGCCTTTCACTCTCAAGATGGTCCCAGGTTAGACAATCAGTTTTATGATTAAATAGTTTTTTTTTTTTTTTTGTACCAGAGATTGAACTCAGAGCTACTCAACCACTGAGCCACATCCCCAGCCCTATTTTGTATTTTATTTTGAGACAGGATCTCACTGATTTCTTCAGCCTCGAAGTTGCTGAGGCTGGCTTTGAACTTGCGATCCTCCTGCCTCATCCTCCCAAGTGGCTGGGATTACAAACTTGTGCCACTGTGCCCAACTATCACTAGTGATTTTTATTTTTATTTTTATTTTTATTTTATTTAAAAAAAAATATTTATTTTTTAGTTTTAGGTGGACACAATATCTTTATTTTATTTTTACATGGTGCTGAGAATCGAACCCAGTGCCTCACGCATGCTAGGCGAGTGCACCACCACTTGAGCCACATCCCCAGCCCCTATTTTGAAACATGGTCTCACTAAGTTGCCAAGGCTGGCCTTTAACTTGTGATCTTCTTGCTTTAGCTCCCCAGTAGCTGATATTATAAAGTGTGCAACTCTGTTCCCAGTTTTTGATTCTTTTTTAAAATTTGTATAACCATTGGTATTAAAGATGATATATCAATTTTTTCTTTCCCATCTCTTTATGACATCTAATGCAGATTCAGGAGTTTTTGTTCACCTTATATATTTTCTTCTTCTTCTTCTTTTTTTTTTTTTTAATTTTTGGTATAGGAGATTGAACCCAGGGGCTCTCTACAACTGAGCTACATTCCCATTTCTTTTACTTTTCTTTTTCTTTCTTATTTTTTTATTTTTTATTTTGAGACAAGGTGTCACTAATTGTCCAAGCTGGCCTTGCTTGAACTTGTGATCTTCCTGCCTTAGTCTCCAGAACCACTGGGATTGATTTTAGGCATGTACCATGGTACCTGGATCATTATGTATTCTAAAATTTAGTCCATGGAAAATTAAAACTTGAATCTCATACCTGATTCAGTGTTTCTCCCCTTAACCCAGCCAGAACACCCAAGAAAACAAATCAACTGCCAGGTGTGGTGGCAGAAGTCTGTAATTCCTGTGACCTGAGAGACTGAGGCAGGAGGATCACAAATTGGAGGTTTGCCTGGGCAAATTAGCCAGATTCTGTCTCAAAATAAAAATGGCTGGGAATATGGCTCATGGTAAATGGGCCCCTGGGTTCAATCTCCTGAATCTTAAAAACCAAAACCAAAACCAAAACCAACAACAACAAAAACACAATAAAACCCCTAAACTCCCCACAGAAACCCGACCAAGCAAACAAAAACCTCTAAAAGGATTTCTACAAATAAGTAGAAAGAAAAATGATCCCAGGTGGGAGCATGACAACACAAAACAGAACTACAAACAACAGAAAGAGTAAATGTGTGAATAATATAATTGAATATGACTTTATAAAATAACGTTAATTAGATTATGTGAGGCTTAAAAACACGTAGAATATGTTGTTTTATGGCATAGAAGGCAGAGGGAAGGTTAATAGAAGCAGTGTTGTAATATCCTCATTTAGACACACAGGAGCAAAAATATTTGTTTATATTTGATAGTAGTAAGTCCAGAATATAGGTTGTAATTTCTAGGTTATCATTTATAGAAGAATAAAAAAAAACAATGAATTTTTATAGAAAAAAGAAAAGATGAAAAATATTACAGTTCTTCTATCATAGTGCTTTGGCATAGTGCTCCAAAAATTGTTACCTCTGTTTATTATTTCTAACTTGTTTGTTTTCAATCTGGATTTGCTTCCAGACTTTATTTTCTATTTTATTGTTTCATTTCCTATCTTTGTGCCATTAACAACTATCTTAAGTACTATGTTTTAAAAATAAATCTTAATTTTTTAAATATCCTTTAATACTGTCTTGACTCTATCTGGGTATTTACATTTTCTGCTGGGTGTGGTGGCACTTGCCTGTAATCCCAATAGTTTGGAAGGCTGAGGCAGAGAATCACAGGTTTGAAGTCAGCCTCAGCAACTTAGTGAGATTGTATTCAACCAGTGAGACCCTGTCTCAAAAAATAAAAAGGGCAGGAGATGTGACTCAGTGGTTAAGTGCCCTTGGGTTTGATCCCTGGTACAAATAAATACATAAATAATTTTTATATAGTTTTAGAATCAACCATTTCCATTAAAGTTCCACATGGATTTTGAGATTACATAGAATTTATAGACCATTTTAGTGAGAACTGACATCCTTACAATATGGAGCATTCAAATTCATGAATATGGTATAGCCCTCTATTTGGCATAGTGCTCCAACAATTGTTACCTCTGTTTATTTTCTTCTTTAATTTCTCTTGGCAACATTTTGTAGCATAGATTCTTTCTATAAGTTATATTAGGATTAGTCCTATATATATGATGGATTTTAAACATTTATAAAGGAGAATTGCAATGTACACAAAAGTAGAAGTTTTTTTTTCTATTCCTAGTTTGCTGTGAACTTGATCATAATGGATATTAGGTTTAATTAAATAATTTTCTGCATCTTTTCCCCTCTGTACTAAATACATTTTGATTTGTTGTATTAATCTCATCTTTGTATTTTCTAAATATTTTTGTGCTTGGACATCTTGGAGCCTTGCTCACCCTGGAGGAACTGATCCTCCAAGGGCTGGCTAATTCTCAGAGATATTAAGGACTTGTCTATAAGCACAGCCTCTATATGCAAATCAACCACCCCACATCCCATCCCCTAACTGCTTTGTTTATCAGACTCTTTCAGGGCTCTTGCACCTGGGGCCACTATCTATCTACTCTAATCACCCAGAGTCAGATCCCAGCCAATGAGGGACAACACTTATTTCCTAGAGCCTACCGAAATTCAAACTAGTCAATCCTAAATCTTCTTATGTTGTTTTCTCATTCCTTCCTATCGAAACTACCATGAAAGCTCTTGCCATATTTTCCCCTTGTTGAAAGAGGATGGACTCTATTACCACCCCCCCCTTGGGGTTCTGCAATAGTGTTCCTTACCTTCCATTTCTGGAGATCTACAAATATAAAATCTTCTTGCTTACAGTCAGTAGTTTCTGGTTCTGCATGTCTTATGATACCTGATGTTATGGTTTGGATATGGTTTGTGATGGAACCTTTAAGAGGTGGGGTCTTTTGGAGATGATTAGGTAATTGGGTTATAACCAGCCTCAAGATTAATGTAGTTTTTGCAGGGCTGGCTTGTTCTTGTAAGAGTGAGTTATTATTAGGTTATACCACCCCAGATGCTGGGCTTTTCTGCATGCAGCTGGTTCCCTTTACCCTTCTCTGCCATGTTGCAACGCAGCCAGGTAGCCTCACCAAGATGCTGGCACCATGCTGTTGGAACTTCTAGCCACCTGAATCATGAATTGAATATACTCAATCTTGGGGTAGTAAAGATACCTGATTAAAGAAAATTCAGTATACACTTAACAACAATTACACTGGGTGATTTTTGAATGTTAAACATCATGACATTCATGGAACAAACACAATTTTTTTTTGCATTGTCTGACATCCATAGCAAGTTTTAAATTTCATTTATGGATTATCTAGAAGTATATTCCTTAATTTTCAAACACATGAAAATTTTCAGTTATTAAAAAATATATTTCTGGTTTATTTCTATCATTGGAAAGTAATATGCTTCAGGTGGTTTGCTATTTCTTTTCCCCAAAATTTATTGAAGTAAATTCACAAATAAAATTGTGCATATTTAAGATGTATGGTGGTATGTATATATATATATATATATATATATATATACACACATATATATATATATATATATATATATATATATAAATAGATAGATAGATACACACTGCAAAATGATTATCAAAATCAAGCAATTTAAAACATTAATCATCCCACAGTTATGCTTTTTTTTATAAGAATACTTAAGATCTACTAGCTCAGGAAATTTAAGAACACAGTACAGTAGTACTAATTACATTAGATGCCCAAAACTTATTCATCCTACATCACTAAGACTATGTAATCTTCACTGATGTTTCCCTAACTCCCCATCCCTCAATCACCATTATATATTCTGCTTCTATGAATTTCATATGTTGAACTTGCAATCTAGTGATGAATCCCACTTGGATATATTGTCTAATACTTTTAATGTACTGATAGATTTGCTTTGTTAATATTTCTTTCTTTTTTTTTTCTGTGGTGTTAGGGATTGAACCCAGGGCTTTGCACTCTGCCAAGTGAGCTATATATCCTCAACCCCACTTTGTTAGTATTTTGTTCAGCATTTTTGCATTCATGCTTACCAGGGATATTAGGCTGTAATTTTCTGTTCTTATAGTATCCTTATCTGGATTTGATATCAGGTAATGCTAGCCTTATAAAAATAAATTTGGAAATTCCTCTTCAGTTTTTCAAAAGCATTGACATTAAGTTTTCTTCAAATATTTAGCAGAATTTATCAGTAAAGCCATGTGGTCCTGAGCTTTGGTTTATTCATGGGTTTTCAATCTCTTTATTTCTCTGTTTGGGTTTCCTATTTTTTTTTTTTTTTGTGGTGCTGGGGATTGAACCCAGGGTGTTGTGCATGTGAGACAGGCACTCTACCACCTGAGCTATCCCCAGCCTGGGTTTTTATTTTCTTTGTTTGCAATTCTACCAGGATCAGAAAATGTTTAATAAAATTCTACAAAAGAGAAAAATATTTATAATTTTGTATGTGAGGAAAGCTAGGCAAATAAAGTATTAGTAGAATAAAACCATCCTGAACCAGGATTTTGCTTACACTACTTTAAATATTACCCAAATTTCCCAGCCTCTTTAAACATTTTTTGGTTCTTTTTAGTTATATATGACACTAGGATTCATTCTGACATAATTATGAAAATATGGAATATAATTTGCTCTAATTCAGTCTCTAGTACTTCTCCCTCAGCTCCCTTGTTCCCTTCCTTCTACTCTAATGATCTGCTATTTACTTATAGTTTTTTTTAAACTAGTGTTTTGTGGATGTACAAGATGGGAGATTCACCGTGGTATATTCATACATGTACATAGAAGAGTTAGGTCAGATTTATTACATTGTCTTTACCTATTCCATCCTTCCTCCCTTCCCTTCATTCCCCTTTGTCTACTCCAGTGATCATCTATTCTTTTTAAAGATCTTCCCCCTTATTTTGGATTAACTTCTGCATATCAGAGAAAACTTTCTATCTTTGACTTGCTGGGACTGGCTTATTTTACTTAGCACGATAGTCTCCAATTCCATCCATTTACCTGCAAATGCCATAGTAATTCTTCTTTAAGGGTAATATTCTGTTGTGTATATATACCATATTTTTTATCCATTCATCTTTTGAAGGACCCCTAGGTTGGTTCCATAGCTTAGTTATTGTGAATTGTGCTATTATAAATATTGATGTGGCTGTGTCATTGTAGTATTGTGATTTTAACTCCTTTAAATATATACTGAGGAATGGAATAGCTGGGTCAAATGGTTGTTCCATTCCTAGTTTTTTGAGGAATTTCCATACTGCTTTCCAGAGTGGTTGCACTAATTTGCAGTCCTACCAGCAATGTATGTACCTTTCCCCCAAAATTTTCATGAACATTTATTCTTATTGTATTGTTGATAATTGCCATTCTGATGGAGTAAGATGAAGTCTCAGTATAGTTTTAATTTTCATTTCTCTAGTTGCTAGAGATGTTGAACATATTTTCATATATTTGTTGACCATTTATATTTCTTCCTTTGAAAAGTGTCTGTTTAGTTCCTTTGCCCATTTATTAATTGGGTTATTGATTCTTTTGGTGTTAAGTTTTTTGAGTTCTTTGTATATACTGGATATTAATGTCCTATCTGAGGAGCAGGTGGCAAAGATTTTCTCCTATTTTGTAGGCTTTCTTTTTTCACACTCTTAATTGTTCCTTTTGCTGTGAAGAAGCTCATTTATTGATTTTTTATTTCACTTCTTGTGTGTTAGGAGTCTTCATAAGAAGTCAGTTCTTGAGCTGACATGTTAGAGTGTTGGGCCTACATTTTCTTCTAGCAGGTGTTGGGTTTCTGATATAAATATTATATTTTTGATCCACACTGAGATGAGTTTTATGTAGGGTGAGAGAGGGGGTTAAATTTCATTCTATTACGTATGGATTTTCAGTTTTCCCAGCACCATTTGTTAAAAAAGCTACCTTGCCGGGCAAGGTGGTGCACACCTATAATCCCCGTGGTTTGGGAGGCTGAGGCAGGAAGATTGTGATTTCAAAGTCTGCCTCTATGGAGAGGTGTCCAGCACTTTGTTAGGGGGCTCTTCTTCTGCTCAGGAGAATGTAAGCCACCTAAGAAATTAAAGTCCAAAATAATTAGTGAAGAACAAAAGACAAAGTTGGAAAGTTTCAAAAGATGGAGCCCCTTATGGGTCCAGTCCATAGAAAATGGCTCGTGTGGTTTATTTAAGGGGGTATGTCAGGGGCAGGGATAAGGTTTCAAGGGTGGAGTTTTGCTTCATGGTGTCCTGCAGTCAGCAGGTTGATTGGCATCTTGGCAGGTTACACCCATCTCTGAAAGGCTGTGTGTCTGCAGCATGTCGGGTGCTGTGTGGGACCTGGGGCAGAGCTTGAATAGGGCTCACCATGTGTCTAGGCAGTCAGCCAGAGGAAATGTCCACTGGAAGTTCCCAACACCAGATTCTCCTATTCATTAGGCTCTGATGCTGATGTAGTCCACACACAGCTCACAGATGGCTCTCGCCAAGCTTCTGCATCTTAGTAAGACCCTAAGCAACTCAGTGAGATCCTGCCTCTAAATAAAATACATACACACACACACACACACACATATGGGGGATATGGCTCATTCTGAAGCACCCCTGGATTCAATTCCTGGTACAAAAAAAACCCCAAACAAACAAACAAATAAAGGCTACAATTTTTCCAACATATTTTTTTGGCATCTTTGTCTGGTATTAGATAACTTTATTTATGTGGGTTTGTCTCTGTGTCTTCTATTCTATTCCCATTGGTCTTCATGTTTGTCTTGGTACCAGTATCATGCTGTTTTTGTTATGATAGCCCTGTGTGTATTTTTTTTTTTTTTTTTTTTGCTAAGGATTGCTTTGGCTATTCTTATTTTTTCCAAAAGAATTTTATAACTTCTTTTTTCTAATTCTATGAAGAATATTATCGAAATGTTGAAGGACATTGCATTGAATCTTTTTTTTTAAAATTTATTTATTTATTTATTTATTTTTAATTTTTTATTGTGAGTTGTTCAAAACATTACAAATTTCTTGACATATCATATTCCACACTTTGATTCAAGTGGGTTATGAACTCCCACCTTCACCCCATACACAGATTGCAGAATCACATCAGTTACACATCCATTGATTTACATATTGCCATACTAGTGTCTGTATTGCATTGAATCTTTACGTTGCTTTTGGTAGTATGGTCATTTTAACAATATTAATCCTGCCAATCCAAAAACATGGGGTTTTTTTCCATTTTTCAAGGCCTTCTTCAATATCTTTCTTTAGTGTTCTAATAGTTTTCATTGTAGAGGTCTTTCACCTCTTTTGTTAGATTATTTCCCATTTTTTTAGGCTATTGTGGTATTGGGATAATTTTCCTAATTTCTTTTTGAGCAGATTCATCATTAGACTATAAGAATTCAGTTGATTTAAAGGTGTTGATCTTGTATCCTGCTATTTGGATGAGTTCATTTATGAGCTCTAGAAGTCTTCTGGTGGAGTTTTTAAAATTTTTTTTTCTTTTCTAAATATAGGATCATGTCATGGCCATAGGAGTTTGTTGCTATCCAGGCATGTCCTGCCACTTGGGCCTCCAGTTCCTCTGAACTTTCCAGAGCCCCGTGTCAAGCCCTCACTTGGTTCCAGCACCTCCTTTCCCTTTGTCCATTTTCCCTGGAGAAGCCTGGGCCAAGTGTGACTCAGGAAACTTTTCAGCACCGTCACTGGGTTTATCCCATCACTTTCTTTCTCTACTATAGCAAACATGATCTCCACCACATTAACCTAGAGGATCAGCCTGAAGGGGCTGGGAGAAAAAACTGACATAGTGGTCAAGGAACAGATTCTATCCAGAAACCCATGCTCTGAGGGTCCACCTTTCTTCATCTTTCCCATTGATGGCTTTGGACTTGACCCTTCCATCTCCCATGGGGGCAAAATCCTTTTGTGTGTGTATATGGTGCTGAGGATCAAACCCAGGGTCTTACACGTGCTAGGTGAGTGCTCTACTGCTGAGCCACAACCCTAGTCCCCTGAGGCTGGCTTTGAACTTGTGGTCTTTCTACCTCAGCCTCCTGAGTCACTGGCATTACAGGCATGTGCCACAGTACCCAGCTCTAGTTTTTTTTAAACATGAATGGGTGCAGTACTTACCAAATGCTTTTTCTACATCTGTTGAGATAATCATGTGATTCTTGTCTTTAAATCTATTAATGTGGTGAATTGCCAGGGCTCCCACAGCAGCTGTGTGAAATGCTGGGTTAAACTAGCACTTCCTGGGATGGGTTTGTTTGCTCTACTCAACTCCCCTTGTTAAAGGTGACGAGCAGGAGGTTTTAGCAACTTTTGGCTAGTAACAATCGATCTACAAGTTCTTTTCTAGATGGATACTGAAGAGATCCTACTGCAGAGGTATTTCCTCTGGCTGCTGCTGTTTGGAGGTGGGAAGATGACACATTATTCATTTATTTATTTATTTTAAGTCTGCTGTGGGTTACACAAAATGGCAGCTCTGCCCAGCATCAGCTTTTTGTTCATGATTTGGATTAAATTACTTGATTTCCTCCAATAACCCCACTGTTCTTGTCACATTTTAATTTGATCTGTCTTTCTTCCCAGTTTTGAAGGGGGTAAGCTTTTCTTTTCCCTTTTTCTCTCTCTCTGTTGCCCCTCCCCCTTGCTCAACCTCCATTCAGGGTCAGGGAACACAGACCTTATTTTCTGCTCTAATAATTGAACTTCAAATCTCTCCAGATCTCAGATTAATATTTGGCTTTAGAGCATTTATTCTGTCACCCACTGTTTGGGTCAGCTGTTACTTCTTTGGCCTCTTTCTTTGTTATGGAGAGATCAGGGATCCCTGTTTATCTCTGCTCTGCCACCTTCTGGTATCTAGTGTCAAGTTTTCTGAGTTCTTTATATATTCTGAATATAAATCCTCTGTCAGAAGAATAACTGGTAAATATTTTTTTCCCATTCTATATTTGTCTCTTCATACTGTTAATCATTCTCTTTGCTGTGCAGAAGCTTTTTAGTTTGAAGCAATCCCAATTATTGAGTCTTGCTATTATTTCCTGAGTGGTAGGAGTCCTAATCAGGAAGTCATTGCCTGTGCATATACCTTGAAGTATTTTCCTTATAGCAAGTTTAGTTTCAGAACTTATCCTTAGGTCTTTGATATTTTTTGCATAAATTTTTGTACAGGGTGAGAGATTGGGATCTACTTTCAAACTTCTACTTGTGAATATTCAGTTTTAGCAGAAACATTTGTTAAAGAGGCTAATTTTTCTCCAATGTATGTTTTTGGTACCTTAGTCAAGAATCAGGTGACTGTATCTGTGTGGGTTTATTTTTGTTTTTTATTCTATTCCATTGGTATACACGTTATTTTAAAAAAAATTAAATTCCGGAAATAGTAGTGGTTTATTTTTGTACTAGGAGTTGAGCCCAGGGGCGCTCTACCACTATCCCTAGCCCCTTTTATTTACAATCTTTCTGATTTTTAAATACAGGCACTATGATTGTATATTTTCTTCTTGAACTGTCTTTGCTGTATCCCAAATTCTAATACGTTGGGCTTACATTTTCATTTGTTTCTAGGAAATTTTAATATCTGCCTCCATGATTTTAAAAAAAGGTTTGTAGTTATACATGGACACAATATCTTTATTGTTACGTGGTGCTGAGGATGGAACCCAGTGCCTCACATGTATGAGGCAAGTACTCTGCCACTGAGCCAAAACCCCAGCCCTGTCTCCATGATTTTTTCAATGACCCACTGGTTGTTCAAAAGTGGATGATTCAGTCTCCATGTGTTTGTAATTTTTCTGTAGTTTATCTTGTTGTTGTTTTGTCCCATCCAAGTAATAACCAGGCCTGGCCTTGCTTAGCTTTCAAGATTAGACAAGATTGGATGCATTCAGGGTGGTATGACAGATTCTTGCTGTTGATTTCTAATTTTATTCTATTCTGATCTGTTAAAATTCAAGAAATTATTTCAACATTTTTGAATTTGTTAAGACTTTATTTATTGACTAAAATATGATTTATTTGGGGGTAAATATCCATAAACTTCTGTAAGGCATATGTATTCTATTGTCCATGGAGGGAATAATCTGTAGATGTCTATCAAGTCAATTTGATTTATTGTGTAGTTTAACTCTGTTATTAATTTTTTGTCCGGGTTACCTACCTATTAGTGAGAGCAAGGTAATGAAGTCAACCATTATTATTGTATTATGGCCCATATTTTTCAGTTTGTTGAGTGTGTTTAGTTTTTGAAATTGGGTGCACCAGTATTTAGTGTCATTATTTCCACATATTTATCATCATTATTTCCTCCTGGTGGATTGCTATCTTTACCAATATGTAGTTACCTTCTTTGCCTCTTCTGACTTTTGCTTGAAGTATACTTTACCAGCCATGAGGATAGCTATTCCTGTTTGTGTGTAGATTACATTTACATGAAATATCATTTTCTGTCATTTCACTTTCTGTCTGTGTATGTCTGTAGTTGTGGGTTGTGTTTTTTGAAGGTGACATACAGTTGGGTCTTGTTTTTTAATCTAATCTGCCAATTGATGTCTTTTAATCAGATAATTAAGACCATTTACATTCAGGATTATTATTAAAGGTTATGTACTCATTTGGATCATTTTGTTGTTTTTCTACTATTTGATTTGTTCCTAATTCTCACTTGTTTATCTACTCATCTAATGAGATTATTCTTTCCTGTGTTCTCTTGGATGTTTATTTTCCTCTACTAGGTCATAAATTCCTTTGGTTTCTGCTTATCTTGGAAATCTTTATTTATGAAGGATAGCTTTGCTGAATACAGTAATCTAGGTTGGCAGTTATTTTTGTTCAGGACTTGAAAGACATCATTCTGTGTCTTCCTGCTGAGAAATCAGCTGTCATTGTTTACTTTGCCTTTATAAGTGACTTGGCACTCTCTCTTGCAACTTTTAGTGTTCTTTCCTTGTTTTGTATTTTTGGCATTTTAACTATGTCATGGAAGGTGTTTTAGTCAGGCTTTTTACTGCTGTTACCAAAAAACCTGATAAGAACCATGTAGAGGAGGAAAAGTGTATTTGGGGCGCAAGGTTTCAGAGATCTCAGTCTATAGCAACTCCATTGCTCTGGGCCCAAGGAAAAGGCAAAACCTTATGGTAGAAGGTGATAGTGGAGGAAAGCAGCTCAGGACATGGCAACAAGGAAGCAGAGACAGCTCTCCTAACCAGGGACAAAATATAGACCTCAGAGGCAAACCCTCAGTGACTCACCTCCTCTAGTCACACCCTATGTGCCTACAGTCACCCCTTAATCCATTCATGGATTAAGGCACCTGATTAGGTTAAGCCTTATAACCCAATTACTTCACCTCAAAACTTTTTTTTGCAATGTTTCACACATGAGATTTTGGCGGTGGGTTCTTTTCTGATAGCATCTTTTTGGGATTCTAAATACTCCCAGTATCGGAATATCTATCTCACTCCTCAAATTAGGGAATTTTCTTTTATTTTACCTTTTCTTCTTTCATTATTTCTTCAGTATTAGGAATTAAGCCCAGGGCATGATACCACTGAGTTACATTCCTCAGGCCTTTTTTTTTTTTAAACTTTTTATACAGGATCTCACTCAAAGTTGCCCAGGCTGGCCTCAAACTACTGATTCTCCTGCCTCAGCATCCAAAGTCACTGGGATTACAGGAGTGCCAATGACAGTATCCAGTTATATCTAGATCTTTCTCATGTGGGGTATTGAAGAAGTCCTTCCTTTATTTACATTTTAAATATGATGGAGTGGCTAGCATGATGAATCTTTTGGAATATGAAGAAACACAGACTAAAGAGAAACTCAGGCCGAAGACATCTCCCTTATACAATACTATGCTTAAAAGTTGAGAAACATGGAAATTTTTTGTTATTCTTTCATTGAATAGATTTTCTATACTGTTAGCCTATACCTCTACATGTTCTTCAAGAGTCTTATTTTTGATCTTTAATATTGTTCCAGAGATCTTGTATATTCTGCTCATAGTTTCTTTTCCCCCTTCATTTCTGCTTGAATGTTCTAGTTTGCCCATCTTGTCTTCAAGACCTGATGTTCTTTCTCCCACTCAATCTAATTTATTGGTGATACTTTCATTTGAGTTTGTATTTGACTTACTGAGATTTTCATTTTCAGGTTTTCTTATTTGTTTGTTTGTTTCAGAATCTCTTTTTCTTTAAATGCTCTTACATATCCTGGATTTCTTTCTTAATTCATTTGGCTGTTCATTTGTATCTTTTTTAAGTCCACTAATCATTTTATTCTATTTATTAATTTATTTATTTACTTACTTACTGGGGTGGTGGTGCTGGGGATTAAACTCAGGGCTGCTTTACCATTGAACTATATCCCCAGTCATTAAATATTTTTATTTTGAGACAAAGTCTCAAATATTTAGTTGCTGTGGGTCTCTCCAAGTTTTTGAAGCTGGCCTAGAACTTGTAATCCTCCTGCCTCAGCCTTCTGAGTTTCTGGAATTACAGGCATGCACCACTATGCTTGCTCTGATGATTTAACAATCAACATTTTCAATTCTTTGATCATCATTTCATCCATTTCCATATAAATGCATTCAGTTATTGTGGAGTTGTGATCTTTTGGAGGCATCTTGTTGCCTTGTTTTCTCATGATTCTTGTGTTTCTACGTTGAAATTTCTGAATCTATTTGATTCAGAAATCTAGTAGAAGATGTCTCTTCTACTACTATGTGAGGTGTTTTGATGAGCAGATTTCTCATTATAGTGTTCCTTGGCCTATATTTTAGCATTAAAGCACCCATGAACCAGGCATGAAGGTGCATGCCTGTAATACCAGTGGCTCTGGAGGCTGAGGCAGGAGGATCGCGAGTGTAAAGCCAGTTTCAGCAATTTAGGGAGACTCTACGCAACTCAGTGAGACCCTAACCCTAAAAAGGGCTGGGGATGTGGCTTACTGGTTAAGTGTTCCTGGGTTTAATCCCCGAAACAAAAACAACAACAACAAAAACCACCTATGAAATGTTTTCAAATTGCTGGATTCAATCCTTAGCACCACTTTCAGAGGAGAGAATAACCACCAGTAATAGTAAAAACTTAAAAGCAAACCAGATATAACATATCGTAAAAACTTTAAAAAAACAACCTTTACAACTCCACTAACCAAAATAAAATAGTGTGAATAATATTATCATGAATATAGTACAAATTAGGCATTACTGAAAGTTAAAATTAAAAAGAGAATGGAAGGCTTCCATGCACAGTGGTGCACACCTGTAATCCCATCCTCTCAGGAGGATGAGGCAGGAGGATAGTGGATTCAAAGCCAGTCTCAGCGACAGTGAGGCACTAAGTAACTCAGTGAGACTCTGTCTCTAAATTAAAAAAAAGGGGGAAGGGATAAAAATAAGAAAGAACAAAGGAGAAAAATCCAATTAAATAATTAAAAAATACACAAAATTATATGTTAGTATTATAAAGCAATTAATAACAGAAAACAAACCAAAACCACATAGAACACAATACAAGTATAAGCAAAGAAAACAAAATAACAAATAAACAACTATGACAACAACAGCAAAAGACTGATTCTGCCTTGGCAATATATTTAAAATGGAGACACTTCTTTTCAGGACTACTAATTTTGGAATCTGCCAGATTCCAAATGTCCAAGCCAAGGCAGTATGTCCTCTGAATGCCTGTGAACATGGAGGAGGCAACCAAGCCAACTGGATCCACAGGTGGGAAACTGTGTATTTATGTTTTCTACATATAGGTCATGATCCCCCTTCTTTTAAAAAAAAATTTAATTCTGATTTGTTATATATGACAGTGGAATGCATTACAATTCATATACACATAAAGATAAAAAATTTTCATATATCTAGTTGTATATAAAGTATATTCACACCATTCATGTCTTTAAACATATTCTTTGGATAATGATGTCCATCTCATTCCACCATCATGATCATCCTTTTAAAAAAAATTGGCTGGTGCTCAGGTTCCAGTGCCCATTCACATTGTCCTCTTCATTCCCTCCTCTGGCATGGACTAGACTGTTCCTGTAGGTTCTGCTAGACCTGGGAACCACTGGGTCCTCTGAGAGTGCCAAGGCAGGTGGTACCAGTGTGTCCCTGGCTTGGCAGTTGGATCCTTCTCTGGTGCCAGTGGGGGCTCTGCATGTGCACTGAGAGTCTTGGTGCATGGGGAGATGACAGCCATGCACCTGGATGACAGCCACACACTTGCCAGACTCTGAGGGCATCTCTGACTGTTTCTACTGCCAGCCAGTGGGCAGGTCTTAGCAGGCTTTGGCTTGCTGTGTCCTTACTGTATATAGTCTTCAGTGGGCCTGTTTCAGTGGCATTCTGCTGGGGCTTTACTGGTCTACAATGTAGATTCTGGCCAGAACATCAGGGCAACACTTGTTCTGATTTTCAGGGCAAAAGCAAAGGTAGGGGCTTAAGTTTCTCAAAACAGCAAGCTCAGGCGTGTTCTTCACAAGACATCTCCTGTATCCAATACCATGCTTAAAAATTGAAAAACATAGAGCACGTCTCAAGTGCCAGGCAGCTATGTATCTCCTACATCAGTTAAATTCAGAGTGTATTTTTGTTCTTCCACTGTTTTCCAGGTTAAAATTGTCCACTATGTCTCTCTTTCCCCTTGTGTCACTCCTCTCCTTCTGCTGTGTTCTGGAATTGCTGCCACAGCCTCAGCATTGATATACTTGTTCACACCCTCTGTTTCAATAACAAGAATCTCTTCTGGGTTTCCCCAAGTCTCTGACTGTCCAATATTGAACTCCAGTGCATTTCTTTTGTTACCAACTTGCTGAGTAGCTGTCCTTCAGCTGTTTCAATTATAAACTGTGGAGGAGCTGTAATGTGCTGCCAGCTTCTAATCCACCTTCTTGATGAATCCAAACGGCTGTGGATGTATTTATTTCTCTCTCATTTCTGAAGGACAGATTTGCCTAATATAGTATTTTTAACTGGAAGTTTTCTTTTGCAGCACTTGAAATATGCTATCTTGTTCTTTCCTGGCCTATAATGTTTCTGCTTAGAAATCTGCTGATAGTCTAACAGGAGCTTCCTTTTTGGGATGAGTCACTTTTTCTTGTTGTTTTCAAATTTCAAAAAATTGACATTTTTTCCAACTTATTTGTGACCCTTTGGGCTTCACCAATCTAGATGTAATGTCTTTCCCCAGATTTGGGCAAAATTTTAGCCATTATTTCTTTAAATAGTCTTTCTCTTTCCTTTAATCTTTTTTTTTTCTTCTGAAACGCTCATAATGCATTTATTGGTATCCTTGATGTTGTCTTGTTTGTCCCTAAAACTTTCTTCACTTTTTTTATCTTCTCTTTTTGTTTCTCTTACTGGGTTATTTCTAATGACCTATTTTCAAGTTGCTGATTCTTAGCCAGCTGTGGTAGTACTTACCAGTTATTCAGGAGGATCACAAGTTCAAGGTTGGCCTAGGTAACCTTAGAAAGAGTCTGTCTCAAAGTGAAAAAAAATGGGGAGGGGGAGCAAGGCTGGGGATGTAGAGCAACCTGGGTTCAATTCCCAGCACTTCAGGAAAATAGTTGCTAATTATTTAATCTGCTTAATCAATTCTACTTTTTAACTTCTCCAGTGAATTTTTAATTTATTATTAATTTATTATTACAGTATCTAGATTTTTGAAAAAATTTCTCTTTGTCAAGTATCTCATTTTATTAATGTATTGTTTTCCTAGTTTTGTTTGGTTGCCTCTCCTTGTTCACTGTGTTTCTTTTTTTCTTCTTTTTGAGAGGATTAAATGCAGAGCATCATACATGCTGCACAATACTGAGTTATATCCATGGCTCATTTTTTCTTTCTGAATTAATTTGCTTAGTATTACTTGAAAATTAGGAACTGTGATCAATGTTCTTGTCCTATATCAGAATCTTTCAAATATCTATTTCTGCTGCTAGAATACAAAACCTTAAATTCAGCTAAGTGGAACAGAAGATTAACAAGGGTCAAAGTATTTGCCATTTTTTGAGATAAAACATTTTATAGGTGTTTCAGAAATACAGTCATCCACTACAAAGGCTTGCATGAACTACACAAGTTTTAGTCCTGTACAAGTTTTGCAAGTGAAAACTTACCTGGGAACAACTGTAAGAATGGGATCCTAATTAGAATAATATTTATTTATTTATTTATTTAGTTGGAGTTGGACACAATACCTTTATTTTATTTATTTTTATGTGGTGCTGAGGATTGAACTCAGTGCCTACTCGTACTAGGTGAATGCTTTACTGCTGAGCCACAACCACAGCCCTAAGGCAGGGTGTTTTTAAATAGATTCTTTTTTATTCATAACAGTAGAATCCATTTTGATAATATGCAAGCATGGAATATCCTTGATAATTCTTGACACAGTTTTATGACCAAGTACACACCTAATATTTGTAAATACAAAAGATAATGTGGATTCTGTGATTGTTAAGTGTGGTGTGGTAAGTGTATATTAATTAATTCAAGTATACCAGTAATTTATTCCAGTCTTCTGTAAACTTACTTCCTTTGGTCTTCTTATTCTATCAATTGCTGAGAGAGATGGGTTAAAATATTCCATTATACTAGAGATTTTTCTAATTTTTCATTTCTGTCAGTTATTTAATTTCATATTTTCAGTTTATTAAATTAATACAAATTTCATGTTATATTTTCCAGATTAATTGACTCTAATTATTTCAAAATATTCCTACTTCTCTGTAGTAATGTTTTTTAGCTTAAAATCTCTTTTGCCTGGTATTAGTAAAATGACACATGATTAGTTAATGTTTGCATGGTATATATTGTTATATACAATTTTAAGTTGGAATTGTTCTCTTTCAGTAATTTAAATGTTTTTTTCAAATATGCTGGTTTCCAGCATATCTGACAAAAAAAGTCAGCCATCATTCTTCAGTATAAGTATTGACGGTAACTATCCTGCCTTCAACTGTATCTGATATGTAGATAAATTCATATACATATTGGATGTATAATTTTAGTTTATTAGTTTTCAGTTCTAAAATGTCCTTTCAAGTTTTTAAAAATAGATTCCAAGTTTTCAGTAAAAAAGTCAGTTAAACTCCCAAGTCTTTAGTCTCTGTTTTATACTTAGTTTATTGTCTCAAGGTCCCATGCTAGTTATTTTTAATTTTTTTTTTTTCAGTGCTGGTCTTCAGACCCAGGACTTCATGCATACTAGAAGAGTGATCTACCACTGAGCTTCCAGGTTTATGCTAGTCAATACAATAGATACCTCAAGGGGAAATCACCTCAGCACACTTCCCTTTTTTGTTTTTTATTTAAATGGTTCTGACTCCTAACCCCGGCCTATCTTAATATCTTTCTGATGCTTTCAAATCAGCTTTTCTTATTGTTTGTTTCTAAACTAGAAAGCTTCATGAATGGAAATATTTTTATTTTTGATTCAATTTCTCTAATTATGCAAAACATTTATTTGATATTAAAGTCAAAAGTATAATCGAGGCCTGGGGTTGTGGCTCAGTGGTAGAGTGCTTGCCTAGCATGCACAAGGCACTGGGTTCGATCCTCAGCACCACATAAATGTAAAATAAAGATATTGTGTCCACCTAAAACTTAGAAATAAATATTTTTTAAAAAGTATCATTGATCTGTATTATAGATTAAATGTTTATGTCCCCCCAAATTCATATGTTGAAGCTCTAACACCCAATAAGGCTATATTTAAGAGAATAAAGTAAATAAGGTTAAATGAGTTCCTAAGCATGGGGCTCTGATATGATAGGATTTATGTCCTTTAGAAGTAGAGATACCAGAGTTTGAGTATTGGTTGAGATATTTTATTCGTGTCATAAAGTAAAAATCAGTCAAATAAAACTAAAACTAGAGTTAAGAGGAAAAGATAAATTGGTAACATTTGTTTCTAATGAATTTACCATTCTGAAAAGATATTTGCTTCCATGGAACATAAAGCTAACACCAGAGTGACCATAAAATTTATTGTCCAACCTGGGACACTGAGTGAAAAGGGAGTGCTCTCCATGATTATACCAGGTTGACAAACTTAAGTGTAGAGCATGGGACTGTCTAGAGCAAGTCATGAAAGGCACTGACTGACCTTACAGAAATGTCTGAAACAGCTTGGGATGATGGGTAACCCCCATGTCACTATCTTGTGAACCTAGCTGCTGTTCTTTCCCTCCCACTAGGTTGTAATGCCTCAGAGCCAGGATTGTGTTTAGTGCTTACCTTTGACTCAAAGAATCTCACCCTGTTCTCTGCATTTCACAGGTATTCACAGCTTATTCCTATAAACTAAGTTCAAGACGGCAAGCAAAGTATGGATTTTGGCTGCAGGCAGGGTCCAAGGGGTATCCATAGGCAGAATCCCCATGAAAATCCTGAGGGTTACAAGGAAAGTGCTGAAAAAGGCAAGACATAGGGCATTAAGAAACTTTCCTTACATTCCTTTCCCTGACTGGCCCTGTGGCCCTTCCCAATGGGTTTCCTCACTCTGCCCCACTGGCCCAGCTCCTCGTCTTTTCCCCATGCTCCCTTTCTTGGGTCTTTTTAATTGTAAGCTTGGGAGTTCCTGTTCCAGGGCTAGAGTTTGTGGGCTCCCCTAGGAGTCATTTGTCTTTACCTCCTCAATCCGTCTATAGTGTTAAGAACCTCTGTGGAGGTAGGAGATAGTTCTGTGACTCAGGTAAAAGGTGAGTGCATTGTGAAAAGTGGCCAGGCATCAGTGGGTGGAATCAGATGCACAGATGCTGGTTCTGACTCATCTTCCCATTTCCTATCTCATTTTCCCCTTTGGCTGAAAGGAGGCTCTTGTCTATCTGAGCCCCAATATATGAACTACAGAGTCCACAGACGATGTGGGCATCCACAGCCTGGCAGAGGGTTTGGAGATAATGAGGAGGAGATCAAAACTAGGGAGCAGGTATTCTGTGTCTCCTCTCAACCAGTAAGTGCAAATACTGGGGAAAGAAAATGAAATTATTCTGATGCTGGAAACTCCTCCACACTGCCAGATTTATTTTTCTGTAGGAGCTCTGCCCAAAGATGAGAGAGGGTATTTTTCTTGTCAATTCCTTTCTCTCTTCTTACAATTTGTATGCTGGTTATCCGTCCATGTTTTCATTTCTATATGTTTATCAGCATTATCCTTTCCTTCTGTTGTCTGCCTCTATCAGAATGTTTTTTTCTTCTTTTTCTTTTAGTTAGTCATTTACCTCTTACTTTGATCTATTTCTCTTTCTTCACTCTTTTTTTTTCTCTTTGGAACTGGGGGTTGAACCCAGGATGTTTTACCAATGAGCTATATCCCCAGCCCTCAACATATTTTTTTTTTAAAGAGAGAGAAAGAGAGAGAGAGAGAGAGAGAGAGAGAGAGAGAGAGAGAGAGAGAGAGAGGGAGGGAGAGGGAGAGAGAATTTTTTAATATTTATTTTGTAGCTTTCGGCGGACACAACATCTTTGTATGGGGTGCTGAGGATCGAACCCGGGTCGCACGCACGCCAGGAGAGTGTGCTACCGCTTGAGCCACATCCCCGGCCCCCCTCAACATATTTTTGAGATGGGTGTCTCACTCAGTTGCTTAGGGCCTTGCTAAATTGTCCAGGCTGGCCTCCAATCTGCAATTCTCCTTCCTCAGCCTCTTGAGTTGCTGAGTTTATAGGTGTGTTTCACCATGCCCTGTTAACTCTCTCTTTTTCTTTCCCTAATGTTTTATTAATTTTTACCTCTTCTTTTTCCCTTTGTCTGGATTGGGGTTTAGCTATATGTTCCTGGGTTGAAGATGGGCTTACTGAAAAAAGGCAAAGGATAAGTGAGAAGAGGTAAGGTGAGGGGCAGGAAAGAGAGGGATGATATGGGGCATAAAGTCTTCCCATCCCCAAAAGAATACTATAGGTGGCTTATTTTATGTTGTTACTTCTAGAAAGAAAAATGCAACTGAGCACCTACCAGAAAGGCTAGATAGAAAAAAAAAATAGCATGTGAGATGCTGGAGGAAATTTGATTTGTTTCCACAATCTTATTATTATTTATTCAACAATTATTTACTGATAATATAGTATATACAAGGCACTATTTTAGGAACCCAAGATCATACTGAGCAAAAGTGTCACCAGGAGGTATAGGTTCTAGTCAGGAAGGCAGAAAACAAACAAATCCATACAAATAAAAGGCAGTGTGCCTTATTGGTCTTTCATGCTTTGGGACAATGAAGGCTGGAAAGTGATCAGGGATGGAAGAAGGTTTTCAATTCTAAATAGGGCATTGAGGAATGGCTTTGCTGAGAAGGTAAAGAGGAGATAAGTGAACAAGGCAGAGCATATCTAGAAAGAGCCTTCTGTGAGGAGCCAAGAGCAAGTGCCAAGGTGCCCAAGGCTGGTGTCTCCCTAGGAGCAAATTCAGGGAGGCTGGTGAGATTGGAGTCAGGGAATTCTGAGGAAAGCAGAAGGAAAAGAGGTCTGGGTGATGTGAAAGGGCCCACTGATGAAAATCTTACATTTATTCAGGCATCATTTTGGCTTTTATTCTAATAGAGATAGTTCACTCTAGTGTTGTGAGTCAGCAGACTGGGGGGCGGGGGTAAGTGAGGAATTGGGAGGCAAATCAAGTCATGGGACATTTCCATTATCCAGGGAGCAATGATGATGGCATAGCTAAATAGGAGTAGGCAGGAGTGAGAAGTGTTCTGGGGTGGGTATATGTTGGAAGAAGAGCCAGCAGTGTTTGTTTTTCTTTTTTAACTTTATTTTTTTTTTTGTTTATTTTTTATGTGGTGCTGAAGATCAAACTCAGTGCCTAATACAAGCTAGGCAAGTGCTCTACCACTGAGCCACAACCCCAACCCCAGCAGTGGTTTTGGATATTTGGGATGCGTGCTTGAGAAACAGAGGAGTCAAGGATAACCTACGTTATGTGACTGGGGCACCTGGACAGACACAGTATTAACTGAGCTGAGAAGGAGGTAAGGATAGGCATTTCTTCAGGGTAGAAAAACAGCTCCACTTTTCCACTTTAGGGAGGGCAACCCCATTGGACACACAAGGAGAGGCGTTGAACACACAGTGAATATGACCATAGGAGCTCAAGAGAGCTACCCAGGATGGAGCAAGAAATGTCCTTCATCAACTACATGGTATTCTCATATAAGACAGTGGGTGGGAAAGAGCCGTGGGAGAGCATGTCCTTGAAGGTGCACACAGCTGAGTGCCTCTGTGTCCTGTTGGACACATCTCCAGCACAGAAGAGTAACTTCTGCTGTGAGGGATAGGGAAAACCTGGGTTGTTCTGTTGGATGATTGAGACTGAGGTCAGTATGGCTAAGATGGTGCTTTAAGGCTGTGGAAACAATGATTTGCTCCTACCAATAGCATAGCTGGGTATTACTGTTTGGAAGGACACTTGAGCACATCCTTTTGAGCATAAGTCAGTACATGCTCTGTTCTATAGGGAAACAGGCCCTATGGCTAATTCCCTGGTCATTGATCTAGCTTGTTCCATCCTCATTTAGGAAATTACTCTGGATCTTTGCACAGACAGCCTCGTGTCCTGTGTAATTGCATCACTTCATCTTTGCAGTGAGATAAGGTAAACATGAATAAACCAGCTTACAAATATGTCAGAGGTGTAATTTCATTCTTTGTGGAGAATCTTCTTATAATCTGAGGGTATTTCTTGAATTATCACTAATTATTCTTCATCAAAAGGAATCTGATAATGAACTCCTACTACATTCAGGTCAAGAAAGGATGTCTTTACTTTATATACAAAGATATGAAAAATTTTGCTCTAAACGTATAATAAGAGTTGTAATGCATTCCGCTGTTATGTATTTAAAAAATAAAATTAATTAAAAAAGAAAGGATATCTTGCCAGATGCAGTGTCTCCCACCTGCTCAGGAGGATAAGGCAGGAGGATTAAGAGTTCAAAGCTAGCCTCAGGAAAGTGAGGCACCAAGCAACTTAGTGAGAACCTGTTTCTAAATAAAGTACAAAATAGGGCTGGGGATGTGGCTCAGTGGTTGAGTGCTCCTGAGTTCAATTTCCGGAAACCTCCAAAGAAGAACAGGATATCTTGCAATAAACTAAGAGGTAATGGGGTACGTGTCTATGTGTGTGTGTGTGTGTGTGTGTGTGTGTGTGTGTATGCATATGTACATGTGCACATGCAATTGAGTACCTTGCTTGGCACTACAAGGATTTGGATTTTATTTGAAGTAATTTGGGAAGTCATTGACATACTTTTCCAAGAAAATTTATATCATATAATTTATGTTAGCAAAATCATATTCAAAGAGAGAGGTTGGGAGATCAGTGAGGAAGATAAAATAAGCCAGTTGTGGGAGAATGGTGTCTTAGACTAAATAGTTGCAGGGAGGATAGTAAGAGCTAACTAAATTCAAAGAAATGCTGAATCTCAACCAAGAGTTTTTTTTTTTAAATATAGTTTGAATCTATGAATGAAAGAAATATTGGAATAAAAAATGGTTCCAACATTTTGATCTGGAACAAAAACAGTACTGAGGAACATCTCAAAACCCTTATTCTTCCTTTAATAACATATCTAAGTTATCTTTCTCATAGTCCATATATAATTTACCAAGTCCATGTGATGCCAATTAAAAAGTCAGTGCCTTATGGCAAAGCCAAGATTTTATCTGCTGAAAGAAGATTGACTAATAGTTTTGTGACACAAAAACTTCAGTTTCTGGTCTTCTGGGTATAAGAATGTACAAATATAGACACAATATCCAATCCTATGTACTGGCAAGATCTTTTCATCTGTCAAGGAAATATCAAAGAACATTCTATTGCATGTCCCAAAGCAGTGTTGTTGAAGTCTGATGAATTATAGAAGACTCATCTGAATGAGGAAGAATTCAGAGATGAAATGTGTAACTCAGGCTCAGAATTTCTCTGTCCACCTTTGTAGGTGACTGTGAGTAACTAAACCATGGGAATATGGTTGAACCAATCATCCATAGATGGATTCATCCTCTTGGGCATCTTCTCCCACAGCCAGACTGACCTTGTCCTCTTCTCTGCAGTCATGATGGTCTTCATGGTCGCCCTCTGTGGGAATGTTCTCCTCATCTCCCTCATCTACATAGATCCTCGACTTCATACACCCATGTACTTCTTCCTCAGTCAGCTCTCCCTCATGGACCTCATGTTGGTCTGTAACATTGTGCCAAAGATGGCAGTCAACTTCTTGACTGGGAGGAAGTCCATCTCTTTTGTGGGATGTGGTATACAAATTGGATTTTTTGTGTCTCTTGTGGGGTCAGAAGGGCTCTTGCTTGGACTCATGGCTTATGACCGCTATGTGGCCATTAGCCACCCACTTCATTATCCTGTCCTCATGAGTCAGAGGGTCTGTCTCCAGATTGCTGGGAGTTCCTGGGCTTTTGGAATACTGGATGGAATGATTCAGATGGTGGCAGCCATGAGCTTACCTTACTGTGGCTCAAGGACTTTGGATCACTTCTTCTGTGAGGTGCCAACTTTATTGAAACTAGCCTGTGCAGACACATCCCTTTTTGATACCCTGCTCTTTTCTTGCTGTGTCTTCATGCTATTGCTTCCCTTCTCCATCATTATGGCCTCCTATGCTCGCATCCTGGGGGCTGTGCTCCATATGCGCTCTGTTCAGGCCCGTAAAAAGGCCCTGGCCACCTGTTCTTCCCATCTGACAGCAGTCTCTCTTTTTTATGGGGCAGCCATGTTCATCTATCTGAGGCCAAGACGACACAGGGTCCCTAGCCATGACAAAGTGGTCTCTATATTCTACACAGTCCTTACTCCTATGCTCAATCCCCTCATTTACAGCCTGAGGAACCGGGAGGTAATGGGGGCACTAAGGAAAGGGCTGGGCCATTGCAGGATTGACAGCCAGCACTGAAGAGCCAGGGTCTTCAGTGTGCTATGTCCTGAATGGGTAGCATCAGTAATTCACTTATCCTTTGTGAATGTCTGTGTCCTCTTCACTAAACAAGGATCATAACATCTGCCCTACCCCACAGGGACTTTGAACATGCAATCTAAAACCTCATGTTTGAGCAATGCATTGCTTTTATTATCATTATTGATTGTTTATAACATCCTTGAACTAAATTCACTCTACTTTCAAAATCCTCTCAGGAATGCCTCTCTCTTGTTAAGTACTAAGTGTTGGGCATTGTCCTATTCCCATTATATACCCTCTATTTTAAAGCGATGTTAAATGATTCAAGTTAATAAATATGGATATCTTTAATGGAAAGTTTCCAGATGGTAGAAATTGAATCTCCATAATTCTTCTTGAATAAAACTTAACATTTTGCCATATTTTATTTTAGACATTATGAATCTTCCTTTAAGAAATGAAAATACACTCCTACTGTTTAAAAGTCATCTCCATGAGGCTCATGTCTTGTTCATATATGTATTACCAGTATGTATACCTTTGATTTTATAAATAGCAGTTGCTCAATAGAACCTTATTGAATTAATTTAAGAAGAAAACATCAAATGAATCAATATCTATAAAGCTTTGTTGTTGGTGGTGTTGTTGTTGGGGATTGAATCTAGGAGTTCTCTACTACTCCTCATCTGTTTTATTTTATTTTGAAACAGGATCTTTCTTAAGTTCCTCAGAATGGCCCCAAACCCAGGATCCTCCTCATCTGGAACAAAATCAGTACTAAGGAACATCTCAAAACCCTTATTCTTGGCCTCTCCAAGTTGCTGGAATTATATGTTTCCCACTGTGCCCAGTTCTATGAAACATTTTAAAAATCACATACGTATATAAAATTTGCTGTGGTTACTGTGATATATTTCAGGTTTTTTTTTATACTGGGTATTGAACTCAGGGACAGTTTATCACTGAGCTATATTCTCCCCTCTTTTTATTTTTATTTGGAAGCAGGGTCTCTCTAAATTGCTTAGAACTTTATTAAATTGCTGAGATTGGCTTTTTAATTTGCAATCCTCCTGTCTTAGCTTCCTGAGTTACTGGGATTACAAGTGTGTGCCACTGTGCCCGCCATATGTTAGGGTTATTGAAACATGGATTCTTGTAGCTTAAACATGTGAGGAATTGACACTGATCAGCTAGCATTCAAATTTCACAAGGAAACCTGTAGGGTTCACCTGAACATCTGTGAAGGCTGGCCTACCTTCTTATGGTACCTCCAGAGCTCAGAGGAAGCAGAGAGATTTGGAAAGCTGGAACGTGGGCTGGGTGCTATGTGGTTGGTTCTGGTATCCTAAGAGTTTGGAGAAGAGTCTCTGGTCCTAGACTAATGAGAAACAGATGTTGGTTAATTAGTGTTTTTTTCCTCTGAAGGTCAAGATTGTAATGGTTCTGAGAGTGTGAAAATAAAACCTACAAAGCAAAACCAACCGTTAGGATAAAGAAACAGTGTGGGAATTATTTTGACAGGAAAAATAAGAAATCATGAAGAAGTAGATATATTTTCCTTTCTTCCTGGCTTATGATCTCCTTCTAGTGCTCCTATTGGCAGATCCTAATGTGAGTCTGGGTGATAAAGTCGTTCCTGGATCATAAACGGCACATCAAAGAGTGAAGCTTTGGCAGTGGCTTTATAACTGGCAACGTCTTCCCCATGGCTACTCAGCATCCATACATACCATTTTATAATATTTGAACTTCTGTCAAATATCAACATTTGTTTTTGCCTAAGAATGTATAACTACTCATATATGTTGTCTTTCAACACTCGGGCATCCATGTGTGGACACTGTTAGTTTTCTCTCATATTCTGTCACAATCTCATTTGAATGTTAGTCACCAACAACCATTGATATATTAATATTGCTAAAATGACCATGCTAACCAAAGTGATATTCAGATTTAATATACATACATATGAAGAAAGAAAACAAATCAGCCTACACACGTACACGCTCCCTTACATATGAACCTGCCAATTGATATTTAAACTTTCTTCTTCTACTTTCCATTTCTTGTTTCCTTAACTACAACTTAATCTATCCTTAGTTATGACTTTATCTAGTGGTGTAATATAGACCTTAATCTGAAGAGGTCTGAATACTCAATTGTTCTGCCCCTGGTTGATGGTTGTATTTATTGTTATCTTTTACTGTTGGACATGGAAATACTAGCAGATACCCTAAAAACTCTCACCTCAGGAGATGGCCCTTGTTATGCCTGTTTTAAGCAGAAATCCTTTCTCCCTGGTAGTCAGTGTTAATCACCCCCACTATAATAGAGCTGCTGACTCCTTTGCCTCTTGGTTTTCTAGCATGAGAAATCCAAAATTATTAGGTAAACTTTCAAATTTCACTTGATGGGGTCATTGGTGAATGGATATGACAGAAATGCCACTAAATCAAAGCACACAGTGAATTCTATGAGATAGCTCCCCATCTTTTTAGAGTAGTTTATGAACTGGCTTTGAAAATGAGTTGGTCAACTGCTTGTAGGTGATGGAATGTACCTGAGACCAGTCAGTTACATGGACAAGTTTATTGTTGCCTTTTGTTTTTCTTTCGCCACTCAACAAATTCCTTGATCAGAAGCAATGTTTGGCAAACTATCTTAATGTATCTGAGGAATTATGTAGGTACATAGATGGTGATGCTTATCAAAAGAATTACAGGCAAGGAAATCAAATCTGTATCTAGAATAGATGTCTGTTCCAGTGAGATTAAATTGCTACTCTATTCATAGTGAAAGGGATCCAATAAAATCAACCTGCCACTAGGAGGCTCGCTGATTCCCCAAAGGAGAGGTGCCATGTTGGAACTCAGAATTAGGTTCTACTGGTAGAAGATGAGGTGCTCAGGAGTAGTAAGCAGGTCAGCTTGCTGAGGACATCTACACGTTGGTATGCCTATCACATAAACTCTTGTCTGTACTACAGTAGCCACATTGCGTATATATCCCATTAAACAAAACAAGAGTTGTTGTCTTCAGAACATGATGTTTTATGAAATGTTAGAGAAATTATGATCATTGTAGATTATATTAGGGAATAGACAAATTAATGCAGTCCTGAGACAAGATCATAGAGTCATACTGTTGGTACTAAAATCTGCTTTTAATGGCCTTTGTAAGCTGTTATAGAGAAAAATATTTCCAGGTGAATACCAGGCATGAAGGGCTAAATTGAA
This sequence comes from Marmota monax, assembly GCF_021218885.2. NCBI lineage: Eukaryota > Metazoa > Chordata > Mammalia > Rodentia > Sciuridae > Marmota > Marmota monax. Next base: position 940,594 of record NW_026694212.1, on the reverse strand, counting down.
TTCTTCTAGTAAGGATGACAACATCAGTAACATATACTGTGATTAGAGTCATCATTTGATTAACTTCACATAATCCACAGTAATTTTCAAAATTACATTTACTTTCTGTACAGGTTAAAAAAAATGTGAGCACATTTTAGGATCTACTGAAGAGAAATTAGGAGAACAACTCATTCAAAAGAGTGTCAAAAAATACTTGGGAATTAATCTAACAAAAGAGGTGAAAGATCTTTACAATGTAAACTACAGAACACTAAGGAAAGAAATTGAAGAAGATCTTAAAAGATGGAAAGATCTCCCCTGCTCCTGGATAGGCAGAATTAATGTTGTTAAAATGACCATACTACCCAAAGTGATACTCAGATTTAATGCAATTTCTATTAAAATCCCAATGATGCTCCTTGTAGAACTGGAAAAAGCAATCATGAAATTCATTTGGAAAAATAAGAGACCCAGAATAGCTAAAGCAATCCTTAGCAAGAAGAATGAAGTTGGATGCATCACAACACCAGACCTTAAACTATACTACAGAGCCATAGTAACAAAAACAGCATGTAGGGTCTGGATTTGTGGTAGAGTGCTCACCTAGCACGTGCAAGGCCCTGGGTTTAATCCTCAGCACCACATAAAAATAAATAAATAAATAAACAAACAAATAAATAAATAAAGGGGTGTGTGTGTGTATAAAACGGCATGGGATTGACACCAAAAACAGACACGTAGACCAATGGTAGAAGCCACAGGGACAAATCCATATACATACAGTTATTTCATCCTAGACAAAGGTACCAAAAACATTCATTGAAGAAAAGATAGCCTCTTCAAATGGTGCTGGGAAAATTGGACAGCTACATGTTACAAAATGAAATCAAACCCCTATCTCTCATCCTGCACAAAACTCAACTCAAAGTGGATCAAAGACTTTGGCACTAGGACAGAGACCTTGCACCCAATAGAAGAAAAAGTTGGCCCAAATCTTCACCGTGTCTACCCTAGGATCTGACTTCCTTAACAAAATTCCTAAAGCATAAGAAGTTAAATCAAGAATCAATAAATGTGATGGATTCAACCTAAAAAGTTTCTTCTCAGGAAAGGAAACAAAAACATGAAGAGATAGCATACAGAATGGGAGAAAATCATTACCATATGCACCTCAGATAGAGCACTAATCTCCAGGATATATAAAGAACTTAAAAAAATTTAACACCAAAAAACAAATAACCCAATCAATAAATGGGCTAAGAAACCGAATAAACACTTCACAGAAGAAGAAATACCATTGATCAACAAATATATGAGCAAATGTTCAACATTTCTAGCAATTAGAGAAATGCACAAATTAAAACTACACTGAGATTCCATCTCACTCCAGCCAGAAGGGCAATTATCAAGAATATAAATAACAATAAATTTTGGCGAGGATATGGAGAGAAAGGTACACTCATACATTGCTGGTGGGACAGCAAATTGGTACAACCATTATGGAAAGTTGTATGGAGATTCTTTAGAAAACTTGGAATGGAACCACCATTTGACCAGGCTATCCTGCTCCATGGTCTATACCCAAAGGACTTAAAATTAGCATACTGCAGTGATGCAGCCACATCAATGTTTATAGCAGCTCAACTCACAATAGCTAACCTATGGAGCCAATCTAGATGTCCTTCAGCAGAAGAACAGATAAACAAAATGTGGTATATATACACCCCTCTTATTGAGGAAGTTTCAATAACTGTACATATATGCACAACACTACACACAAAATGAATATTGTGCTAATATACCCTTATGGAGTCAAATTTGTAAAAAATGTACAAATCAATTAGAATGCTCTGAATGTCTTTCCATAACTGTTCTTCTAGTATTGCAAATGATGTAAAGATGAAATACACATAGCATAGCAAACTGTTAAAAAAAAAAAACAAAAGGCTGGCAATTCAAAATAGTGGGGAAAAAAACTAAAAACTTAAAAAAAATGAGAGAGAGAAAGAAAGAAAGTAAAGCAAGCAAAACCCAAAAGACGAAAAAGAAAATTTGACATATGAAAAAGTGTATCACAGGGATAGATTATGAACAATTGCATGGAAGTAGTCTCTAAGATCTAGAGGATTTTCATGATCATTAGCTACAGGTTAAAATCTTTCTAAAGAACTCAAGGAATTTCACCAACTAGAAAGAATAACAATGAAGACAAATGATGCATTTTAGAATTGAAATTTTCATCATTGTCCTTCCTCAGAATTCAATTTTCCACTCCTCTTTTTTTAATGCCAGTTGTACTTTTGGGATTTGGGCTTTCATGGTTTTAACATTAGAGATTTTAGTCTTTCAGGATTATGATTTTCAAGATATTAGACTTTGAGGATTTTGATTTTTGGGATTTCAATTATTGGAATTATGGCATTCAGGATTATGTCTTTTGGAATCATAATCAGCACCACCAAAATTCTTTCCTTCCCAAACTTTTGAAGTTTTTTCTTTCAAAATCATAGGGAAGTTTTAGTTTCAAAACTTCATTGAATTTAGCCTACAACTGAGTCTAAATTTTAGCCGAGCCGACTGACCAAGCAAACTGTGGTGGGTTATAAACACTGGTGTTTACATATTAATTTCATTTTTTGTCAGTAAATTCATAGCTACATTCTGTCATCTTTGGTATAGCGCTCATAGAATTCATTTCCACAATATTTATTTTTTTTTGCAAGCATAAATTAGTAAAATCATGTGATTCTTTTGATGTATAAGCTGTTTTCTCTTGGGTAGGACTTTGTATTTGTCCCCTTGAAGTATACTGAGAACCAATCGTAGTTAAGAGTCTAAAAACAACATAAGAATATTTTGGGTAGATCTAGAAGAGAATAGGCAAATAATCTAGGGGACCTCATAGTAGGGCCTTCCTCAAAGGTTTCAGTTCTTTCCTGTATCCATTCACTTAAGTTCTGCCTTGGAATCTTGTCTCTTATTTTAATTTCAGTGAAATTTATATAGCAGAAAATTAATTGTAATTTTAATTGTACAAATTTATGGGCTACAATCTTTCTTTCTTTCTCTCTCCCTTTTTTCCACTCTCTTTCCATTTTCTCCCTCTCTTTCCTTCTGATTTGTGCTGGAATTGATCACAGGGCCTTGTGAATACTAAGCACTTTTCCACTGAGCTACACTTTAACCCCAATGTAATAATCTGATACATGTGTATAGTAAGTGTGTAATGATCACTTTAGAATAGTCAATATCTCTGTCTCCTTCAACATCAAAATTTTTAAAATTTGCTTGATTTAAATTTTTATTATTTACTATAATAATTGTACACGTGCATGGTGTGCAGTGGGATATTTCAATGCATGTACAAAATATGCACTGCTCAAATCAGGATAATGTTTCCATAAATTCTAGTGTTCTACAAACAGCAGGGAGATTACAGTTCACAACAACCTGTTATATGAATAACTAAAAGAGAGGTGCTCAAAGATTTAAAACACAAAGTAATAATAAAACTAATTTAAAATGAATAATTTACAGTAAATCGCAACCACCACCTCTACTTCCAAAATATATCTATCACTCCAAAAGGAAACCCTGCAACTGTAATTTTAGTTGTACAAATTTATGGGCTACAATTATTAGCAATGACTCCCTGTTCCTTAATCTACCCAGTCTTTAGCAACAGCACCCTACTTTCTGACTCTATGGGTTTACCTACTCTGGATATTTTTTGGAAATGTAATCATATGATATGTGATCTTTTGTATCTGGCTTCTTTCTTCTAGCATGTTTTCAAGATTTACCTGCGCTGTAGCATTTGTCAGTATTTCATTCCCTTCAAGGTATGGGCTATTGTATATAATTACTACAACTTGTTTACCCATTCATCTGTTGTTAGACATTGGGTTGTTTCCACCTGTTGTCTATTGTGAATAATGCTGCTATGAGTACAAGTATTTGAATAGCTGTTTTCAGTTCTATTGAGAGTGAAATTGCTAGGCCCTATGGTCATTTTGTTTAACTTTTTTATGCCCTTCTCAAATATGTAAGGTAGAAATATTTTATTCTATTCTGCGGGCTGTCCTTTTACTTTTGGATAGTGTCTTTTGATGCCCAAAAGTTTTCAAGTTTTTGTGAAGTCTAATTTATTTTTTTCTCTTGTTACTTGTGGTTTTGGTGTCATAACTAAGAATCCATTGCCAAATCTAAGATTATAAATATACATATAGAGATAGATATAAATATAAATTTTTTTGGTATTGGGGATTTAAACCAGGGGTGCTTTCACCACTGAGATACATCACCAACCATTTTGATTTTTAAAATTTGAAGTAGGGTCTAAGTTGCTTAGTGCTTCTTAAGTTGCTAGGGCTAACCTCAAACCTGTGATCCTACTGCCTCAACCTCCCAAGTTATTGGCCTGTGCCATCACACCCAGTAAGATCATGAATATTGACTTCTGTTCTTCCTTCCTTCCTTCCTTCCTTCCTTCCTTCCTTCCTTCCTTCCTTCCTTCCTTTGAAACTAATGTGACTCAATTTTTAAAAATAAATAAATAACAGCAGCTTCTACCTCAAGGCCTGTCCTAAGGAAGGGGCGTGACCCTTGTCCTTGGAAAAACCCACAGAGCACTCCTAAGCACATACCCACCCTGCTGAGTTGTTTGTAAATAACAGGAGAGGTCAGTTAGGCTAGGTGAGGACCCTTAGCAACCCCCCTAGCAACCTCCAATCAGCATGAGACAGGGAAAATACCTGGAATGCCAGATGACCCCCAAATAGTTTATGGTGGTTGATAACATATTGGGAAACCATGTAGTTTAGCACATACACCCCTCGTGGCCTAAACCCCCTATTGTATTAACCAATCACCCCTACCCAACTTGTTCCCGCCATTGAATGTGTTAATCAATGTTAAGAGTTATTGTTTGATTTTTCCCGTGGTATGAAATGATTTTCTGTGTGATGTTGTGACGCATAGAGTATCCCCTCCAACCTATAAAATCTCACTGAACAAAGGACCGGGACTCACTCCCTGGAACCACTGTGTTGGAATGGTTGTGAGTCCAGGTTCAAGCCTGCAATAAAGACTCTTGTGTACTTGCATCGGATTTGGACCCTACTGGGGTCCCACGAATCTGGCATAACATTTCTTTCTTTCTCTCTTTCTTTTCATTTTTTTACAAAAAATTTTTTTTTGTTGTTTGAGAGGGACACAATACCTTTATTTTATTTATTTATTTTTTGCTGAGAGCCACGGCCGAGTCTGTATGGCCCCTGGCATTTTGCCAACAGTATTGATTGACAGGCGAGGCATTACTATCCGCCTCTGCCGCAACTTTTGAGTTCTCACACTATTTTGGAGTTCTCATGGGGATTTCCGGGGATTCCCCGAGAGTTCCCATTGGTTGGGGAAGTGCAGGAGGAGGGATTTCCGGGAGAGATATTTCCGGCTGGGGGTTCCTGGACAAGCCTCCTGGCGCGTTCGGGAGGATTCCCCGGGAGCTGTGTGAAGTGTTTTCCTGTAGTTTAAAAATAAAGTTTGTTCCTGCTTCAGTGGCTCGTGATTTGTGCCCAGCCAGACTGCGGCATTTGGCGGCCCGTACGGGGAACGTCTGAAGCTTCGGGGTAAGTGAAATTGCTTGCCCCTAAGGGAAGGCGAGAGAATGGGCGACCATTTTAAAAAACAATGTGTTCTTGTTTTGATTTGTTTTGTGTTTGTTTCAAGCTGCCTATCCCTAGAATTTTCTCAGGCAGATTGGGAAAAATGGTTGGCTCAAGGTTTGAAGTTGTTCGCCCCTGAGGAAGAGATAGAAATAGACCACAAATGCACATGTCAAGAAAATCGGAAAATTGATACAACGATTTTTTGTTCCGTTTTTGTTTCATCCTGTTTCGGTTTTGTTTTGTGTTATCTTACTGGGTTGCGTTATCTTTATAACAGATTAGAAATTAGTAAAAAACAAACTGAAAGAGTGTTAAGTAAATTGTTAGAGGTTCAGACCATGGAGAAAGACATTTTAGATCAAGCAAAAGAGAAGGTCTCTCAAGCTAGTCAGACAGAGGAAGAAAATTTAAAGGAAGAAAGCTTAGAGGAGAAACAGCTATTAGGGAAAAAGCTACAACAGGAGGCTGCTACTAACACCGTTCTATCACCAGAGGGCGTAATTCAACCAACAGCTCCCCCTATAGAGATAGCTGAGTGGCCCTCAAACCCCGTAGTTGATAGATGGGATCCTGAGACAGGACCTCAAAGATTAGCATGCCCTGTACTTGAGCAGGCAGGAGGGCAGCGAATTCACCGTGCTTTAGATTTCAAAACAGTGAAGCAGTTAAAGGAGGCTGTAACAACCTATGGTCCTCAAGCACCGTTCACTGTAAGCATGGTCGAATCCATTACCAACTTGGACATGACGCCAGCAGATTGGGCTAGTATGTGTAAATCTGTGCTAAATGGAGGACAATATTTGTTATGGAAGGTTGCCAATGAGGAATTTTGCAGGGAGACAGCTAGACGAAATGCAGCAGCCGGTTACCCTCAAAGAAATCTAGATATGTTGTTAGGAAAAGGGCCTTATGAGGGTCAACGGCAACAAATTGAATATGATCCTGGCGTATACGCACAAATTGCTGTAGATGCGGTTAGGGCATGGAAAACTTTACAGGGGCATGGAGGTTTACAAGGTCAATTATCTAAGGTAATACAAGGAACTAATGAACCTTACGCTGAATTTGTAGATAGGCTTATTCAAGCAGCTTCCAGAATTTTTGGGGATACAGAACAGGCAATGCCATTTATAAAACAACTGGCTTATGACCAAGCAAATCGTTGTTGCAGAGAGGTCATTAGACCATGGAGACATGAAGATTTAAACACATATATTAAATTATGTAGAGACATTAATGAACAAGGGCAAGTCTTAGCAGCAGTACAACAGGCTTTAGATGCCAGGCCAAAAACATGCTATAATTGTGATCAAACAGGACATTTTAAAAGGAGTTGCCCCATAGGAGGAGGGTTTAACAAAGCTAGATATCAAACGAATAGAATACCGGGTATTTGCCCACGATGCTGTAGAGGGAAACATTGGGCTAATGAATGCCGTTCTCAAACCACCATAGAGGGTATTCCATTATCAAAAAACAGACAAGGACCAAGTGTTTACCCACGATATCGTGGAGAAAGGCATCGAGCTCCATTGCCAAAAAACGGACAGGGGGGCCCAATGCTCCGGGGCCCACGACCACAAATGTACGGGGCACTGGAGGAACCCAGAAACACCATGGAGGAACCCAGCAACACCATCAGGGTAGTGCCCAGGACACATTATCCATCAGATCTCTCATCAGACGAACCAGAGGAAGCGCAGGGTTGGACATCTGCGCCTCCGCCAGAGCAGTACTAACTCCAGAGATGGGAGTTCAAATCATTCCCACAGGAGTAAAAGGACCTCTTCCCCAAGGAACAGTAGGCTTATTGTTAGGACGCAGTTCTTCTACGCTAAAAGGACTTATGATAAGTCCCGGGGTAACTGATCCCGATTATGAAGGTGAAATAAAAATTATAGCTAGCTCTCCAAAGGGTATATCAGTAATTTCACCAGGAGATAGAATAGCACAGTTATTAATAATACCCAGCCTACATGATAAATTTTCCAGTAGTACTATAGAAAGAGGTTCCAGGGGATTAGGCTCCACAGGTGTAGATTGGGCTATGCTGTCTTTAAATTTAGATTCTCGTCCCATGCTAAAACTAAATATTCAAGGACATGAATTTAATGGACTACTGGATACAGGTGCAGACCTTAGCATCATATCTCGTCAAGAATGGCCAAAACATTGGCCGTTACAACAAGACACTCAAACGCTTCGAGGCCTAGGAGTGGCGACTAATCCCCATAGAAGTGCAATGGTATTAGATTGGAAGGATCCTGAAGGATGTGAAGGAACTATACAGCCATATGTATTGGATCATCTTCCTATAAATTTATGGGGACGAGATGTCCTAGATCAATTAGGTTTGACATTAACAAATAACATCAATCCAAATGCGCCCACTATTAGGGCTAGACAAGGTTTTAGGAAAGAAAAAAGATTAGGAGAACAAGGCATAGCAGCACCAATTCAGATAGATCAGGGAATAAATAGACATGGACTGGGTTTTCAGAAGGGGTCACTGAGGCAATAAAAATTACTTGGAAATCAGATAGACCAGTATGGGTTCCTCAGTGGCCCCTGACTAAAGAAAAGATACAAGCAGCCCATGACCTGGTCAAACAACAATTAGCGGAGGGACATATACAACCTTCCGTATCTCCTTACAATACTCCCATTTTTGTCATTAAAAAGAAATCTGGTAAATGGAGATTATTGCAAGATTTAAGAGCCATTAATAATGAGATGGTTATTATGGGACCTGCTCAATCAGGGATTCCTCAATTGTCTGCTTTGCCAAAAACCTGGTACGTTTTAGCTATAGATATTAAAGATTGTTTTTTTTCAATTCCAATTCATCCTGAGGATAGTCCACATTTTGCATTTACTATCCCTGCACTGAATCATGAAGGTCCTGATCAGAGATATGAATGGAAAGTACTCCCTCAAGGGATGGCTAACAGCCCAACTATGTGTCAAATTTATGTTAACAAAGCAATCCAGCCACTTAGAAATCAAAATCCTAAACTACAAATATTTCACTATATGGATGATGTATTGTTAGCACACAAAGATAAAAACACATTGCTAGAATGTTATGCCACACTTACAAATTTATTAAAAAATTATAATCTAGAGATAGCAATAGATAAAGTACAATTAAATTTTCCAATTAATTATTTAGGAGTTCTATTATCCTCAACCATGGTCCGTCCACCAAAAATTCAAATACGAGTAGATCAACTCAAATCACTTAACGACTTTCAAAAGTTATTAGGAGACATAAATTGGATAAGGCCTTATCTAGGCATACCAACAGGAGAGTTGGGACCTTTATTTGATATCCTAAAAGGTCCATCAGATCCAAATTCACCCCGCATGTTAACGCCTGAAGCAAGAAAGGCATTAAAAATTATTGAAACATATATGGAAAATATGCATTTGGATAGAATTGATATAACTTTGCCTTTATTATTTATTGTAATACCAACAAAAAATATTCCTACAGGAGTATTTTGGCAAGAAGGTCCATTATTGTGGATACATTTATCTTATTCTCCTAACACTATTCTTACTAGGTATCCTGAGGCTGTAGGACAATTAATACTCAAAGGAATAAAAGCAGCAAAGGGAGTGTTTGGAATTTCTCCCAATAAAATTATTACTCCATATACTATGGATCAAATTGATGAGTTAGCTAATGAGTTAAATACTTGGGCAATAATCATGTGTAAATCTAATGTTTCATTTGATAATCACTTACCATCTAATCCTTTGTTGTCTTTTTGGTCTTCGCATCCTGTAGTTTTTCCAAAAATGACAAGAAAAACCCCTATCATGAATGCTCCAAATGTATTCACTGATGGGTCAAATAATGGTACAGCAGCAGTAGTTACCCCTGATCAAACTTTTACATTTTTAGTACCCAAACAATCAGCTCAAAAGGTAGAGCTTAATGCAGTTTTACAAGCTTTTGTGATGTTTAAAGATTCTGTATTTAATTTATTCTCTGATAGTCAGTATGTAGTTAATGCTATAGTATCCCTTGAAGATGCTGGTAGGATTTCCCCTTCTTCTACTGTTTTCTCTTTGTTTTCTGCTATACAAAGTGTAATCTGGGACAGAAAAGATCCATTCTTTATAGGACATATCAGAGCACATACAGGATTGCCTGGAGCCCTTAGTTTGGGCAACGATTTAGCAGATAAAACTACACATGACATACATATTTTCTCTACACTAGAAGAAGCTACACATTTTCATAAAAGGTTCCATGTCAATGCTAATACTTTACAAAAGCGTTTTAAAATAACTAAGGAACAAGCTAGACAAATAATAAAACAATGTCAAAATTGTGTGACCTTTTTACCACAAGTTAATCTTGGAGTCAATCCTAGAGGACTGATACCTAACCATATTTGGCAGATGGACGTCACACACTTGCCACAATTTGGAAAATTAAAATATTTGCATGTTACAGTTGATACTTCTTCCGGATTTTTGATGGGCTCCCTTCATTCCGGAGAAAAAACTAAAGATGTTATAGCTCATTGCTTACAAAATTTTGCCACTGTGGGCGTTCCAAAACAGTTAAAAACAGATAATGGTCCTGGTTATATTTCTACCTCTTTTAAACAATTTTGCTCATCATTTGGCATTACTCATATAACAGGAATTCCATACAATCCACAGGGACAAGGCATAGTTGAAAGAGCTCATCAAACTATTAAAATGTACTTACTAAAGCAAAAAGAGGGAATTGGAAAGGGGTATATGTCACCCAAAGATAAACTTAAAATAACCCTTTTTACTCTAAACTTTTTAAATTTGGATTCCTCAGGGCTTAGTGCTGCGGAAAGGCATATGTGTCGAAAAAATGTACATAAGCCTAAGGTACTTTGGAAGGATATTCTAACAGGACAATGGAAAGGTCCTGACCCAGTGATTGTCTGGAGTCGGGGTTCTGTTTGTGTTTTTCCACAGGGAGAACAGCAGCCGATTTGGATTCCAGAGAGATTAACTAAAACAATTTCTACAGGCCAAAAGGAAGATGATTTGACTCAAATCCATAACAGCTGATATCCAGAACTCCAGTTTGGCTATTCTTACATCTGCGATGGTGATTAACCAGGATGTTTTTTTCAATATTTATTTTATTATTTGCCTTTTCCCACATCATAAAGTTCTATTTTATTTTTGAGCTCATACAGACCTAGGTTAATGTTTTTCTGATCAGTTTTATTTTTTGACTGTGGAGTTTTTAAGCATTGCAATGGAGATTTCACCTAGGTAAAGCTACAAGGCCTTTACTATTGTCTTATGTGTTGTATGTTATGTGTGCACACTTCTGTTTTGTGTTGTATGTCTGTATGTGTGTATGTCCATATATCATATATGAGGAGCGCTCATGAATAAATGGATCCGAATTTTTTTTATTCATGTGATTTTAATGGTTTAATTTAGATTGGGTAAACAGCTGTTGAAAATTGTTTTAATATGTGAACAAATAAGGAGGTTAACAGATCTGTTTGTTTACTTTCACCTTTCCTTCTCATTATATTTAATAATTCTGTTCAGGATAATGTAAATTGTTCAAAAAATTGTTTTCTTAGTGCCTGTTGGAATGTTACATAATTTTTTTCTTAGCATCATTGCCAGAATTCCTATCTTCATCCCAGTGCCGGTGAAGACAAAGATAAAACCAAACTACAGCTTCTTCGATAGTTATCACAACAAACTGTAAAAACTGATGCATCAATGAATAATAACTCAACAAGTAATGCTCAATTAAGGAGTTGATTTACTTTGGGAGGAAATGGACATATTGACAGATTCCTCTGCTTTGAATTGCTTGCAGACCTTGCCTGGACTATGTATCATTTGTATGCATTGTGAACTATCTGTTGGTACAGCGAATTGTGGTAGTGCTGGAGTATTTTTGCTGATGGTGTCACCGGTGGTACAATTTTTCAAAGGAGCCCTCAATTGGCTTAGTGTCATGGCATTTTGCATCCTCCTCCCTTCTACTAGTGATGGTCTAAAATTTGGGGGCCAACAGAGGTGAGGCAAAGAACCTCACCCCCCACTGGTGCAAAGGCCTATCCACAAGTATGGCTGTATGCTGGACCGGTAGTCAGTGACGGGTATGATCCAATTGCAGTGGTACCAACCTAAGACAGGAGGCTGACGCCTAGAGGTCAGTTCATCCGATGACGGGTAAGGACCATATGTTGAATTGGACTGCCTAACAGGCACGGTCCCTAAGCCACATTGCTTGTTGTTTAATTAAACAAAAAGGGGGAGATGCTGAGAGCCACGGCCGAGTCTGTATGGCCCCTGGCATTTTGCCAACAGTATTGATTGACAGGCGAGGCATTACTATCCGCCTCTGCCGCAACTTTTGAGTTCTCGCACTATTTTGGAGTTCTCATGGGGATTTCCGGGGATTCCCCGAGAGTTCCCATTGGTTGGGGAAGTGCAGGAGGAGGGATTTCCGGGAGAGATATTTCCGGCTGGGGGTTCCTGGACAAGCCTCCTGGCACGTTCGGGAGGATTCCCCGGGAGCTGTGTGAAGTGTTTTCCTGCAGTTTAAAAATAAAGTTTGTTCCTGCTTCAGTGGCTCGTGATTTGTGCCCAGCCAGACTGCGGCAATTTTTGTGTGGTGCTGAGGATCAAGCCCAGTGCCACACATGTGCTAGGCGAGTGCTCTACCACTGAGCCACAACCCCAGCCTAACTTCTGTTTTCTTTTAAGAGTTTTATGGTTTCAGGTGGGGGTGTAGCTCATTGGTAGAGTCTTTGCCTAGCAAACACAAAGTGTTATGTTTGATCCCCAGTACCACATACACACAAAGATTTTTATAGTTTTCAGCTTTTATGTTTAGTCCAATGATTTTTCTTCAATTCATTATTGTATATGCTGTGGTGTAGGCATTCAACTTCATTCTTTTTACACATGGATATCCAATTGTATCAGCATTTGTTAAAAATACTATCATTTCCCCATTGCATAGTCTTAGCATCTTTGTCAAAAATCAGTTGGCCATAGACATGTGGGTTTATTTCTAGACTCAAAATTCTCTTACAATTTTTCTGTATATCTCTCTTTATACCAATACTGTTTTGATCTTTATAGCTTTGTAGAAAATTTTTAAATTAATTTTTTTAATCTTCCAACTTTGTTCTTCTTTTCAATATTGCTTTGGCTATTTGGGTCTCTTTGCAATTTTACATAAATTTAAGAATTGGCTTCTACATTTTTGTCAAAAGAAAAAAAAAGGCCATTGGAAATTTGATAGCAGTTGCATTGAATCTGTGAATTAGTGTAGGTGGGTTTGCCATCTTAACAATATTAAATATCCCAATATGTGACCATAAGATGTTCTTTTATTTGGGTATTCTTTAATTTCTTTAAGCAATATTTTATAGTTTTCAAGGTCTAAGTCTTTAAGTTCTTTGGTTAAACTTACTTGTCGGTATTTTATTCTATTGGATGCTTCTGCAAATAGAATTTTTTTCTTAATTTCACTGTTTAGATTGTTCATTGCTGGTTTATTGAAACAAATAATTTTTGTGTGTTGGTCCTATAATTATAACATTGCAGAATTTTTCTATTAATTCTTGCTATGGTTTGATGGTGTCCTTTCCAAAATTCAGGTTTTGCCAGTGTGACAGTTTAAAAAGATAGGGCCTTTAAGAAGTGATTAGGCCATAATAGTTACTCTTTTCTGAATGGGATTAGGTGTCCTCATAAGAGGGCTTCACAACAAACTCAGAAAGTCAAAGGTCATATGTTTTTCTCTCATTTGTAGTAGCTACAGAGAAAAAGGAAAAGAAGGGTGGGGGATATCATGAAAATCAAAAGGAAAACAATAGAATAAAGGAAAAGAACCATGGGATGGGGTGGGAAGAGGGGAGGGGGGGGAGTGCTAGGAGGTGATATTGGCCAAATTATATTGTTATGTTGTATGTATATATGAATATGCAACAACACATCTCACCATTGTAAACCACTATAATGTACCAATACAAATGTGGGCAAAATAAATTAACATAAATATTGATTAATTAAAAAAAATTAAGAGGACCTGAAAGAGGGAGTTTATTTCTTTTTGCTGTTTGGGTTTCTGTAATATGAGGATACAACTTTGTTTCCCTCTGACACATAAAGCATTTGAGGTTCCAGGTAGGAAGCAAGGAGCAACCCTCATCAAGTGCTAGAGCCTTGGACTTGGACTTCCCAGCCTCTAGAACCCAGGAAAGTAAATTTTTGATTTGTATAAAATACCCAACTTAATATATTTTCTTGTAGCAGTGTAATGTTAAAACTCTGAAAGCCCAAATCCCCCAAACCACAATTGGCATGAAAAAAACCTACATAACAGGAGTGGAAAGTTGAATCTTGGGGAAGGACAATGATGAAAACTTCAGTTTAAAAATGTATCATTTGTCTTCATTGGTATTCTTCCCAGCTGGAGAAATTCTAGGAGGGTTTTTTTTTGGGGTGTGTGTGTGTGTGTTTACCTTTTTTTTGGGGGGGGGCGGGGGCGGTAACTAGGGATTGAACTCAAGGTTGCTTAACTACTGAGCTACATCCCCAGCCTTTTTCCTTTTTTATTTTGAGACAGGATATCACTAAGTTGCTTAGGGCCTCGCTGAGTGCTAAGGCTGGCTTTGAACTTGTGATCCTCTTGCCTCAGCCTCCCAAGTCACAAAATTTTCAGGAATTTTTAATGAATTGAAGCAGCAGTTGCTTGAAGAAGCAAGTGATGTTACTGATTAGTATAAAAATGATTATGCTCATGGTAGGAAAAAAAGACATTTATACAGCAATTTGCTGTTTGATTACCAGTATTGCTTCTGCCCTATTTGTATTGTATACATGAGTTCATGAAAAACAGATCACCATGTACCCAAAACAACTGGCACAGGGAAAATTTAATAGGTTAATGCTCATGTCACTGTAGATCAAATATCACAGAAGAATTTAAAAAGTAGATACACCATGTAGAAAATTTATGTTAACATATTAGACATGAAAGCCATGTCCTAAGAAAAAAAAGCAGCTATTCAAAGTGATATAAGATTTTAAAGTATAGCTAATAACTGTGAAAATTCTCCAGATCTTACAGACTACTGCCAATTGTTCATAATTTATTCCTGTAATATACTTTTTCATATGTCAAATTTTCTTATGTGGATGCTAACCCACAAAAAGAGAGGGGAAGATTAGAAGTTCATTGGACTAGACAAAGGGTAATAAGGGGAAGGGAGGGTAATAAGAAAGACAGAATGAATTGGAAATATTTTTTCCTATCCTCATATATAAATATACAACAATATAACTCTTGATCATGTACAACCACAATAATGGGATTCTAATTATACTTATTCTATGTATGTATAATATTTCAAATAAACTCTACTGTCATGTAAAAAAATAAACAAAAAAGTTGAAACAAAAAATATATTAGTATCAAAAAACTTTTTTGAGATGGGGGTCTCACTAAGTTGTCCAGGCTGTCCTCAAATTTGTGATAATCCTGCCTCAACCTCCTTCTGCCTCCAGAGTTGTTGGGATTACAGGTGTACATCAATGTGCCCAGCTATAAATATTGTCCTTTGACTTCCTTAAAAAAGAACATGGAAATACTCTGCTGATGAAATGAAGTCAAGTTTATTACTTACACAGTAAAGGTAAATATCCTCTTGATATTGGCATTTCATTGCCATTTCAGAATCTCATTGGCATTTCAGAAGAGAAAGATCAAGCATACAAGAGTAAGTGTGTATAGAGTTTTAGAATATGGGTTTTGTTGTTGTTATTGTTGTACTGGGGAGTGAAGCCAGGGCTTGCATGTGTTCTGCCACTGAGCTGTGCCTGTATTCCACCACCTGAATTGGAAAGACTTGAAATGGCTCTCACAATGCAGGGATCTGACTGGAATTTGTGAAAATTCTAAGATACCACAGAATTGGTGGGCATAGTGAGCATAAGTTATGAAGGAATCTTTTTTTTTCCCCTTGGAACTAGAGATTCAGGACAGGGGTGCTTTACCACTGAGCAATATACCTGGCTCTTTGAATTTTTTAGTTTGAGACAAGATCTCACCAAGTTGCTTAGGGCATCACTAAATTGCTAGGGTCTACCTTGAACTTGAATTCATCTTGCCTCAGCTGCCTGAGTTACTGGGATTATAGGTATGTATCAGTGTGTCCAGTGACATGAAGGAATCTTGAAAGCAATTGTTTGATAAGCAGCTAAATTTGGACAACTGAATCACTATTGTCCTGCAAAATGGACTGAATGAACTGTCTATTCTTCAGATAAATCTAACAATGAAGTTATGTTCTGATGTATAGCTTTGTGTTCTGGGCAAAAATTTCCTGAGTAGTAGTCTTTTTGATGTGGAGGCCTTGTTGAGTCCTGATAATTAGCCATGTGCATGCAGATGGTCTTAGTTTTCTCTAGACACTGCCTTTAAATTGATACTAATTCCTTTTGACCAAAACCACAACTCTGGTCTACCACACAAAGTGGGGGCTTATGATGATATGATTAGTGTTGTTTTGTCCCAAGTTCAAATCACAATGATCTCAGTATGTCTGAGATCCCGTGTGGTTATTTTCCAAATCCTTAATGTATATTTGGAATAGATGTAATAAGCAACTGGTAGGAAACCCATATTTGCTCCCTGAGTAAGTTTCATTATGGTAGAAAGACAAATGGAAACTCAAGAACTTCTATTCCCTGCCAGGATAGTAAACTAAAATCAATATTGCATCCCTGCTGGGAATTAAGGTATTAGTGCCATCATAAACTTAAAATGCGCACATACTTTTTTACTTGTACAAAAAGCAAACATATCTTAGAAAATTGCTATAGATTATGTGAAATTAGTTACAAGAAAACTCTGATCACAGTGTATGTTACTGATGTTGTTGTCCTTATTGGAAGAATTCAATTTAGCCCTTTATGCCTGGTATGCACCTTATTAACCTAGGATTTTCACACTCTCAGAACCATTACCATCCTCCTTTTCAGAGGAATAAGTTCTAAGTGTCCAGCATCTGTTTCTCAGCAGTCTCATACTAGAGGTTTTCCTCTAAATTCTTAGTGTACCAGAACCAACCATACAGCACCTAGTCTAGGTCCCAGCTTTGGAAGCTTTTTGCTTCCTCTTTGCTCTTGAGGTACCAGCACAAATCAGGGTAAGTCAGCCTTCTTATAGGCTTGTAGAGTGAAACCTTACCGGTCCCACTGTGAAATATGAATACCAGGTGGTCAGTGTACACTCCTCATATGTTTAAACTCCAAGAACTCAGGTTTCAACAACCCTAACCAATGGCAGACATGGGTAGCACATGCTTGTAATCCCAGCAACTTGAAAGGCTGAGGCAGGAGGATGGGAAATTTGATTTCAACTTCACCTACTTAGCGAGACCCTGATTTAAGATATAAAATATAAAGGACTTGTGGTGTAGCTCAGTTGTAAAAGCACTCTTGGGTCATATTCCCACTACCAAACAACAACAACAACAAACTACATCCAACCTTCTACCTTCGTTTTCTGTATCCTAGCGATGGAAATTACATACTTTATTTTTTCCCTCTGTTTTCCAATTCAACTCTCCACTATTTGGTTAGCAGTTCTTTACATCAAAGTTTATCTGTTGAAATAATTAATGTGATTTAATTCCTGATTAGATTTTGACTGGTACATAAGTCTTAATGTTTCAAATTCTATCTTTATTTCCATTTCTAAACTTCTTCCAAAACAGGTTTAGTTTTATAGTTGCAGAACTTGAAATACTGAAAAGAGTTGGGTGTGGTGGCATTATACTTGTAATTCCAGTGACTCAGGAGGTTGAGGTAGGAGGATTACAAGTTTGGGGCCAGCCTGGGCAACTTATGGAGACTCTGTTTCAAATTAAGATAAAAACAGCAGGAGACTGTGGTAAAGCATCCTTGGGTTTAATCCCCAGTATCAGAAAAAAAAAATGCTTCATAGATATTACTCCATTTGATAATTTCTTCTTGGTATTCAAGACACAGAGCCAAATATTAGTAATGAACAAATGAACAAGACATGAGCCCTACATAGTTAACATTTAGACAGTAGAAATATATTTTTATTTCTTAAAGGAAGCTTCAAATTGTCTGAAATGGAGCATGGGAGAAGGTTTAGTACAATTCATGAAGAATTATAGAAACTCAATTTCTACCATCTGGAAAGTTTCCACTGACGATATTTATATTTATGAACTTGAATCATTTAATATAACTTTCATATAGAAGGTATGTAATGGGAATAGAAAGCACTCAATAAGACACAGGCATTACTGAGAGGATTTTAAAAGTAGAGTGAATTTAGTTCAAGGATGTTATAAATAATTAATAATGACAATAAAAGCAATGCATTACTCAATCATGAGGTTTTAGATTTACATGTACAAAATCCCAGTGGGGTAGGGCAGATGTTATGATTCTTAGTTAATGAAGAGGACACAGACATTCACAAAGGGTAAGTGAATTACTGATGCTACCCATTCAGGAGATAGCACACTGAAGACCCTGGCTCTTCAGTGCTGGCTGTCAATCCTGCAATGGCCCAGCCCTTTCCTTAGTGCCCCTATTACCTCCCGGTTCCTCAGGCTGTAAATGAGGGGATTGAGCATAGGAGTAAGGACTGTGTAGAACATAGAGACCACTTTGTCATGGCTAGGGACCCTGTGTCTCTTTGGCCTCAGATAGATGAACATGGCTGCCCCATAGAAAAGAGAGACTGCTGTCAGATGGGAAGAACAGGTGGCCAGGGCCTTTTTACGGGCCTGAACAGAGCGCATATGGAGCACAGCCCCCAGGATGCGAGCATAGGAGGCCACAATGATGGAGAAGGGAAGGAACAGCATGAAGACACAGCAAGCAAAGAGCAGGGTGTCAAAAAGGGATGTGTTTGCACAGGCTAGTTTCAGTAAAGCTGTCACCTCACAGAAGAAGTGATCCAAAGTCCTTGAGCCACAGTAAGGTAAGCTCATGGCTGCCACCATCTGAATCATTCCATCCAGTATTCCAAAAGCCCAGGAACTCCCAGCAATCTGGAGACAGACCCTCTGACTCATGAGGACAGGATAATGAAGTGGGTGGCTAATGGCCACATAGCGGTCATAAGCCATGAGTCCAAGCAAGAGCCCTTCTGACCCCACAAGAGACACAAAAAATCCAATTTGTATACCACATCCCACAAAAGAGATGGACTTCCTCCCAGTCAAGAAGTTGACTGCCATCTTTGGCACAATGTTACAGACCAACATGAGGTCCATGAGGGAGAGCTGACTGAGGAAGAAGTACATGGGTGTATGAAGTCGAGGATCTATGTAGATGAGGGAGATGAGGAGAACATTCCCACAGAGGGCGACCATGAAGACCATCATTACTGCAGAGAAGAGGACAAGGTCAGTCTGGCTGTGGGAGAAGATGCCCAAGAGGATGAATCCATCTATGGATGATTGGTTCAACCACATTCCCATGGTTTAGTTATTCACAGTCACCTGCAAATATAGATAGAGAAATTCTGAATTCTTCCTCATTCAGATAAGTCTTTTGTAATTCATTAGGCTTCAACAACACATGGCTTTGGGACATGCAAGAGAACGTTCTTTGATATTCCCTTGATACAGATAAAAGGATCTCTGCCAGTACATAGGATTGGATATTGTGTCTATATATTTTTTCTTATACCCAAAAGACTAGAAACTGAATTTTTGTGTCACAAAACTATTGGTCAATCCTCTTTCAGCAGATAAAATCTTGGCTTTCCCATAAGGCACCAACTTTTTAACTGGTATCACATGGATTTGGTAAATTAGATTTAATAGTAATGGACTATGAGTAAGATAACTTACATATGCTATTAAAGCAAGGTAAAGGGACTTGAGATGTTCCTTATTATTGATTTTGTTCTGGCCCAAAATCTTGAAACCATTTTTATTCCAATATTTCTTTCATTCATCGATTGAATGCACCAGAGAACCTCTTGGTTATAGAGTCAGTTTTTTTAAAATTGAATTAGTTCTTACTGTCCCCACTGCAACTTTCTGGTCCTAGACACCATCCTCTCACTATTGGATTATTTTATGTTACTCTGTAGTTTCCCAATTTCTCTCTTTGAGCATCATAAAATCCGATTCTGCTGACATGTAAGTCATATGATGTAAATTGCCTTGGGAAAGTATGTCAGTGGTTTCCCAAATTACTTCAAATTAAGGCCAAATCCATGTGGTGACAAGTAAGGCCTTCCATTGCATGTGCATGCACATATACATGTACTGACCTCTCAAAAGGATGTGCCCAAGTGTCCTTCCAAACAATAACACCCAGATAGGCTATTGGTAGGAGCAAATCATTGTTTCCACAGCCTTAAAGCACCATCTTAGCCATATTGACCTCAGTCTCAATCAACCAACAGAACAACCGAGGGTTTGCTCTATCCCTCACAGCAGAAGTTACTCCTCTGTGCTGAGGGGTAACACACACACACACACACACACACACACCACGACTTCTGAGCTCATTTTACCATGCTCCTTTTGCTCACTGTGCTTTCTTAAATTTCCTAAGACAAACTAGACACATTCCCATCATTGGTTCTTTGTATTTTTATCTCTATAGCATAATATTTTCCCAGAATTTTATCTCTTACCTGTCTCATACCTTTACATAAATGCCAACTTTTTGAGTTAAATAGCCATATTAAAACTATTTTGGACTCTCAAGTTCTTTTGATGATTTAGCTTTCTTCACAGAACTTATACCATTTAATCACATGTATTCTGATATTTTTGGATCTACTGTCTGCTTCATTCCACTGGAATATAATAAGCATCATTTATTTTTCACCTTGACATCTGGCAGCCTTAGAATGGTACTTAGTTTATCTTATGACCTCAATACATACGGTTTGAACAAATAAAATAACTTATGAGTAGGTGCTATATAGTTGCAAGATTCATTTTTTGAAACTGAAAACCCCCTTCTTAGGCTGGGGTTATATCTTGGTGATAGAAACTTACCTAGCATGTGTGAGGCACTGGGTATGATTCTTGGCACCTCATATAATATAAGTAAATAAAATAAAAATCCAAGGACAACTAAAAAGAAAGAAAAGAAAAAAAAAACTCCTTCTTAAATTGTAGGATATCTTGTTCTTGACCTGAATATAGTAGGATGTTTTAGTCAGCTTTTTTTTTTTTGCCACTGTGACAAAAAGACCTGAGAAGAACAATTTTAGAGGAGGAAAAATTTATTTGGGTGCCATGATTTCAGAAGTCTAAGTCCATGGACATCCAACTCTATTACTCAGAGCCACAAGGTTTGGAAGAACACCTTGGCAGAAGGGTGTGCCAAAGGGAAAACAGCTCAAGATATGACCATTAGGAAACAAAGAGAGAGCTCCTCTCAACCAGGAAAAAATATAAGCCCCAAAGGCACACTCCTAGTGACACCGCCAGCAACTCCTTCAGCTGTATACATACCTGCCTACAGTTACCACTCATTTAATGCATTCAAATTGATTTATGCGCTGATTAGCTTAAGACTCCCAAACCCAATAATTTTAGCCCAAAACTTTCTTGCATTGTTTAACACATGAGCTCTTGGGGGGACACTTCATATATAAACCAAAACATAAGAGTTTATTATTAGATTCCTTTCAATGCAGGACAATTAGTGATAATACAGGAAATACCTTCAGGTTATAAGAAGGTTCTCCACAAAGAATGAAATTACACCTCTGACATATTTGTAAGCTGGTTTATTCATGTCTACCTTACCTCACTGCAAAGATGAAGTGATGCAATTACATAGGACACAAGGCTGTCTGTGCAAAGATCCAGAGTAATTTCCTAAATGAGGATGGAACAAGCTAGATCAATGACCAGGGAATTAGCCATAGAGCCTGTTTCCCTATAGAACAGAGCATGTACTGATTTATGCTCAAAAGGATGTGCCCAAGTGTCCTTCCAAACAATAACACCCAGATATGCTATTGGAAGGAGCAAATCATTGTTTCCATAGCCTTAAAGCACCATCTTAGTCATACTGACTTCAGTCTCAATCAACCAACAGAACAACCCAGGTTTTCCCTATCCCTCACAGCAGAAGTTACCCCTCTGTCTAAGGATGTGTCCAATAGGACACAGAGACACTCAGCTGTGTGCACCTTCAAGGACATGCTCTCCCACTGCTCTTTCCCACCCACTGTCTTATATGAGAATACCATGTATTTGATGAAGGACATTTCTTGCTCCATCCTGGGTGGCCCTCTTGAGTTCCTATGGTCATATTCACTGTGTGTTCAACGCCTCTCCTTGTGTGTCCAATGGGGTTGCCCTCCCTAAAGTGGAAAAGTGGAGCTCTTTTTCTTCTCTGAAGAAATACCTATCCTCACCTCCTTCTCAGCTCAGTTAATAGTGTGTCTGTCCAGGTGCCCCAGCCACATCACGTCAGTCATCCTTGACTCCTCTGTTTCTCAAGCATACATCTCAACTATCAAAAACCACTGCTGGCTCTTCTTCCAACATATACCCACCCCAGAACACTTCTCACTCCTGCCTACTCCTATTTAGCTATGCCATCATCATTGCTCCCTGGATAATAGAAACGTCCCATGACTGGATTTGCCTCCCAGTTCCTCACTTACCCCCACCCCACTCTGCTGACTCACAATACTAGAGTGAACTGTCTATATTAGAATAAAAGCCAAAATGATGCCTGAATAAATGTAAGGTTTTAATCAGTGGGCCCTTTCACACCACCCAGACCTCTTTTCCTTCTGCTTTCCCCAGAATTTCTGGCTCCAGTCTCAACATTCTTCCTGAATTTGCTCCCACACTATAGGGAGACACCAGCCTTGGGCACCTTGGCACTTGCTCTTGGCTCCTCACAGAAGGCTCTTTCTAGATATGCTTTGCCTGGTTCACTAATTTCCTTTTTATCTCCTCAGCAAAGCCATCCCTCAATGCCCTATTTAGAACTGAAAACCTTCTTCTATCCCTGATCACTTTCCAGCCTTCATTTTCCCATAGCATGTGAGGCCATAAGGTATACTGCCTTTTATTTGTATGGATTTGTTTGTTTTCTGTCTTTCCAACTAGAACCTATACTCCTTGATGGCACTTTTGTGGATAGTGTGATCCTGAGCCCCTACAACAGTGACTTGAATACACTATATTCTCAGTAAATATTTGTTGAAGTAACAATGGTATTGTGCAAAGAACTCAGAAATTTCTTCTAGCATCTCACATGCTATTTTTATTCCTAATTTCAGACTTTTTTTTTGCTAGGTGTTCAGTAATTTCATTTTTTTCTTTTATAAATAACAACACAAAAGAAACCACCTTATTGTATAGTATTCTTTAGAGAATGGAAAGGCTTTTGCCCCAGATCAGTCTTTACTACTTGCCCCTTCATCTTCACTTCTCCTCAGTTGTTTTTTCTCTTCCTGCTATAGGCCATTCTACAATCTGGGAACCCCTAGCTGAGCCACACAGAGGGAAAGAAGAGAGAAAAAAATTAATAAGAAATTAAGGAAAGAAAAAGAGAGAAGTAGCTGGGCACAGTAGTGCTGCCTGTAATCCCAGTGACTCTTGGAAACTTAATGAGACTATGCCTCAAAATAAAAAAATAAAAAGAATGATAAAGTGGCCCTGAGTTCAATCCCTAGAACCAAAATGTAAAAACAAAAATAGAAAAGAAAGAAATAGATCAAAGGAAGAGGACTATAAGAAGGCAAACACCCCCGAAGGGAAAAAAATACTGATAGAAGCAAAGGATGGAGGAAGGGAAAAGGTTGCTAAATAGACAAGAATGAAGAAATGAACCAATAACTAGCATTATAACTAGCAAGGAGGAGAGAAGTGGGGTGGGAGGGTGACAGGGAAATACCTTCACGCACCTTTGGGCAGGTGTCCTTCAGGAAAAGAAATTCAGGAGTGATACCCTGTGAAATAGTTTCTTGCATCAGAATAACTCCATCCTCCTTCCTCTGCATTTGCACTTACTACTTGAGAGGGGACATAGAACAGCTGCTCCCTAACTCTGACCCCCTTCCTCAGTTCTACCCTACCTCCTCAGGCAAAGCACATCATCTGTGGACTCTCTAGTGCAGACATCAGGATTCAGATAAACAACAGCTTTCAGAAAAAAGGGGAAAATGAGAAAAGAAGGCCTAGTTAAGGAGATAGTGGTGGGAAGGTGGAGTCAGAGCCACCATCTGTGCATCTGCATGCACTCATTGATGCCTGGCTGCCTTCCACAATGCAGGAGCCTCTCACCTGAGATGCCGAACTAACTCCTACATCCACACAGGTTCTTAACGCAGAGACTGAGTGAGGAGTTGAAGCTGATGATTCCCAGGGGAGCCTATAATCTGCAGCCCTGGAAGAGGAACTCCCAAGCTTTGAATTAAAAAGACCCAAAGAAGGAATTTAGAGATAAGATAAGGAGAAGGGCTAGCTGGGACAAAGTGAAGAAATCCACCAGGAAGGGCCAAAGGGACAACCAGGGCAAAGGAATGTGCAAGGAGTTTCTTGGTACCCTATACCCTATATGTCGTGCCCATTACAGCACTTTCCTTATAACATCAAGGGCCCTCATAGGGTCTTCACTTATGGCTGCCCCCTTGGGTCCTTCCTGAAATGACAATTCACATTTGTCTTTTGCCTGTCCTCTAGAACTCAGCCTATATCTGTTGATTGCCTGTGATATTCAGAGAACTGGGTGAGGTGGTGTGCTAGAGTGAAATGCTGACACTGAGTACAATCCTAGTTCTGAAGAGTTTATAACCTAGTGGGAGAGAAAGAATAGCACCCATATTCACAAGATGGTGCCAGGGGGACTGCCTTCATCTCAAGCTGTTTCAGATATTTCTGTATGGTCAGTTAGTACCTTTCATAACTTGGTGTGCTGCAGTTATGCCTATCAACCTGATAGTGATGGATAGCACCCCGTTTTACTCTTAGTGTCCTAGGTTGGACAATAAACTTTATGGTCACCCTGGTGTTAGCTTTATGTTCCATGGAAGCAAATCTCTTTATAATGATGAATTCATTAGAAAAAAAAAGTGGTTAAATTGACAATTTATGTTTTCCTCTTAACTTGAATTTTAGTTTTATTTGACTGGTTTTCATTTTATTTTTATGACATGTATAAAATATCTCACCTGATATACAAATCTCTCTCTTGTGTCTCTATTTCTAAAAGATACTAATCGTCGTATGTCAGGGCCCCACCTTTGTGAGCTCATTTAACTTTATTTACTATCTTACCCCAAATACAGTCATGCTGGTTGTTAGAGCTTCAACATGAATTTGGGAGAGACATAAACATTCTATCCATAACATATATCAATGATACTCTTGACTTTGATATCAAATAAATGTTTTACATAAATAGGGGAAATTGAATCAAAATTTTTTTTGCATCTATGAAATTTTCTAGTTTGAAAATGAACTACAAGAAAAGCTGATTTGAAAGCATCAGAAAGATATCAAGATAGGCAGGAGGTAGGAGCCAGAACTATTGAGAGAAGTGTACTAAGGTGAGATCAACCTTATTTTTGATTTCCCTTTGATATATCTGTTGATAAATGACTAGCATACGGGCTAGAGTATAACTCAGTGGTAGAGCACTTTTCTAGAATGTATGAGGTCCGAGGTCTGATGCTCAGCACTGAAAAGCAAAACAAACAAATCAAAACACAAAAAAACTTAGCAAGGGATTCATGAAGTGATTAACTGAATATAAAACAAAGACTAAAAGTCTTGGGAGTTGATTGACTTTTCTATGAGAGAATTGGAATCTATTTTTAAAAAGTTGGAGGACATATTAGAACTGAAAAACACATAGACTAATTTTTACCTAAAATACATAAACTAAAACTAATCTGTAGGTAAATAAATGAATTTATTTATAGTTTAGACATAGTTGAAGACAGGATAGTTATCATTAGAAAATACTCATAGGTCTTCGGACTGATGGCTTACTTCTTTTATATATGCTGGAAAAGAGAAGATGATTAAATAACATATTTAAATTACTGAAAGAAAACAATTCCAACTTAAAATTGATATCCAGAAAATATCTTCCCCTAAAAGGCAAAATAAAGATATTTCTAAGAAAAAAAGAAGATAATTTTTGACCAGCACTTCTTCACTAAAGAAATACCAAAGAAAGCTGTTCACATGAAAAAAAATAATACCACAGGGAAGCAAGAAATTTCAGAAAAAATGAAGGACAACAGAAAGAATAAATGTACAAATAAATATAAATGATGAAGATTGTACAAAACAATAGTAATTGTGTAATGTGGGTTTTAAAATATGTATAATTTATGCACAAAAATAATATCTCCCAAGGGGGATCAGATAAATAGGGTTTCCTGGAAGTATCAAAAGTACTTATTTACATTAGAATCTAGTATGCATATTGTAATTTCTTATGAAATCAATAGAAGAGTTACAATATGTGTAACTAATAAATTTCTCAAAAGAAAATGGAAAAATAAAATACTTAATCCAAAAGAAGTACAGAAAAATAAAAAACAGGAGCACTAAAAATGTGGGACAGGGGTTGGGGTTGTGGCTCAGTGGTAGAGCTCTTGCCTAGAATGTGTGAGGCCCTGGGTTTGATCCTTAGCACCACATATAAATAAATAAAATAAAGTTTCATTGACAACTAAAAATATATTTAAAAAAATTGGGACAAATAGTAAATATCAAGATGATAAACCTGAACACAAATATTTCAGACATCATGTTAACTGGAAATTAAAACATATATACCAATTAGAATCAGAGATTATTGAGCAGGGTTTTAAAAATAATAACAAACCAAGAACATATTGAAAATAATAAATAAATAATAAATAAGGATACAGGAAGCTTGTATATACATTACAGCATGTAGTTTTATATACTGATATGCCATACAAACACTAACCAAAAGAAGTTTTGAGCAGTTTTTCTAATACTAGGCAAAAGAGATTTTAAGATAAGAAACATTACTAAAGGTAAGTAGGGATATTTTGAAATAGTTAAAGACTAATTCACCAGGAAAATATAACACATTAAATTTGTATTAATATAATCACCTTAAAATACAAAATAAAAAGTTGACAGAAACAGAGAAATAGAAAAATCTTTAGTATAACAGAATATTTTAATCTCTCAGTAACTGATTGAATAAGAAGAACAAAGTAAGTAAGTTTACAGAAGACTGGAATAACTGACTGGTATACTTGAACTAATTAATATACATGTACTACAACACATTTAACAATCACAGAATACACATTGTCATCTACATTTATGAATACTGAGTGTGTACTTGATCATAAAACTGTGTCAACAATTATCAAGGAATGATATCCACAATACAGCATAGTGGGAAGCCCTCACTCTCATTTCTTCACAGAAAATACCTTGAAGAGAAATTCAGACTCTAACTAAAGGTAGAATAATCCCCAGAAGCAAAGAATATGGGAGCAATTACATTTATATGTATAAGACCAATTTCACTTTACCCCTGTAAGATACACACACACACACACACACACACATACACACACATCTGTCTTGGTCCCAGAAGGGAGTGGTGCTGGCAGTTCACATCTGCAGGCAATGGGGGCTTGGGTGCAGGCGGACTGTTGGAGTGTCTTTCCCTATCAAATAGATTGTGCCTTGGTAATCTGCATTAGTAAGGATGATGGCTCTGCATTGCATACCACCCATGGAGAGCCCACAGCCATATCTCATACTTGCAGATAGCCATGAGGCTCTATGCCACTTAGAAGGAGGCCCCATGGAGAAGAGCTAGTGTGCAATAGCTCTTTCCCCTCTTACATTACCCACTCTTTCCCCTCTTACATTATCTGCTACTGCCTCAAATCCCACTGCAATTAGAGCAACAGCCCTGAGCCCTGTATCTTCTGCTTCTCATATAATAGAAACAGCCAGCAGATGCAGCACAGCACCCTTCAAACACCCAGTCTCAGGTGCCTGGGCTGACAAATGAGAGCTGGCTGGTTGGAAGTCCACAGCAACCAGGGGAATGTTTCTGTGTCCTGGCACCTCTGGGGGGATCCAAAGCTGAAGAGTGATGAACAACTTATAAAAGTCCCAAATTCTGATGAAATCCAACCTAGGAAGACTCAAAAAGAATTTTCTACATCATGGTATGGTTTACTATAAATAGCTCTAACGTCAACTTTTATATATATATATATATATATATATATATATATATATATATTACTATTTTGATTTGATACATACATATATATTATACTATTTTGATTTGATAGCTGTTGCTACAGTGTTTGGTATTGTGCCATTGATTTTATTTCTTCTAATGTTTTAAAGCATTAATTTGAATCATTAGCTCTTTGTTTTCCTAGCTCAGGTTTACATTGCTCCTCTTACCTACTCTTTCCCCTCTTACATTACCTGCTACTGCCTCAAATCCCTTTCTCATCCATCTTTTCTTTTCTTTCTTTCTTTCTTGCCTTGGTTTGTATTATTCTTTATTTTATTTTATTTGGTTATTTTTTTTCTATTTTCTTTTTCCATTTTTTCCTCTTTCTATTTTCAGTCCCTATACAAAGTAATAGCAATTTTACTTTCTTTATTAACTATTTTTCAACCTATTCCAAACATTACTGTAAGTTTATATCTGAATTAGAGGAACTTTGGAGAATGCTATCAACAAGTTTTTGCATTTTCTAACATTCATTAGTACATATCTTTGTTCTAAAATGATTTTTATAAATAGGGTTTAATCTCTTCTTTCAAGTGGTGGGAATAGCAGAGTATAGAGAATCAGATGTGACTGTGAGCTTGAAAACGTAATTATTATTGCCCTTGATGGAGTCTGTCTGCATATGGGATATTCTGTCAAGGTCTAAATAAGGTGACAGCAAACCATGCTTGCATACAAGATGTTTTGTTGTCTTTGTTGGGGCTTACTTGCAAACGAGGGGTTCCTTCAAAAGTTAGATAAGGTAACAGTGGACATGCTTGAAAACGAGGTGTCTACTGTCCTTGGGAGGACTTGCCTGCAAACGGGATGTTCTGCCAATTGGGCTAAGAGGGCCCTAAGAAATTTTTTTTTTATCTGTTCTTAACAAAGAGCAGAACTTAACATGCTCCAGGCTGAGAGTAAATTAGCCATGAGAAGCGGGTCACTTCTGATTAAAAAGTAAAACTTCTGTATGCTATGTTTAATTAGCTGAAAGATCTGATTTATTGCTGTTGGAAGGCTGCCTTCTTTGTTCACAATACTATAAAAAGATTGCTATATACAATAAAGGACTTTTTTTCTTCTGCTGCTTTGCTTGCTCTGCTGCTTCTTTCTTTCTCATGCTGAACTTCGAGTGAATTACTGCAACAGCAGAGCACACACACTGAATGAAAATATCAACACCTGGATATTTGCCTAGCCTGGGGTTCTTAAGGAAAAGAAGCTCACTAAATAAAAGTAGAAATGATCCAAACATGAGGGTATTCATACAAGAAGCATGAAAAAGTAAGAGAACAAACCACCCCAAATTGCCCACAACACTTAAACAATTGATATCATTGACTCCAAAGTGGAGAAAACGTCAGAGAAAGAACTTAGAAAGATGATAGTTAAAATGTGCAGTGAGCTAAAAGAAGGTGTAAGGAATGAACTTAGAAAATACAGGGAATGAAAGATGATTTTAATAGAGATTCTGAAGAAGAACCATGTGGAAATCCTGGCAGTGAAAGACTCAAATCAAATTAAAACTTTAATAGAAAGTATCCCAGTAGATTAGACCACTTGACTATAGATTCTTGGCCTTAAAGATAAATAATCTTGAAAATAAAGTAAATAATAAAGAGAAGATGCTAATAGACTATCACCATAATATTCAAGAAGTCTGGAATAACATTTAGAGGACAAATTTAAGAATAACTGGGGCAGAATAAGGTTCTGAAATACAAACTAAAGTAATGCACAATATTTTCAATGAAATAATAATAAAAATTTCCAAATCTTACAAATAAGATGAAAATACACGTAGAACCCCAAATATGAGAAGATAAAAACAGATCATCTCCAAGACACATTATAATGAAAATGCCTAGTATTCAGAATAAGAATAAAATTTTGAAAGCCACAATAGGAAAATTGCAGGTCATATTTAGAAGTAAACCAAATTCAGATTTCTTCCTTTTTTTTTTTCAGGTAGGAAATGGCTTTATTATTGGCCTCATGTT
Organism: Marmota monax; assembly: GCF_021218885.2. Classification (NCBI taxonomy): domain Eukaryota; kingdom Metazoa; phylum Chordata; class Mammalia; order Rodentia; family Sciuridae; genus Marmota; species Marmota monax. Next base: position 910,662 of record NW_026694212.1, on the reverse strand, counting down.
GGAATCTGTAAACAAGTCAAAATAACACCTGGCATTTTGCCAGGGGAATGTTAGAGTTCGTAAACAAGTCTGGATGGTGCCTGGCAAAATGCCAGAGGGAGTGGTTTGAGAAGTAACAAAAGCGAGCCATTAAGTGTGGAGATTCCTGATTGGTTGACTGATGTATCTAGTTTATGTTAATTAGATAAGCTGTGTGGAATGTATAAATACTGCTCCTGTCCTGCAATAAACGGCTTCCACTCCTGCTGTATCAACGTTTACAAGTTATTCGTCACCCCCCCGGTTATTCTGCTGCAGCCGGACTGCGGCAGCCTCATGTGTGTCACCTAGTGTCCAACGTGGACCCCATGTCCGGAGGAGCTGCCTCTCCAGGCCAGAGGCCAGGCCTTCACCCACATCACCGGGAGGCCAACCCCACCCTCCCGCAAGTTCATGCTTGAGACGCTGAGGGACAAGGCAGGCCCAGGACTGGGCCCTTCATCCCTTGGCCCTCCTTGGACAGGGTTCCAGGAGGGGCCAGCTGGGCCTGGAAGATCAGTCTTTTTGGTTTTATGATCATTTAAAAAACGGGAAAGACAAACATTCCATAGTCTTTAAAAAATAGGTGTCTCAGGAGAGAAGCCAGGGCCCTCACCCTGGGTCCCCTCAAGGCCAGCCATCCATATCCCTTGAGGTCTGCAGATCAGCCAGTGTGCACCCAGCCCTCCCACAGTCACTGTACCGAGTAGGCCAAATTCAGATTTCAACTGATTTATTAGTCAGAACTTAAACACCAGGAGAATATGAAATGCTATATACCAAGCCCTGAAAAAAATGAGTGCCCAACCAAGATTACTATATCCAGAAAAACTATCTTTCAGAATTGAAAATGAAATAAAAACTTTCCTGATAAACAGGAACGAAAAGAATTCATAGCCACTAAGCCTAAAAAATGCTATTAATTAAATGAACCTAACAGACATCTACAGAATATTTCATCCATTGACAACAAAATTCACTTTCTTCACAACAGCACAAGGAATTTCTTTAAAATATATCATATTTTAGGTTGTAAAACATAAATCAAGGAGAAATAAAAAACTATTAGGAAAAATTAAAATTAAGATACAACATTTCAAAATCACTGGGACAATTTGAAGGCAATTCTAAAAGGAAAGTTTATAGCACGAAGCTCCTATCAAAAAAAAATAGGTTCCAAATAAATAATCTATCATTACACCTTAAGGCTCTAGAATAACCTATTACCAAAATCAGTAGGAAACAGAAAATAATTAAGGTCAATTTCAAAATCAATGAAATTGAAAGTAAAAAAATGCATAGGATCAGTGCAACAAAGAATTGGTGCTTGTAAAGATAAACAAGATTGATAAACTCTTAACCAAACTAACCAAAAGAGAGAAGATCCAAATAAACAAAACTAGGGATTAAAAACATCACCATAGACACTTCTGAAGTACAGAGTATGAGTAGAAAGTATTCTAGAAAATTTTGAAAAATTGACAAATTCCCAGAGACCTATGACCTGCCCAAATCGAACCAGGAAGATATAGAAACCTAAACATACCAATATCAAGCAATGAAACTGAAGCAGCTAAAAGTCTTTCAACAAAGAAAAGCCCAAGACCACATGGATTCTCAGCTAAGTTCTGTTAGAACTTTTAAAAAACTAATTCCAATTCTCCTCAAATTATTGGAAGAATTAGAAAAGGAAGGAACTCTGCCAAATTCCTTCCAGGAAACCAGTATTACCCTGTTAACAAAACCAGATAAAAACACATCAAGAAAAGAAAATTTCAGATGAATATATATGATAAAAAATCCCTAATAAATATTGAGAAATCACAATCAGAAACACATTAAGAAGATAGTGCACTATCATCAACTGGGTTTTATTCCAGGGATGCAAGGTTGGTTCAATAGAAGCAAATGAATAAATGTAACTTACCACACAAGTAGAGTTAGGGACAAGAGTCACATAATCATCTCAACAGACGCAGAAAAACATTTGACAAAATCCAGCACCAATTAAGGTTAAAAAAAAAAGACTAGAGAAACTAGTTAGATAGAAGGATCTAACTCCAACATTGTAAAGGGCAACAGCATACTGAATGGAGATAAACTGAAAGCATTTTTTCAGAAATCAGGAATAAGATAAGGGTGTTGACTCTCACCACTCCTATTAAACATAGTTCTTGAAATTCTAGCCAGAGCAATCAGGCAATAGAAGGAAATTAAAGGAATACAAATAGGGAAAGAAAAAGCCAAATTATTTCTGTTTGCTGATGACATGATCCTATATCTAGAAGATCCAAAGACTCCACCAGAAGACTTCTAGAGCTGATAAATGAATTTAGTAAAGTAAAAGGATACAAGATCAACATGCATAAATAAATCACTTGATACATTCCGATAATAAATCAGATTAAAAAATTAGGAAAACTATCCCATTTACAATAACCTAAAAGAACTTGGGAATTAATCTAATGAAGGAGAGATCAAAGACCTGTACAAAGAAAACTATACAACACTGAAGAAAGAAATTGAAGAAGTTCTTAGAAAATGGAAAGCATTCCCATGTTCTTGGATACACATAATTAATATTATCAAAATGGCCATACTACAAAAAGCAATATATAGATTCACTGCAGTTCCCATCAAAATTCTAATGACGTTCTTCAACAGAACTAGATAAAACAGTCCTAAAATTCACTTGTGCTGAGAGCCACAGCTGAGTTGGAATGGCCCCTGGCATTTTGCCAATAGTATTGATTGACAGGCGAGGCATTACTATCCTCCTTGGCTGCTACTTTGCAGTTCTCTCGCTACTTGGAGTTCTCATGGGGATTCCCGGGGATTCCCGGAGAGTTCCCATTGGTTGGGGAAGTGCAGGAGGAGGGATTTCCGGAGGATATTTCCGGCTGCTGGTTCCTGGAGGAGCCACGTGGCGTTCGGGAGGAGTTCCTGGGAGCGTGTGTTGAGTGTGCTGGTGGAGTTCAGAAATAAAGTTTGTTCCTGCTTCAGTGGCTCATGATTTCTGCCCAGCCAGACTGCGGCACACTTGGAAGAATAAGACCTAGAATAATCAAAGCAATCCTAAGCAAGAAGAATGATGCTGGAGGCATCACAAAACTAGATCTCAAATTATACTACACAGCTGAGGTAATAAAAGCAGCATAGTATTGGCACCTAATCAGACATGAAAACCAACAGAATTGAATATAAGGCACAGAGGCAAGTCCACATAAAGACAGACATTTGATACTTGACAAAGGTGCCAAAATATACATTGTAGAAAAGATAGCCTTTTAAACAAATAATATTCAGATGTAGAAAATAAGACTCAATCCCTATGTCTCACCATTATGGTTTATATACAAGGTGTCCCTCAAAAGCTCATGTGTGAGACAATACTACAACATTCAGAGGTGTAATTAGTGGGTTATAAGAGCCTTAACCTAATCAGCATGTTAATTCACTGACAGGGATTAACTGGGTGGTATCTGTAGCCTGATAGTGTGACTGAAGAAGGTTGGTCATTGGGGGTGTGTCTTTGGGATACATATTTTGTTCCTGTTGAGGAATGCTTTCTCTCTGTTTCCCAGTGCTACATCCCGAGCTTCTTTCCTCTGCCACATCCTTCTGCCATGATCTTGTGCCCTCTGGCCCAGAGCAATGGAGTTGGCCATCTATGGACTGAGACCTTGGAAACTGTGAGCCCCCAGAATAAGTGTTTCCTCCTCCAATTGTTCTGTCATGTCTTTTGATCACAGCAGTTATATTGTTGATTAATATACTTACCCTGTACATTAGTCACTATGAAGTGAATCAAGGACATAGAAATCAGGTCAGAAAATCTGCAAATGCTATACTCCAACATAGTGCATAGGCACTGACTTTGTTAACAAAACTCCTAAAGCACAAGAAGTAAAATGCTCATTTTTGCCAAGTGTGTGCAATTTGAAAATGGCCTATAGAAGCAACAGCAAAATGCAAGTGACAGAAAGGTTACAGAGGAAGGAATAAATCTGACTCTCAAAGAAATCGTTGGAAATTGTCATTTGTTGCAGTACCAGCTTTACATTTTTCATTTCGGCTCATTGGTGCTAGTGCTCATTTTGACCACACATTTGCAATTTATAAATAGCTTGTAGCAGCAAAGAAGTGAAAGGGTTGTTGTAAGGAGGTTCCAGAGGACGTTTCAAACACAGTTCACAATGGGGCCTTATTCAATTGTGTTCCATTGTAGCACCAGGTTCACATTCTTCCTATGTGTCCATTAGTGTCAGTGCTTATTATGGCCGAATATGTGCAATATGAAAACTGGCTTGTAGAGTAGCAGTGAAATGCAGTTGTCAGGGAGGTTACAGACAGCAGTTCTCACTTAATTTACAGAAATGGCATTAAGATTTGCCTTATGGCACTTTTACCTAGTGCTAATAACCCATTGTCTAAATGTATAATAATCAATGTATTCATTCACTTACAGAGAGACATCTTGATTACTTCCAAGTTTTGGCAATTTGAATAAAGATGCTATGAAGAACAACAACAACAACAACAACAACAATTGTCCCATGGTACAACACCAGTTTTACACTGTTATGTTAGTACCATTTCTTAATGCGGCCAAATAGAGGTCATTTGAAAATGGCTTATAGGAGCAGTTACTACTAAATGGAAGTGGCAGGGCCTTTCTAGAGGCAGGTTCTTACTTAATGCACAGAAAGGGAATTGGGTAGATAAGCTATGGAACCAATGTAAATGCCCTTCAATTGATGAATGGATAAAGAAAATGTGGTACATATACACAATGGAATATTACTCAGCCATAAAGAAGAATGAAATTATAGCATTTGCCAATAAATGGGTGAAACTGGAGACTATTATGCTAAGTGAAAGAAGCCAATCCTAAAAAAAAAAAAACAAAAAAACAACAACAAAGGCTGAATGTTCTCTCTGATATGCAGATGTTGGCTCACAATAGGCAGGGTATAGGGAGGGAGGAGTGGAGGTTCACTGAATTAGACGGGGAAATGGAGAGAAGAGAGGAGGGATGGGAATGAAAAAGAAAGTAGAATGAATCAAACATAACTTTCCCATGTTCATATATGAATACATGACCAATGAAACTCCAATCATATACAACCAGACGAATGGGAAGTTATATTCCATGTATGAATGATACATCAAAATACATTCTATTGTCATATATAACTGAAAGTACAAATAACAGAAAGTACTATAGAAAAAAAGAAAGGGCATTGGGAATTGTCCACCATGACAGCAACAGGTTCACATTCTTTTATCATCCCGTTAAGGCCAGGGCTCATTATGGCTGATTATGAGCATTTTGAAAATGTCTTAGAGGAGCAGCAGTGAATTGCTAGTGGCAGGATAGTTCCAGATGCTGGTACTCACTTCATCCACAGAAAGGGATTGGTAAATGTTCAGCATTTCATTTTGGCTCATTGGTGCTAGTGCTCATTTTGACCACACATTTACAATTTCACATTCTTCATATTGAGCCATTTTCTTGTAGCAATATAAATGGTCTAAAACTGTTCTGGTATTTTTTTTTTTTGTGTGTGGATTATCTGTAATTTTCTGTATATGGGGATCATGATATCTATGTATGTATCTTGCTTTATTCTTTCCTATTTGAATACCATTTATTTATTTATTTACTACTTTTGCTTAATTACTCTAGCTAGGACTCCATTAGGCTGAGGAAGTTTCTTTCTATTTGTAGTTCACAGAGTGTTTCTCTTTTTTCATCATCAAAGGGTATCACATTTTTGTCACATGTTTTTTCTGCATTAATTGAGAAAATCATGCAAGTTGTCCTCTCTTTGTTGTGTTTAGTCTCATGGCATTATTTTATTGACCATTTTATCTCTGCAAAGTCAGTGATGTCCTTATTTTCATTTTTGATTTTAGTTGTTTGTATATTCTTTCTCTTTTTTGGTTCATTAACCTAGCTAAAATTTTGCTCATTTTAGTTAATCTTTTGAAGAACCAATTTTTATTTTGCTTAATTTTTTTTGTTTCTTCCTTTTTGTGCTTGGGATTGAATTCAGAGCTTCATGCATGGTAAGCAAGAACTCTACCACCAAACTAAACCCTTGGCTTGTTTCACTCTTTCTAGTTGTCCAGTTATTTAAAGTTTTTACATATAAAAATTTGTTATTTTTTGACATCTTTTCCTTTTTTTAATTGTAGACTTTTATAACTATTAATTTCCCTCTGAGCATGTTTTTCCCTATTGTCCTAGTTTGGTATTCTTTGTTTTTATCTTCATTTGTTTCAAGTTATTTTCTAATTTCCCTTGTGGTATCTTTCTTCAGCCATTTGTTCTTCATAAGCATGTTGTTTAATTTCTATATATTTAAAAATTTGCAGTTTTTAATGATTCATTTTTAGGTTTTCAGAAACATAAATCTTTCAAAATGTATTACTTAAATCTTTCAAAACATATTGATGGACTAATATGTGATTTAATGTTAATATGCACATGAGAAGAATGTGTGTTCTGCTGTTGGTAAGTAGAGTGCTTTGGATGTATTTATTAGCTATAGTTTGATTGTTTATCAAATCCTCTCTTTCTTATTTATCCTCTGTCTAGATGTTCTGTCTATTATTGAAAGTGGGGTATTAGGATAACAATAAGAACTTCTTTCTCCCTTCAGTACTGTTAAAGTTTGCTTTATATCTTGGGGAGCTTTGTTTGGTGCATATTTATAATTGTTATATCTTTATGATGGATTACCACTTATAGCAGTATGTAATGTCCTTTTTGTCTTGTAATATTTTCCACTAAAGTCTTTTTTCCCCCCCAATATTAGTGTTGCCATCTTGGTTCTGTTTTGATTATATATGTAAGATGTAAGTTTTCTCATTCTTTCATTTTCAAATTATTTCTGTGTTTGGATCTGTGTTTGGATTATATATAACATATATAATTAAATTGGGTATTTACCCAAAAGAAACAAAGTAAAACTGGAAGATGATGGATTAGAGGGAAGATGCTCTTCCCAACAGTTCCTTAGCACCCGATTTACAAGGCAGAAGACTGCTTCTCAGTGATATGGGTAATGGAGAGAACTCACTGAAACTTAATACTGGACTTTAAAAGAAACCCTAGAGACACAGAAACTTTGAACACAATATAAGAAATAGTATGTTAGAGATGTGCCTGCTTCACTGGGGTCAACTGTGGCAGCAGTAGTAGTGAGGGGAAGGGTGAATACAGGCAAAGGGACAGGACAGCATGCAGATAAAAAAAATATTTTAAAATTAGTGTGGAAAAACCTTCTAATCGAGAAAAAGTCTGATCTTAACGAACTTAGAGTCAGTGGCATGGGGTAGGGGAGAAGTGGTTCAGTGAAATCTAACCAAAAATTGTTCAAACCATGGGTAGATAGTTCAGTGGAAATCAGGGATCACTGACATGCAAGCCAGTCATCAGTGCAGAAATCATCTATAATCAGTGTGACAGTGAGCATCAGAGACAGAAGATTGGGAACTCACAAAGGAAGTTGTTAACTGTTGCCTAATATGACTCCCAGAGCGTGCCTGAAGAAGAGACACAAAGAAAATTATACTTGAAACATATAGCCTCCTGATATCAAAAAGACAGCTCCCTTTGTTCCTGGTGCCCTGTAAGAGCTACTGGGATGATGTCAATAATGACTACACAGGAACTTCTGTACTTTAGGGAAAATACCTGGTAATTCATATTAATAGTGGTGCATGTGAATGTGGAGGTTTAGTTCACACACTCCAAAAGTGGATTCTACTGGAGATCTTAGAGAGCCAGACATCCTGCAGAGACCAGCAATAGCAGTCATGGATCAAATCTCAAATACCCACCACAGAGTTTCCAAAGTTCATCCTGGAACTGGAACTTCAAATTTAAAACTCTCACCCATCCCCACTACAGAAATACACAGAATACCCATCAACATGCCCCAGTCTATCCCACCCTATCCTGAGAAACTGGAAGTTGAAAACTACTCCTAGTCACAATGGCTGGCAGCTAGGTGAGAAAAAAAAAGACATTGGACTCAGCAACCCCCATCCCTTGAACCAAGGCTTATAGAGCCAAAAATAAATATCAAGCATTAAAATCCATTGCTGCCAACAGTTTTAACCACCTCAGCTGAAATAAGACTTTATTTCTCATTAAGATTTGTTCTGTGTTTTTATTCTTTTTTCCTCATTTATTTTTCTTTTTTCTCCATATTCTCTCCCTGTTTTTTTACTCTTTTTAAAAATTTCAACTTTTTTCAAATATTATTTCTTTTTAAAATTTCTTTTTTATTCTGCAAGATGTGGCATGTGTGCATGTTATGTGTATGGGTGTGTTCTCACAGCACAGAATGGTTAAAAATATATAAATCATATAATTTTACTTTCACATTAATTGATTTTGTATATATCTGTGTATTATTTATCCTTGGTTTGACTTAGGTGAGGTAAAATTACATGTGGGTTTGAGTTGTTTGATCTTACATTTATCTGTATGTTGGTTTTTGTCCCTCTAATTTATCCTTCTTCACTCTCTTCCCCCACCCATAGCGTCCTTTTCTTCTCTTTCATTTAAGAATTATTTTTAGTTAAATTTTTATTCCTCCTCCCTAGCAACTGACATCTGCTACCTACCTCCTGCTTCTCCTCTGTTCAATTTTTAAAGTTTCATACTTTTTCTGGCCTCCCTATACTATTGTATCTTCACTTAAGAAATTGTAACCCAACTATCTAATAGAATTATATAGTTTATGTATTTCTTAGCTCATTCATATTGTTTTAGTTATTATTACAGTGGATGATGTAAGTACACAACTGTTGTTTAATGCCTGGTTGAGTTGACAGCGAGTTGGGAGTCTGAAGTAGGAGGATAGTAAGTTCAAAGTCAGCCTCAGCAATGTAGTGAGGCCCTAAGCAACTTAGTGAGACCCTGTCTCAAAATAAAACATAAAAAGGTTTGGAGATCAAGCTCAGTGGTTAAGTGCTGCTGTGTTCAATTTCCAGTATCCCCCTCCAAAAAAAAAATCACTTGAGAGTATCAGGAACAGATTAGATTGCATAGAAAATAAAACTTCAGACTTTGAAGATAGAACTTTAGGCTTTGAAGATAGGTTATATGAATTTGAATACTCAGTATGCAATAAAGGGAAAAAGTAAAATACCACCATCAGAATATAAAAAAAATTTTTTTGGAACATCATCAACAGAACAAATATAAAAGTTATTGGGGTAGAAAAGAAGATGGAGGCACAAGTATTGAAAATATTTTCAAAGAAATAGTAACAGACATCTTTCCCCATATCAGAAATGAGAGAGATATCCACATACAGAAAGCACATAGGACCCCTAATAAATAAGATCAGAACAAAACCTATCCAAGACATATCATAATCGAAATGCTTAATATAGAAAATAAAAAAATATATTCTGATGATGGTATTTTACTTTTTCCCTTTATTGAATGCTATAAGAGAAAAATTTTAGGTCACATTTAGAGGAAAGCCAGTTAAGTTTCACTTCGGACTTCTCAGACACTAAAATCAAGGAGTGCATGCACATACAATGCAATATCACAAGCTATAAAAGAAAACAATTTCCAGACAAGATTGCTATATCTAGAAAAGCTCTCTTTCAATAAATAAGGAACTAAAAACTTTCCATGACAAGGATAAACTCAAAGAATTAATGACCATTAATCCAGAACTACAAAGAATGTTCAAATATAAACTGTGCACAAACCCCAAAGCTCCCAAATAGAGGAATATCACTAGAAGAACATATAAATAAATGATAATTAAGACAGAATGAAATATAGCAAACAAACAAAAATGGCAAGAAACTATAAACATCCATAATAATATGAAATGTAAATGGTCTCAACTTCCCAATTAAAAGATATAGATTAGTAGAATGGATCAAAAAACAAGATCCACCTTTATGCTGTTTTAAAGAGACTCATCTCATAGACAGACACTCACAGACTGAAGGTAAAAGATGGGAAAAAATATTCCATGCAAGTGAAGCCTGAAAACAAGCAGGAGTAGCTCTTCTCATATCTGACAAAGCAGATTTCAAGCAAAAATTAATTGAAAGAGACAAAGAAGGATACTATATCCTCGTAAACAATACAACAAAAAGATATAATGATACGAACACATATTCTCCAAATGTCAGTGCACTTAATTACATCAAAAATACCTCTTGACATTAAATCCCAGATAGACCTCAACACTTTAATACTGGATAATTTTAACACACCTTTATAATCAATAGTCAGGTCATCTAAACATAAAATCAATAAATATATTTCTAACCTTAATAATATTGCAAATGAAATGGACCTAATAGACACAAAAGAATATTTCACCCCCAAACAGCTAAATTCACCTTTTTACCAGCAGCTCATAGAAACCTTTCCAAAACAGACCATATTCTAGATTACAATGTAAATCTAACAAAAACAAAAAATTGGTATAATCTAATGTACCCTATTAGATCATAATGAAATGAAATTAGAAATAAATAGCAAGAAAAAATAATATAAATCACATAAATACACAGAGATTTGACAAAACTCTTTTAAATGAAGAATGGATCATAAAAGAAGTGAGAGAAGGAACCAATAAATTCTTAGAAACAAATAAGAACAGAGGTACAACATCAGAATCTTTGAAGCAGCATAAGAGCAGTTCTAACAGGAAAATTTATGCACTGGGTATCCTAAATAAATAAGCCTATGTTCCAACTCAAGTCCTTATAAAATGAAGAATAAACTGATTCAAAACTCATAGAAGACAGGAAATAATTAAGAGCTGAAATTAATGAAATGGGGATAGAAAAACAATACATGGGATCAATGCAACAAAGAGTTAGTTCCTTAAACAGATAAACCATTAGCCATATTAACCAAAATAAAGAGAAAGAAGACTCAAATTAACAAAATTAGAGATGAAAAAGACCACAGACACTTCTGAAATCCACACAATCATCAGAAGCTACTTTGAAAATTTATACTTCAATAAACTGGAAAATCTAGAAAAGATTGAGAAATTTCTATGACCTGCCCCAAACAGGAAGATACAGAAACCTACACAAACCAATGTCAAGTAAAGAAATTGAAACAGCAATTAAAATTCTGACATCAAAGAAAAGCCCAGGACCAGATGGATTCTCCGTTTAGTTCTACCAGAACTTTATTATTATTTTTTTCCCGCTGGATGAAGGGCAATTTATTATTTTTATGTACAGAAATGCAACAGGTACATTTATCCCAGTTTAGTTCCAGCTTGGCAATGCGAGTCACAGATTTTGGACCCAGGACGTTGCCTCCCCAGTGGCAAGGGATCTCTCATATCCGTCATTGTAGTTGGTTCTGATAGCTTCCACCAACTTAGCCAGGGCTCCTTTGTCTTCCGAGTTAACCTGTGTGAAGGCAACAGTGGTGCACGTCTTCCTGTGAACCAGATGTCCCAGCCTCGCCTTCCCCTTGATGATGCAGTAAGGGACTCCCATCTTGCGACACAGGGCAGGCAGGAAGACAACCAACCAGCTCCATGGTATCCACATCATGTGCGATCTCCACCAGCTGAGCCTTCTCGTTCTCCACCAAGGTGATGACAGTATTGACTCCTGCTCGAAGGACAGGTGGTCTCTTTGTGGGGACAACCCCTTTGCCAGCAGCCTTCTTCTCAGCCCGGGCCAACAGCCTCTGCTTCCTGCTTGGTCTTGGGTCTGTACTTGTGAGCAAGCTTAAGCAGCTGGGTGGCTGTTTGGTGGTCCAAGGCCTGGGTGAACTGGTTAATCACAGGAGGCACTTTCAGCCGCTTATAGAGAATAGCCCTTTGCTGCTGCAGCCAGATGTAGCGGGGGCCATTTTACAAAGCGGGTAAGGTCCCTTTTGGGCTGGATGTCCTGTCTGATGACGAAGTTCTTCTGCCTCTTCTTGAACAGCGGGTTCACCACCTTCTTGGCCTCCTGCTTCTTGACCTCAGCTGGGACCGGGGCCACCTTATTTCCCTTGGCTTTCTTTCCCTTCGGCATCTTGGTGGACAGGAGGAGAGAGCCTACTAGAACTTTAAAGAAGAACTAACACAAGTCTTTCTCAAATTATTCCATAAATTTGAAGGGGAGACAACACTCCCAAAAACATTCTATGAAGCCAGTGTAACTCTGATACTAAAACCCAGGCAAAGACACATCAAGGAAAAAAAAAACTGCAAACAAATATCACTAATAAACATAAATTCAAAATTTCTTAAAAATATTAGCAAACTAAATTTAGAAATACATCAAACAGATAATATACCATGATCAGGTGGGCTTCATCTCAGGATGCAAGGTCGGTTCAACATATGCAAACCAATAAATGCAATTTACCACTTAAATGGAATTAAGAGGAATTGTATGATCATCTCAATAGATGTGGAAAATATCATTGATAAAATTCAACTCTCATTCATGTTAAAAAGGGTGGGAAAGTAGGGATAAAAGGAACTTACCTAAAAATTACAGGACTATTTATGACAAACCTAAAGCCAACATCATTCTGAATAGAGAAAAATGTAAAGCATTTTCTCTAAAATCATGAATGAGACAAAGATGTCCATTTTCACCACTTTGATTCAATACAGTTCTCCATACTATAGCCAGAGGAATCAGGCGAGAGATGAAAATTTATGAAAAGAAGTAGCAAAAAGATGAACACTCATAAATCAATAGCTTTTCTCTATGCCAACTGTGATTCAGTCACCTCCATAGCTCTGGACCTGAGGTGAGGTAGAATATCATGGCAGAAGGATGAGACAAGGAAAAGCAGCTCAAGGTATGGCCACAAAGGAGCAGAGAGAGAGCTTCACCCATTGTGGACAAAAAAAATATGTATATCCCAGAGGCATGTCCCCACTGACCTACCTCCTTCAGACATGCCCTACATATTCTCAGTTAATATCTAGTTAATCTATTCAAGTGAATGCACATGACCCAACTATTTCACCTCTAATTTTTCTTGCATTGTTCTCACACATGAGCTTTTGGGGAACATCTCATGTCTAATGCATAACATTACACTCTTAGCCCCCAAAAGTTCATGGCCATCTCATGATGCAAAATACATTTAGTTCATTTAGTACATTTCCTAGAGTCCCCATAGTCTTAACAGTTCCAGCATTGCCCAAAGTCCATGTCCAAAATCTCATCTAAGACTGAAGGCAAATTCATGGATATTTTGCCTTGTGAAGATTCAAAGTAAGTTACATAATGGCACAGAGTAAACATTTCCATTCTACAAGGGAGAAATAGTGGCATAGAAAAAAGGTTGGGTCCAAAGCAAGACCAAACTCCAACTGGGCAAATAAGCCCTATAGCTCCAAGTCTGGCATATGGAGCAAGTGGAATTGTCATTTTATCTCCAAAGGGTTTTTGTAGCTCTTCCCATATGCTTTGCTGGTTGTAGGTCATATGCCTTCTCTTTTGGCTTGTCTCTGCTGGATTCTTGCAGTTTTTCTCTACAGACATCCCATGTTACTGATATCTCTTAATTTTAAGGGGTCTTCACTGCAGCTTTGGATTCCTTCTGACATCTTTATGCACTGTCCTCTCAGGGGCAGCCTGTAGGGATTCCAACCCTGCTATGCTTTACCTGGCTTCCCAGGCCAGGTATATGTTGTTCCAGGATCTCCTGGCTTTGAGGGTCTGGGTTGGAAAATCTGCTGAGATATGAATTGTCTCCCTCTATATGTGATCTGATTCCTTTCTCTTGAAGCCTTTAAGATTTTTATCCTCAGTCTGTATGATAGCCATTTTCATCATAATGTGCCTTGGTGTAGATCTATTGTAATTTTGTACATTTGGTGTTCTATAAGCCTCTTGTATTTGATTTTCCAATTCATTCTTCATGTTTGGGATATTTTATGATATTATCTCATTGAAGAGATTGTGCATTCCTTTATTTGAGACTCTGTGCCTTTCTTTATCCCAATAACTCTTTAAGATTTGTCTTTTGATGCTATCCCATAATTCCTGGATGTTCTGATCATGGTTTCTTACCGTCTTCACTGGGTAGTCAACTTTATTTTCCAGATTGTATACTTTGTCTTCATTATCTTCCATTCTGTCTTCCAAGTGATCGATTCTGTTGGTGATGTTTTCTATTGAGTTTTTTATTTGGTTTATTGTTTCCTTCATTTCAAGGATTTCTGATTGTTTTCCTTTCTTTTTCCCCCCCAGAATCTCTATCTCTTTCTTGAAGTAATCTTTTGCTACCTTTATTTGCTCCCTTATCTTTTTGTTGGTGTGATCAATGGATGCCTGAATTTGCTCCCTTATCTGTTTAATTGTGTCATCAATGGTTGCTTGAATTTGCTCTCTTATCTCTTTGTTAGAGTGATCATTTTTTTGCCTGTATCATTTTTTGCTCATTTAGGTCATTCTTTAATTCACAGATAATTTTAATTATGAACATTCTGAACTCCTTCTCTGACATTTCATCAACTGCGCTGTCCATGGGTTCTGTTATTGTAGTATCCTGGTTTGTTTGAGGCACTTTCCTCCCTTGTTTTTTCATGTTGTCTATGTGTCTTCCTTTCTTGTAGTGTGTATCTGAGGTATTACAGTTTCTACCCCATACTCTTGTAGTATCTGTGCAGCTTATCTGAACCTCATGTAGGTGTTGGGCTTTCAGACCCTGCTGGTGTCCTGCGATGGATGCTACTGCAACTAAAGGCGGTGGTGGCAATAGCAGAGGTAACTTGAGATAGCAGTGGAGGTGCCCCAAGATGTATGCAATGTCTTTCAGAGATGTGGCTGAAAGGATGGACCTCATACTGGCTTTGGGATGCCTGCCTGCTCCGAGATGCAGCTGCTTCTAGGCCTTGTCTGTTGTTTCAAGGTAAAGGCTACTGTGTGAGGAAGGCTATGGCGATGGCTGCAGTGTCCTAAGGTGAAACGGTTAGATCTGGACTCTCAGGTGTGTGGGCGGGCCCACACTGGTCCTGGGCTCCAGCAGAGGTTGGTGGAGGAGGATCTGGGCTGAGGCCTGAGCTCCAGTAGAGGTCTTCCAGTGGTGGGATGGACCTGGGCCTACCCTGGGCCTGGGCTACTGTGTAGGTCCTACTGTGATTCTTTTGATTTCATGTATGTGATATCACTTTTCTCTTTCTGCTTTTAAGATTCTCTTTTCTCCTGGGCTCTTTTTTTTAAATAGGTGGAAACAAGGTAAATTAGGGCATCTGTGGGAGTCAGTCCAGAGGGAGCAATAAAACACGTGTGAATTTGACTCTTTACATTTCTTACTCAAGATCTCAAAATGAGTCATGATTTTTATCTATTGGTCTACACATGTATATAGATGATCTTGTAAACAGTGGTAATAAGAGTGAATTGGGTGGTGTGGTGGCACATGCCTACAATTCCAGTGGCTCAGGAGACTGAGGTAGAAGGATTACAAGTTCAAAACCAACCTCAGCAATTTAGCAAGACCTGTCTCTGAATAAAATATAAAAAAGGGCTGGAGATGTGGCTCAGTGGTAAAGCATCTCTGAATTCAATCACTGGTATAAAAAATAGATAAATAAATAAAAAATACTGAATTGAAATGGGCTTTTAGTGATTATAGAACACTCTGAATTATGTGTGTTGCTAGAAACACTTCCAACTTCACATCTGTTTAGTTTAAAATCCTTGAGTTGCAATTGATGCTGTTCAAGAGCTAGATCAATGGTGGAAAAAAGTAAAAATTGTGGCCCACCTCCCTCTTGAGGTGACTATCAGAGAAGTCCCCCACTTTGCTGTAGAATTCCAAGAATAAGAAACTTCTTTCAAAGCTGAAGCAGGTACCTTTCCATAGAGAAGAGGGGCTGGGGTTTTGGCTCAGCGGTAGAGCGCTCACCTAGCAAGTGCGAGACTCTGGGTTAGATCCTCAGCACCACATAAAAATAAATAAGAGTAAAGGTATTGTGTCCAACTGCAACTAAAAAAAATATTTAAAAAAAAAGAGAAGAAAGATATCACTGTCTTAAGAGGGAAATCACAAGCCATCCCAGTTCTTCTAGAAGTCTCACAGCCTATGTAGGTTAAATGAAAGGAAATGATCAATTTGCAAAAGGAGTAGTGTACAGGAAATAATAATTTGGCAGGAGTATATATGTATATAAAATTCAAGTTTTGTTTGAGATTTCATGAGCTTTCTGTATTTTTAAGATGTTTTAGCTGTTCATATGTTTGTCTGGGGTTTGTTTTGTTTGGTATAGGGAATGAACCCAGGGGGTACTTAACCACTGAGGCACATCCCCAGTCCTTTTTAATATTTTATTAGAGACAGGTCTCATTAAGTTGCTGAAGCTGGCTTTGAACTTGTGATCCTCTTGTTTCAGCTTTCCAAGCCACTGAGATTACAGGCATGTGCCACCACATCCAGCTGTTTGTTGAAAAAATAAGTTGTAGTTCACAATGGATCATGAGACCTGTAATGCCAAGAATTGTTATTTTATACTGTTCTCTTGAGCAAAATTGAAATTGTTTTGAACTAAAGTCTTGCATAGAGTAATTTTAAACTTCTACATTCTGCCCAAC
This sequence comes from Marmota monax, assembly GCF_021218885.2. Classification (NCBI taxonomy): domain Eukaryota; kingdom Metazoa; phylum Chordata; class Mammalia; order Rodentia; family Sciuridae; genus Marmota; species Marmota monax. The sequence continues at coordinate 894,069 of NW_026694212.1, read as the reverse complement.
TAAAGTGTGATGTTTTAATATTATAGAAATAAAGCTGGCAAACACTGAACTAAGATTTACTTTTTTCCATAGATGGGATATGGTAGATAGCTATAGTTATAACTGTATATGTATGTGATAAGTCATTTCTCTCTTTCTGCTCTCTTAGGTTTGAGTAATAGAAAGAAAAAAAGGATAAAGCAGTCTTCAAAAGCTGCTGTGAACACAAGCCAGGAGATTAGAATAAAAGCTATACCATCAAAATAGCTTATAGCTTTTTGAAAAATCCAACTAGTCTTCATATTTGGTTGATGTTGTCCAGTTGATATAGAATTTGAAAAGCTTCAGGAAAGTTTATGTTTACTTTAGATCATGCAAGGTGCTTATGTAACTGATATATATGAATACATATCTTTGTTTAACATTCTTTAATTCTAAATTTGAGATTATTCAAAATACCAATTCTAGTTTAAAGGTATATTGTAGAAGATATTTTTCTTTATGCTGTCATTTTCATTTGTAATATTTTGTAAGAATCCTTGGGATTAAAATTTTGTTTACCAAAAAAGAAAGAAAGAAAGAAAGAAAGAAAGCCAATTTAAGTATAATGTGTTTCAATGTAGATATCTTTGTTCTTGTGCTTCTTGGAGTTTCATGAATTTCTTGAATGTATTGATTCATTTTTTTAAATATCATTTGAACAATTTAGGGCCATTTTTCTTCAAATGTTCTCACAGCCACTTTTTCTTTTCTTCTTTATGGATTTCCAATTGCTTGATGGTGACCTCCAAGTCTCAAGATCTGTTCATTTTTCTTCATTTTTTTTTGTTCCTCAGAGTTGATACTCTGATCTGAATCATTTGCTGATTTTTATTTTACCTTTTAAAACCTGCTAAAACTCTCTCATGAAATATTCTGTATTTCAGATATTGTACTTTTCAGCTCCAGAATTTGAGTTATTTTTATAATTTCTCCTTATTGACATTCTGTTTATTTATACATTGGTCTCCTTGTTTCCTCTACCTCTTTGTCTATGGTTTATTTAAGCTCTTTGGGAATATTTAAGTCAGTGGATTTAAAGTCTTTGTCTAGTAAGCCTAATGTTTACCCAGGGATGGCTTCTGTTCGTCTCTTCTGCAGTGGGCTACACTTTCTTAATTCTTTCATGCTTTGTAATGTTTTTGTTGAGAACTGGACATTTTGAATATTATAATGTGGTAACTCTGTAAATCAGATTCTTTTCCCTCCTCAGCAATTGTTTTGTGTTGCTGCTGCAGCCTGTAGGTGTTTTTTTTCTGTGAGTTTTATAGATTATTTTTCTCAAATGTGTATTTTTGTTTCTGTTTTCAGCCTTTGTAGAGAATGAAGGACAGTGACACTAGTAACTACAATTCTTAGGATCTATAATGATGAGATGGCTTTATATTGTCCATTCATTTTAATTCTCACAACAAACATTTTGTGATGCACCCTTTTTGTTTTACACAGATAAGAAAACTGGGACTTGAATAGGTTAAGACCCTTGAACAAGGACAAGTCTAAATAAGAGTCCCATCCAACTTTGTCTGACTCCAAAGCCTAATATCTCTGTGCTATGCTATCTTTATTTTTGAAAAATTCTTAGTATGAGAGAAACCCATTTGGTTTAGAGCTGACAGGAGAGTGGGAAGAAGGTGGTCTGCACCAGGGACAAATAACCTTTTGGTGAGTTTGGTTGTATGTGGTCAGTTTTTTTGTCACTCAGTTGTTATGTAGTCAGATTTTTGTCACTCAGACCAAAATACCTGGCAAGAGCAACTTAGGAAAGAGAAAGTTTATTTTGGCTCATGGCTTCAGGGGTTTAGTCCATGGTTTTCCAATTCCACTGCTCTGGGCCCAAGGTGAGGCAGAACATCATGGTGGAGGGGCATGGCAGAGCGAAGCGGCTCACTTTATTGCAGCTAAAAGCAGAGGATGGGGAGGGGCTTCAGCCATACCCCATCTGCCTATAGTTACCACCCAGTCCATTCAAACTGAGATAGACTGATTAGGATATCACTCTCGCAATCCAATCACTTCACCTCCAAACATTCCTGCATTAACACAGGGCCTTTGGGGGAACACCTCATCTCCAAACCATAGCATACATATTTTTAGGGACTGAACCAAATTTTAGTAGAATTAAACTCAGAGAGAATTTCTTAGAGTTAAGAAGGGTCAGTGTAACCTTAGATGGGACTTTTCTCATTTAGTCTAGGTAATGGGAACAGGCAGAAGGATGCAGAGGGGTGTGGTTCTGGAATATTCCAGAAGATGTCCTGTTGACTTCACCTATATATATCACTTAATGGCTGTCACACCAAGGTAGACCACAAACACAGACCTCAGGCTAACATTTCCTGTTTCCTTTTGGAATGGAGGCAAAGCTGATTCTTCCCAGATTGGCCCAAAGAAAACTTGTTTTTGTTTCCACCTTCCCCTGGGAAAGATTTTGTTTGCTGAAGTAGCTGAGATTATCAGAGAACTTTTCAGGAAGCTCTCTTCCCTTGGAGGTTTAATTGCCAGAGACTGGGGACAAGGTTTGGCAAAGGAAGGGTCTCCAAGGATTTGTGAAAACAGAAGTGACTTTCCTTAGTCATAGCAGAGGAGACAACAGTGGGTGGTAGTGAGGGGTGACAGTGAATAAAACTTCTTGGCTGGGCACTGGACCTGACCCAGCAAAGGGTCTCATCAGCAGGTGAGATGCTCTACCTTTGCTCCCAGAGAGTGTCTCCTCCCATCCGGGTCCAGCTCACTCCCACTCTGCTGTCTTTTGGGTTGAGAAATGAACATTCTCTCCGTGCTACAATGGTTGTTTCTGGAAAGCTTTTCTTTAATTCCTAATGATTCTGCCAAGGTTTTAGAATGGAATTCTCTTTTCCAGATTTTTCTTTTTCCTTACCATCCATGTTCTCCCCCATTTTAACCAACCTCAATTAATTCCTCAAAATCTTTCTACAGGCCTCATGGAAGGCATTCGGTATTTCCTGTGTGTGGATTGTGCTTCAGACACCTCCATCAACTCCATTTTCACAACACAGGAGATTCTGGAGTAGTTTTGAACATGAAATTTTCTTTTTCCTACAAATTTCTCTTATTTCTCCTAGGTTCCTCCTGCTTTCTTTTCAAATCATTTTCATTCAAGGAGATGGAGGTACATCAGCTTCCCTGGACTCAGAGAGATCTTGCAGACCTAACTTATTGATCAGAGCAGCCATCTTGGGTGGTGCTGGAGTCTGCCCATCTCCTGATCCCCAGTCCATCCTGGTGTCACCAGTTCTGTGATTTCAGGTAATACTCTCCCTCTTTGTGTCATATATCTTCTCTCTGTTACCAAATGCTTACTAACGTTTCCTCACCCTACAACTATTCTTGATATTTTTTTGCTTATTATTTCTCTGGAGGTAGAAAGTTCTAGAACGGTTATATCTGGCTTCTAAAACATTGAGTTCTTTATCCTCATCTTTCATTCATTGGGTAAAATTAGAGAAGATTTAAGTTTTATTTTTCCCATCCAGTCATTTTATAACTGGGGGCACCAAGAGGAAATGACTTCCTTGGGGTCTCATTATAGGTTTTGGGAAGAGTGAACACTATTTTGTCTTTTCAAGTATAGGGAGGATTGAACAATGACTGAATTCCCTAAAACTGATGGATGTTTTCCTTCACTCCACAGGGTGCTGGGAGAGTTATCTGTCCCTGTTAATAGATTTTGTCTGAAAAACAGTAGTCAAATTCACCCCTGTCCACCTACTCCATCCATCTACATTTCTCATTCTCTGAAACAAGTTGTTGCTTTCTGTTCCTTTGCCACTCGTGTCTTTTTTCCTCTTCTCATATTCTTTTTTGTACCCCTTCTTCTTGAAGGATAGTCAGTGTTCTGCTCCTATTTGGAGAAACATACTTTGGTGTCTTTGCTTCCTTCTCTTCCACTTTGTGGTTTTTTCCCCTTTGTGGTACAGTTCTCCTGTGGATCTGATTTCCCTCCTCTCTGGTGCAGAGCTCTCCAACAAAACTTTCAGTTGTGCTTCTTCAGGAATCTCTAATGTACAGCCGTGGGCTGTGGCAAGGTCTGACCGGAAATTATGCAGGAAGACCTTTCTGCCCTAAAATATCTCCCATTGGTGCCCAACAGAAAGTATATGTGTTGTAGTTACCTGGTAAAGCTTTGTTGGTGATCTAAGCAAGGGCTTAGATTACATTAGAATGGGGTTTTCTTTATTAATAAAGATTAGATTGTCTGATCACTTGATTTAAAAGCATTTTGAAAACCAATCACTTCATAGATACAAGTCAGAGTAAAGAGTGCCCAAGTTCCCTTTCAATTCAGAAATTCTGACTACCCATGCAACATGCTTAAAATACCCTCCTCTTTTACAAACTTCCTACTATCACCTTTGTTCAGAGCTTAATAAATGATTGTGACAACACAATATCTGCCATGATATAGTGGGCACTTACTATGCACCAGGCATGCAGTAGGGGCTTTACTATACATTATTTTATTTTATCCTTAGTTGGCATATAAGGAACTATTTCATGTTAAATTATCACCCTAGTTGTATAGATGATGAAACTGAAGCTCCGAATGGTTAAGGAATCTGAAACAAGTTACTGCTTTCTGTTCCTCTGCCACCCATGTATTTTTTTCCTCTTCTCATTCTCTTATGTACCCCTTCTTCTTGAAGGAGAGTCAGTATTCTGCTCTTATTTGGAGAAACATACTTTGGTGTGTTTTCTCCCTTCTTTTGGTCACACAGTGAGTGGCCATCTCCTGCTTTGGACATCAGGGCTGCTTCCTAACAGTTTCTCCTCTTCTTCAGTCTCCTTGTCTGTCAGCCATCTGTTGAATGGTCTTAGACAATGGTCCCTGTTTGTTGAGCTTTTTGTATGGGAAGCTAGTGTCTGGAGCTTTTGAACACAGTAACTTCTTTAATCTTCACGACTACCCTAGAAAATGATTATTCTTGTCTTCATTTAGCAGATGAGATGAAAAGCTCAGTGAGCACATGCTCAAGGCCTCAGATCTAATAACTGGTCAAGCCCTAGCTCTTAACCATTTCCTGGTAACATGTAAGGTCCCAACTCCTCAGCCTGGCATTCAGTACCAGTTGCCCTCCACGGCTCCCTGTGTAGACCCTCTGCTCAGTCCATCGGTCCAATTCACCTCCCCATCAACATCAGCGGTTGAGGGTGAGAGGGTTTGAAGGCAATGCAAGCTTCTCTATAGCCTTTCCCAGAAGGATGGGAAGAGTCAGAGAGCTGCCAGCTCTTACTGCATCCCTGAAGTCCCAGGGCTCCTTATAATATTGGCAAGAGGAATGCTCTGTCCCTCTGCCTGGCTGCCCCTTCACAGGGTACCCTTGTTCCCTTCTTGTCTCTGATCCCATCTGTGTTGTTCTTTCTTCTGACCCTTCTTTCTCAGCATGTTTGTTCTCCTTTTGCATGATGCCTACATCTTTGCACTCTGTTACACTGTCTCCTTGTTATCCTTCTATGTCTTTTGGGTAAAAGTAATTTCTGACATTCTAACTTTTCTTCATTTTTTCCATTGTTTCACATCTTTTCCTCTTGTCTCCTTTTCCTTTTACTCCTTTCACCTCTCCCTTCCCTTCTTGAGGTAATGTTAGTTTTTCTCCTCTTTCTTTTCCAATCTGATTCCTCCCTTCTTTCTCTTGTGTTTTCTCTCTTAATTGCATTCTGTCCCATTGCTCTCTGAGGTTCACCATTATTCCCTAGGATGGGACTCTTATTTGCTTCTACGAGCTATGACTGGTTGCGTGTGCCCAGGCGGCTTTGGCAACAAAGGGATCACCTCCCCACACTCCAGAGGTGAAAATTGAATTAGTATGCAATCAATGTTAACTTTTCCTGAAAAATATGAACTTATTACTTTTACTTTTTTTTCAAAATATTTTCTAATCATTATTTGTTTATGTGTTTAAAAATGTTGTAATACAGGGTTGGGGTGTTATAGAGTACTTTCCTAACCTGTGCAAGGTCCTGGGTTTTATCTCCAACCAGAAAGAGAGAGAGAGGGAGAGAGATAAATGTTGCATTATATGCTGTATTTTGAGAAGGTAATTTCTCCCAAAGTTATTTTAACCATTTATTCAGTAGATATTTACTAAGTAACTATAATGTACTGTATATACACATTGGTTCTTGCCTTATCAATTTTTACAATAAATTTTATTGGGTGTATCATTTCAACATTGTATTTATATTATTGTTCCACAAAGATTAAAATTCTAAAGGTGAAAACGTACATACCATCTAGACTCTCTTTTCTACCCTATCATAGTAATCTGATTCTTCTGATTTTTTTACTCTGGGGAAGTATTATTAGTTTCTTCTATTCTATTTCAGAAATTTTTTATTTATGGACACATGTATTTATAAGTATAGTTACTGAAGATTAAAATAGTTACTGTGTTCAAAAGCCACACACACACACATACTTTTTTACAAACATATATGTAAAATGTAATATTATATAACAGATATGTAATTTAATATAATTATATTCTCTTTTTTTGTGGTGCTGAGAATAGAAACCAGGGCCTCATGCTTCTTACATTCTACCACTGAGCTACACTCCCAAACAAGTACAATTATATGATTTTTTGATTTATAATTTGTATAACATGTAATCTATAATTATGATATATAACTAGTATGTGATATAACATGTTATGTAAGTTGTACATATATACATGCTACACACACTTCTGTGTATTGCCTCTTTCATTATATTTTTAAGCAATATTATTTAAAATTCTAAATCAATACATAAGAAGTAATCTCATTCTGTTTTTAATTTGCATCATTCCATTGTAAATTCGTTTTTTGCTGATGATTAGACCTTTACAGTTTTTTCTGCTTCTAGTAGAAAATAAATCTATGCCTGATATATTTTGCGTATGTGCAAATATATCTATAAGATGAATTCCTAGAAGTAAAACTGCTCAAAATGTATTTTTATTTTGAAAAGAGCTCTTTGTCCTCTGAATGTAGCTTTTTCTATAGCATTTTATTCTTGTTTTATTAGATATTATTTTTCTTATCTCATTCATGTTGAAAATAATTTTTAAAAAACTTGTTTCCTTGAAGAGTCTCTTTCTTAATTCATATTGCTTTGCTGATTTTCCTTTTCTTAAGTGTAGAAAATATTTTGGTTGTCTACTGCTTGGTTGTGAGGTATCAAAAAACTAGAGTTCCCTGAGTATGTGGGTAGGGCATGTTAACTAAGCCTTCACTTTGAGTGATATAAGGTTTTTACAAAGTTTTACAACATTAATATCTTTAGATATTTCCTGGTCCAGATCTGTAGCTGTGGGGAGGGGTTCTTTTAATTTCCCCCCTGAAGGGAATAAATATGGTTATGAGAGCTAACAGGGAGAAGAAGGCAGGCATTTCACATTTATCACTTTTTCTATTAATGTTCAGGGCACCATCACCTTCCCTGGGGAATCTGTCTTGTGTTTTTTTGCCAGGGTAAGGGAGGGGCAAGATCCACCTGGGTGGAGTGGGGAGAAATTTCTACATTAGTGTGTTTCTATTGGAGACACCAATATAAGTTGAGGTGAAGGTGAGACCATATGGATAGCTTTCAAGCCATCAATTCTTGAGCCCTTGTACCAGTTCTGTGGTTACTGTTCTTTTTCACCACTGTCACTGTAGAAATTAGCCTTTTAAGGTCTGCAAGTAAGTTATCATGTGTCCAACCACTTCTAGTGTCTAAAAGAATGTTTTAATTATCCTTTCATTGTATCTGTGGTTACTGTCATTCTAGTGGGATTTTTGGAGGTAACAGTGACAGGTATATCTAATCATTCATTTTAACCCAGAATTGGAGTTCTTTAGTCCCTAAGTATTTAGGTTAACTGTTGTAATTCTCAGGCTAATGAGATGGGCTATCCTTAAGAAACTCTAGGGTTATCCTTAAGGCAAATTGTCTCTCCTTTCCCTGCCATGAAGACAGAATTCTTTCTGTAAATATGGTTTTGTCTATGTGATTCTTTGCTCCATTTCTTCTTCTCTGCTGCTTGGAGTAAACCACGTCCCGAGAGATTCTTTGCAGTAGCCTATGCATCTGTATCTGCTAGTATAAAATAACAATTTTAATTTTGCCCCTCTCTTTGGAGAGGGTGTCCTGGTGTCCTTTTTCTACTTTCTCCTTCACCCCTGCCCAGTCTTTACTTGTTTTGTCCCTTCTAGATAGTTTGTGTTTTCTGTTTTAAGTATTAAAACTTTGTGCAGCAAGAACTATAAATCTGCTTTTGGGGGATTTCTGAAAGAACTCCAATTCTATCCTTCCAGTTTAAAAATATTTTTTGTGGTGCTGGGGATTGAACCCAGGGCCTTGTGCATGAGAAGCAAGCACTCTACCAACTGAGCTATATCCCCAGCCCTAATGTTTTAAATGTGATCACATGGATTTTACACATTAATTTTATGAAGAATTTAAAAGCACACAATGTTGAGCCCTTTAAAATTGTTTTTCACTAAAGTTTCATAATGTTTAACTTTAGGGTTCTTTCCTGCATTCATTATAACTTATATAGCTTTTGTTCCAATTGTGAATAAAATATTCTTGCTTTTTCAGTTACATTTGCTAATTGGTAGGTAGTATTTATGAGAAAGCAGATGATTTTTGTGTGTTGAGCCTATGTATAGTGTAACTTTATTTTAAAATTTAAACCATACCTCTATATTTTTACAGAAAATATGTAAAGCACAAAGAAATTAAGAGGAGATAACCTTTATTTACTACCTAGAAGAAATCACACTGTTAATAACTTAGTATATTTTCTTCCAGCCTTTAGAAACACTTAAGAATACTCGGTAAATTTTTTTGTGATCTATGAAAATGTCATAAATATGTAATTGACTAAATATTGTTTTACCATGTGACTATATAATAATTTACTTAGTTATTTCTTTATGTTGGGCATTTGGGTTGTCTCCAATTTTTCATTTACTATGTTTCTTTAAAAAAAAACTTTAAGCTTTCATATCTGAAAAATAAATTTCTCTCTGCCTAAGTTTCCCCATTTGTGAATTGAAGATAATGATCATCCCTTTCTGAGGATGTACCAATGTGTTCATCTTGATATCTGGCATGTAAGAAATACTCCAGTAATGTCAGTTGTTATCAATTTTAAACTACTAAGCATTGCTTATGTTCTCAATTCAATTACTTCTGTCATCCTATATTATAATATGTCATTTCAATTTAAGACAATAAAACTGAATTGCCCGGTTCATGTGGTTAATAAATTTTGCTGCTTAAATACTTTTCCTGAAAACAAACAAACAAAAAACCAAACGCATTCTTGATTGTGTGCCAAAGAAAAGAACAATTTCTAGCAGAGGCAGAAGCAGTTTCCCACATATTAAAGAGCTTAAAATTAATTTCTTAACTATTACAGAAAGTCCTAAAACTTAACAACCACCATCACCTGCATTTTTCTTTAAGGCCCCGCACATTTTTTTCCTAAACCAAGTCACATTTAAAAAGGACAACATATTGGGCAAAGTTGCAATGTCCTTTGCATTGTTACACTAAGTGTAAACCTTCTGCTTCCAGATCCCTACCATCTCTCCAGTGCCTTGCAGGAACAATGGCCTGGGTGGGAAACCAGACTTTTATCTCCCACTTCATCCTCCTGGGCCTCTTCACCCACTCGCCATTACACCTCTTCCTCTTCTCCATCATCATGATCATGTTTCTGGTGGCCCTTTCTGGCAATGGGCTCATGATCCTCCTCATCAATGTCGACTCCAGCCTCCACAGCCCCATGTACTTCTTCCTCAGCTGGCTGTCACTCATGGACCTCATGCTCATCTCCACCATTGTGCCACGGATGGCCGATGACTTTCTGCTTGGTGGTGGCTCCATCTCCTTTACAGGCTGTGGACTCCAGATCCTCTTCTTCCTCACCCTCTTGGGGGATGAATGCTTCCTGTTGGCCTTCATGGCCTACGACCGCTACGTGGCCATCAGCAACCCACTGAGGTACTCAGTGGTTATGAGTCGCCGAGTCTGCTGGCTCATGGTGGCGGGGTCCTGGCTCTTTGGACTGGTGGATGGGCTGATCCAGGCTGTCTTCACCCTCCGCTTCCCCTACTGTGGTTCCCAGGAGATAGACCACTTCTTTTGTGAGGTCCCTGCAGTGCTCAAGCTGGCCTGCGCTGACACCTCCCTCTATGAGACCATGATCTATGTCTGCTGTGTCCTCATGCTGCTCCTGCCTTTCTCTGTCATCTCGGCCTCCTACCTGAGGATCCTGGTGGCAGTGCTCCGCATGCACTCTGTGGAAGGCCGGCAGAAGGCTTTTGCTACCTGTTCCTCCCATATGACCGTGGTCTCCCTCTTCTATGGGGCAGCCATGATTACCTACATGCGACCCCAGGCCTACCACTCTTCCAAGCAGGACAAAGCGGTCTCTGCCTTCTACACCATGATCACCCCCATGCTCAATCCTCTCATCTACAGTCTGAGGAACAAGGAAGTGGGCGGGGCTTTGAGGAAACTCCTGGGAAGGTGCCCCTGTGGGCACTAAATTGATGCTGCCATCTGATGATGTGGGCTCTGCAGCCAGGTGACCTAGATCAGCCAATTGTAGTTTGATTAGAAGAGAAACAGATGTGACCTACTGAAAAAACAACTTTCTGATCAGAGTTAATCAAATTAACACATCAATTTAATCTATCATGCTCACGCTCAGTATGAAAGGCTGGGCCTACCAGGTTACAAAGAGCAGGAGACAGAAGCTACCAGGAGAGTCAGCAGGTGACAGCTGTTTTGTCCTTCTCCAGGAAATACCCATGCCTGAGGACAGCCACCTTGTCCCAAGTCTTGCCCTCTTCTTTGGGGTCTTTCTGCATTCCATTACTTTAGTTTCCTAAATAGCTGGAATTACAGGCATAAACCACTATGCCTGGTGGAATCTATCTATTTATTTATTTATTTTCTAAAAAAATATTTATTTATTTATTTATTTTTTAGGTGGACACAGTATCTTTATTTTTATGTGGTGCTGAGGATCCAACCCAGTGCCTCATGCATGCTAGGTGAGCACTCTACTACTGAGCCCCAGCCCCAGCCACTTCTAATACTTTTCTGATATTAAAAGTGTCGCCAAATTTTTTTATGATTAATGTTTGCAGTGTATATCTTTGTTGTCTATCCTATTATTTTTTAAGTGAGTTTTTATGAAATATAGCACATTATAGTTTTTTAAAAATAACTTGGTCTGTCAACCTCTTTCAATTGAAGTGTTCAGTCCATTTATATTTAGTGTAACTATTTCTCTGATTGGACTTAATTCTACCATTTTACTCTTAAGTTTCCACTTTTATTATCTGTATTTGTCTCCAACACTTTTTCCTGCTTCCATTCTTTTGTACTAATCAATACAATTATTTGGTATTCCATTTTATCACTCTGTTGACTTATTTTTCCTGGTACTGGAGATTGAATCCAGGGATGTGCTACATCTCTAGTCCTTTTCCTTTTTTATTTTGAGACAGAGTCTAAGTTGCCAAGACTAGCCTCAAGCTTGAAATACTCCTGCCTCAACATGCTAAGTCACTGGGACTACAGATGTGGGCCTCTGCACCCAGTCCTTTATTAACTTTTAAATTTATTTTTAACTTTTAAATATATTTTTAAACATATTTAAAATATATTTATAAATATATTTCTTGGGCTGGGGATGTGGCTCAAGCGGTAGCACGCTTGCCTGGCATGCATGTGGCCTGGGTTCGATCCTCAGCACCACATACAAACAAAGCTGTTGTGTCTGCCGAAAACTGAAAAATAAATATTAAAAATTAAAAAATATATATACTTCTTAAATATAATTTTTAAAAAATTTATTTTAACTTTTAAATATATTTTTAAATTTCTTTTTATTTTTGGAACTGGGGATTGAACCCAAGGGTGCTTTGCCACTGAGATACATACCTAGTCCTTTTTTTTTTTTTTTTTTCAGAATTAAATTTTATTTCACATTTAGAGAAACTGTGAAAAACACCGACATTTTCCCATGTTACAGCACAACATTTCAACGGAATATTTCTTGCCATAAATAAGATCTTACTGATTTGTATAACTGAAATTAAACAGTTTTTGTTCTTCAAGTTAAAATAAAAATGACTTAGTACATGATTGTTTAAAATTTTCAAATCCAGACATAAACATATGGCTTCATTATTAACATCCTATATTGTCCATTACGAAATTATTTCCATTATCAATTAGCACCCATTTATAAAGATGCATTCTTAACATTGTTTTGGTCAGTTGGAGTACAGAAAAAAAATTAACAGTTCAGAAATATTAAGCATACATTTTTGCAATATACTAAATTGTGAGGGTACTACATCATATATATAGGGGGGTCTGATTAATTTTTATTACCCATAAATTTGTTTTCAAATAATTTTTATCAGTAATCTGGAAAATCTAATGCATATTAACCAAAGAATTGCTTTTTTGATATTGAAAATTTAACCCAGGGGTACTTTACCACTGAGCTTTATCCTCATCCCTTTTTATTTTTTATTTTGAAGACCGGGTCTTGATAAATTGCTTAGGGTCTCTCTAAGTTGGTGAGGCTGGCCTTGAAATTGTGATCCTCCTGCCTCAGCCTCCAGAGTTGCTGGGATTACAGGCATAATTTTAAAAATCATTTGACTCAACTGAAAATTTCAAATAAGTACACTGGCAGACAAAAATAAAGCAACTTTTTCTAATGGACAGCTCATTTTCTGTAGTAGTTGGTTTCAAACATATATATATATAGAGAGAGAAAAAGTAAATCTAAACCGTATGCTATAAGACCCAATCATTTTAGAAACCAGTTTTTAAGATCAATCTCAAATATTTCAGAAAATGCCAAAATATGACCTAATTAGTCTTTCAGTTGTTTACAGAAAAAATAAAACTACAGACAGAATTGTTCTTATTGATTGAATATTCTAATAACTAAACAGGTCTAAATTTGGACTAAGGTATAGTTTTTGAAATATGTAGTACAGGGAGTTTAAATAATGTTCAATTTCTTTTAAAGCATACATTGATCTTAAATATCCTATGTCAGTGATTCAGATGTCTATGGCAAGGAAGCAATAACTGGTCTGCTACTGAAGGACAATCAAGAAAGAAAGGACTTTTATTTTTCTCGAGAGAAAAGAATATTAAATAGAAATAATATCAAGGAAAAGAACAGCCTGGTCCCCCAAATAAAAGGGCAATTAATTGAAAAGAGCAACACTATTCTCTGTTGACACTTATAAGCATTATCCCTATTATCAGGAATAATGTAACACCATCTAATTGTATGTATTACCATCATTATGTATATACGAATATATATATATTAAAAAATACAGATACTGCATGGTGACTAAGCAATTTTGGAATAAATCCATAGACCAAGTCACAGCATGCATAAATTGTTTATATCTTGATTGCTTGTTTATACTGAAATAAATTTTTGTCAAGCATACTAGTAATTTTCAAATGATATGATAAAAAATTTGGTTGTAGTATTTTATTTTGCTCAATTACATTTAAGAAAAAGAAGCTAGGTGCTTCACCTATTTTAATACTAGTGTAGTCTGGATCATCGTATACAAATACATGTATAGAAACTTAAAAGATTTCCCACGGAGGAGCCATTATTTTGTCTGTATCATTGGTGTGTATCTGCAAAACATTTCAACACTGCAAACATTAAAAGTTTTAAAGTTGAGCATGGGAAAAGGTTTAGACTCTACTGCAATGATGCTGGTGTACGTCTACACAAGGCCTCTTAGTGATGTCAATCAACCGGAGGTAGGAGTTTATCAATGAATTGCTTGACATCCATCATTTCCTGTTGACATGAACAGTGCATCATGCCTTCATAGATTTTGAAGGTTACATTTGCTGGATTTACCAAAGTCTTTAGTTTTTCAACAGTAAGAGAACCAAACATTAGTGGAACTAAAGGATCACAATCTCCATGGCACTGAAGAATAGATAGCTCTCTATTAGGGCCGCTGATGGGACTCTGTGGGAATGAAGCCCGGAGTGGAAGCCAACAACTGAGTGCAGTGACACCTGCCAGTTTCTGCTGTGTGGTGAGAGCAGTGTACAAAGACAAGGCTCCTCCCTGAGAAAATCCTCCCAAAATAATTCTGTTAGATGGAATGCCATTCTTCACTTCTTGATCTATCAAAGCTTTTACATTTTCTGCCGCTTGTTTAATTCCAGGTTCATCCTCCTGAGCATCTGGTGAAAGTCCAATGATATCAAACCAAGAAGGCATAGCCATTTTCATATTCAATGTAACAGGCATAACTGGCGCATGCGGGCAGATATATTTGATATGTGAACTTCTGATACCTGCAAAAGCTTCTGCCCATCCGTGCCCAGTATCTCCCAATCCATGAAGGAAAATAACCGCGGCGGTGGCCTTCCGGGCAGCAGGAACGACGGAGGGCAATGGGGCAGACATGTTATTGCCGCACATCCACCGGCTCCCTGGACAGTGCGTCGGAAGCGGAAAGCAGAGCGGGCTCCCGGCCGCGGCCCAAGGGCGTGCGAGCGGCGAGTCCCGGCCCGCGAGTCCCATACCTAGTCCTTTTTTAAAATTTTGAGACAGGTTCTTACTAAATTGCTGAGGGTCTTACTATATTTATGAGGCTGACCTTGAACTTGTGATCCTCTGCATCAACCTCCCAAGTTGTTGAGATCACACGCATGCACCACCATGCCTCACTTTTTTTTTTCATTCTTGAATTATTTTTTTTTCTGGTTACAAAATTTTTGGTTGACAGTTTTTATTTCTTTCAGTATTTAAAATGTAATTCCATTGGTTCTTTTCTCTGTAATTTCTGATGAGAAGTCAGCTGTATATTTTAATGGATATCCTTGTAACTTTATCTTGTTTTCTTAGTTACTTCAAAGATTTTGTCTGTATCTTTGATTTCAGAAACTTGATAATGATGTGCATTGGTGTAGTTTTCTTTTTATCATTCTACTTGTATTTCCCTGAGATTGTTTGATCTGTCTGTTGGGATATAGTCATAATTTTGGAAAAAAAATTTAGGTTTACCAAGTTTTTTTAATCTTTCCTTTTCTCTTTCATAGACACAAATGATAGATTGACATTGTCTCTCATACAGTTCTATTTTCCCACTCATTTGTCTTTTTGTGCTTTGATTTTGGGATTTCTATTGACTAGTTTACCATTCAGGGATCAGCATTCTATGACCCACAGATCAAATATGGTTCGCTGGCTGTTTTTATAGTTTTACTATTTATTCTATAGTTTTACATATTGTGTAAGGCTGCTTTTGTGCTAAAACAGCAATAGTTGAGTAGTTGTGACAGAGAGCATATGATTTACTAAGCCTAAACTATTACTATCTAGTTTTTTTTTTAACAAAAGTTTTGTCTACCTCCATTTTAGGTCACTGAGTTTCTTGTTTTATGTTCAAGATACTATTAATCCCATTCAATGATTTCATCATTTTAGATATTGCATTTTTAGGTATAGAATTTCAATTTTATTCTTAAGGTTTCCATTGCTGTATTATAATTCTCCATCTGTTCATCCATTCTCATTGTCTTATCCTCTAAATTTATTAAAGTATGATCTATTTCCAAATCTGTGTCATCTATATGTCTATTTGTATTAATAATGCTTTCTGTTGACAGGTAACATTTTTATGGTCTTTTTTCATGTTTTATAATTTCCTGTTGGGCATTTTGAATAAAAGAAAACACTGCAGATTGAATTAGATATTTTTTCTGTTTATTTTCTTTTCTGAGAGAGAGAATACCCTTACTTTTGTCAGGCAGCTGAGATAAGATTTAGATCCCACCATTAACAGAGCTGAGTTGGAGGCTTGGCCAATTTCAATTCTGTTTTAATATGAGACTATTGGTCTCCAATCCAAACTTTGACTTCTTATATTGCCCCTCAACTAAGGATATTTATTTACTCATATTAGGATTTCAGTTAGAAGGGGGTTGAATTCCATTATAAATTCACATCTGCATTCACCTCTACCAGTGCCCTGGCTAAAGTGTGATTAGGAGAGCTCCCTTCTATTTTTAGTGCCATCTCTACTGTCAATTAGCAAAATTTCTCTGTGGAGGAATTTTTCAAGATACTTATATTCATATTGGGGGACTTCTAGATTCTAATTTGACATGCCAGTCCACATTGCCATTAATAGTTCATCTAGTTTTTCTTGCATTTTATCTGAGAATACAAAAAGGTAAATTTTGGGGAGGGTAACTTCTTTTTCAATTTTTAAAATTGATTCATTATTATTTTACATAATAATGGGATTCATTGTCATATTTTCAGATATACACATAATTTGGTCAATTTCATTCCCAAGATCTCCTCTTTTGGAGGATTTACTTCTTTCTCCTTATAGACCAACCCCCTTTTCAATGTTATAAAATGTGTATAAGGAATATGAGAGGGACTTTTAAAAATTAAGTAATTTATTTTAATTAAGTATATATGACAGCAGAATGCATTTTGAATCAGTGTACACAATTGCAGCACTACTTTTCATTTCTCTGGTTGTATATGATAACGCATAACACCATATGTGCAGTCATACATGTACCTAGGGTAATGATGTCCATCTCATTCCACCATCTTTCCTGCCCCCGTGTCCCCTCCCCACCCTCACTCCCCTTTGCCCCATCAAAGCTCCTCCGTTTTTCCCTTGTTCCCCCACTATTGTGAGAGGGGTATTATTTATAGCCAATGACTGTGAAGTCATGAGCACCAATCCAATAGACCTCTGAAGGGATATGTCTCCTTGGTGCCTTATCTCATCTCACACACTCATCAGTATTATCCCATGATAAGTGGTTGTTGACTCAATTTAACAGATGAGAGGAGCTGGAGATATAGTTTCAGGGAAGAGCACTTACCTAACATGCATGAAGCCCTGGGTTTGATCTCCAGCATTCCCATACACACAAGGAAATTATGACACATGTGTCATACATGTATATAAGGTAGTGTAATCATACATGTAAATAAGGTAATAATGTCCATCTCATTGCACGATCCTTTCCATCCCCATACCCCTTCTCCTTCCCTCACTCCCTACACAATCCAAAGTTCCTTCATTCTTCCCCACCCATCCCACCATTATGGATTAGCATCCGCTCATCAGAGAAAACATTTAGCCTTTGGTTTATTTGGCTTAGCATGATATTCAGCTCCATCCATTTACCTGCAAATGCCATAATTTCATTCTTTAAGGCTGAGTAATGTTCAATTGTGTATATATACCATGTTTTCTTTATCCATTCATCTGATGGAGGGCATCTAGGGTGGTTCCATAATTTATTGTGAATTAAGCTCCTGTAAATATTGATGTGGCTGCATCACTGTAGTACTAATTTTAAGTCCTTTGGGTATAGACTGGGACAGCTGGGTCAAATGGTGGTTTCATTTAAAGTTTTCTGAGGAATCTCCATATTGATCTCCATAGTGGTAGCAACAATTTGTGGTCCACCAGCAATGTATGAGTGTATTGTTTTCCCCACATTCTCACCACCGCCTATTGTTACTTGTATTCTTGATAATTGCCATTCTGACTGGAGTGAGATGAAATTTTAGTTTTGATTTGTATTTCTCTAACTGCTAGAGATGATGAACATGTCTTTGATCTACTTTGAGTTGATTTTTGTGCAAAGTGAGAGAGAGAGGTTTAATTTCATTTTGCTACATATGGATTTCTAATTTTTCCAGCACCATTTGTTGAATAGGCTATCTTTTCTCCAAAGTATGTTTCTGGTGCCTTTGTGTAGTATGAGATAACCATTTTATATGGGTTTTTCTCTGTGTCTTCTATTTTGTACCATTAGTCTACATGTCTATTTTGGTGCCAATACCATGCTGTTTTTGATACTATTGCTCTGTCATATAATTTAAGTTCTGGTATATAGTGATGTCTCCTGCTTTAGTCTTCTTGCTAAGGATTGCTTTGTTTATTCTGGGTCTCATATGTTTTCAAATGAATTTCATGATTGCTTTTTCTAGTTATATGAAGAATGTCATTGTGATTTTTAAAAGGAGTTGCATTAAATCTGTACAAAAGTCTTGGGAGTATGGCCATTTTGACATAATTCTGCCTATCCAAGATCATGGAAGATTTTTCCATCATCTTTTTAATCCCAATTTGACAGACAAGAGAAACAAAGATTCATAGAGGTAAGGCAATTTTTTAAGTTTGTCTGCTTATGGTTACTTTCTAAGAAGTGGCACAGTCATGGCTTATGATAACTCTCCAAAATCTCTGCCCATCTGTGAAACAGGACTATCTGCTTCTGGTCTCCAGGACAAGCTAAATTTGCAAAATGAGTTCAGCCATCCCTTCTTCAACTTTCAGAATAGAAGATGGAAGGGAACTTTCTAATTTTCTAGTCCTCATTTAAAGAAAACGTCTTGCATGACTTTATGGACCTCTTTTTGGACAACTATGGTGGTGATTTTTAATTTTGCCTGGAGGCCTGTGGGGGAGGATGGAGGTCTTCCTTTTTTTGAAAATTTGCTTTCCTTAAATGTTGATCTTGAATCAGATAAATGATTCTGTTTTTACTGTCTTCTTTGAATTGAAATAGAATTGAGGACAACGTTTAGTACTGGAACTGAAATAATTGAGAAAGAAAGTCCTGAAGTGACTCCTGCTTGCTTTTCTGTTGTCCTGGTGACAATAAATACCTATGATACTGTTATGTGTAGTGAAGAAAAATCATGGTGATGTCTGGCTTACTTTTTAAAATTTTGTAAAAACTTTGTAAAAAACTCTCCCACACCCACTTCTGAACCCTCACCTACCTCAAAGCACACATACATATTTGGGGCTGATAGGTCTGTCTACAGCCAGAGCAGAGGGAAGATAGGTGTCCCAGGACAGCAGCCCCTTTTCTCCAAGGTCATATGATCATGATGTCTTGCCCTAACTGAAGAGAGTGGCGTTCAGATCTGGAAAATGAGGTGGAAATGAAAAGAGAAAAAAGGAGGCCCCCAATTCTTCCCACTCCAGCTGCCTTATCTTAATCAAAGCTCCTTCCCACCAAGACAGAGTGACATTAGACAAGAAATATAGGGAGTTTCCCGTGGTAGGGAAGCCGGGAAGCCTCTTGATGCATAATTTCTGTCTAATCTCTGCAATAAAAAACAAGTAAGCCGCCCAGCCTGCTGGACCAGCACCTTTGGGAAAGCCACGGCCTAAGTTGCAGCTGAGGGCAGCACAGATCCAATCTCCTAGATATGGCATCCCACTTACCTGGAGGAGCTTGGGGTTGGGTTGGATAAGAGACCCCCACGTGGTTACCTCAGGTCCCCATCCTGGGGGGTTGCAGGGTTTAGGCAGGAAGG
Source organism: Marmota monax (assembly GCF_021218885.2). Lineage (NCBI taxonomy): Eukaryota > Metazoa > Chordata > Mammalia > Rodentia > Sciuridae > Marmota > Marmota monax. The sequence goes on along the minus strand of NW_026694212.1, from coordinate 874,651 downwards.
CGCCTCCTAATGGAGGACAATAACAAGCCCTGAGACCCATCCTGGCCTTGGTGGCCTGGTTCTCCACCTTTACAGAAGCCGCAGCTCCCAAGCACCAGTGGCCGGCCCGACCCACATGCGCTGTCTTTCCAGCTGGTGAGTTGGAGCTCCCTCCCTAGCGCGAGAATGCCAGATGGAGTCCACCGAGCTTCAGCCATCCCGGGAGGCCAAGGCGGCTGGAGGAGACTTGGAGGGGCTGACACTGTGCCCCAGGAGGACACAATACGGAGGACTGCCTGTCCCAGGATCACATGACTATGTTAATTTCTTCAATCCAATGTCACAATCCTATAGGCATTTGTCCGTACCAGGGCAACAGAAAGAGGGAGGAAGTGGTCAGCTTTTCTTGAGGACTCAGGACTTTTATCCTACATTATATCAGTCCCAAAGCTTAGGTTGTCTCTAATTCTATTTCCACTCAAAAGAGGACGTAGAAAACAGCACAATCAACATCTAAGGAGAACCAGACCTCCAGGGAAAATCCAGAGTCCCCTCAACTGCTGACCAGAAGTCCCCAAAATTATTCGGGGAGGGAACTTGGGAACTAAGGTTTTGTCCAAAACAACATTACTATGGGTGTTGCAATTGTTTTTATGGGGTGGTGGTGGTGGTTTGTGGCTCAGTGATAGAGTGCTTGCCTAGCACACGCATGAGGTTTGTGTTTGATTCCCAGCAGAAGCAAACAAAAAACTGCTTTTCTACTATTCTTAGTTCCAATGTGCATTGGTAAATTTCTGAGTTTAATCTGACCTAGCCTTATGCCATGGTTCCCCATGTGTATATCTGGCTCTCCTGTAACTAGGAATAAATGGTTTAATTCACACAACATTAATAGGACCTAGTAAGATCTCACATGCATCTCTCTCTCTCTCTCTCTCTCTCTCTCTCTCTCTCTCTCTCTAGCAGATTTGGTGTCTACAGAGGCGTGACAGAAAAATATAAAAATAAGAGGAAAAAAAATGAAAAGAGCTGGGATGTAGCTCAGTGGTAAAACCTTGAGCTAGCATGTGGGAGTCTCAGGGTTCCACTTCCAGCAACACCAGAAAAAGAGAAAGAAAGTAGAGAGAGAAAAGGTGGGGAGGGGGGTTAAAAATATTTTTTATAATTCATTTAGCATTTTTTTGGATTATTGTTGTTGTTGAACCCAGCCTAATTTCATTTTAAGATTGGGAGCCAAAGTCATGAAATTAACTTTCCTGTTTTACTATAAATTATTGAGATTTTATTTTAAGAGAGAGAGAGAGAGAGAGAGAGAGAGAGAGAGAGAGAGAGAGAGAGAGAATTTTTTAATATTTATTTTTCAGTTTTGGTGGACACAACATCTTTATTTTTTTTATATGGTGCTGAGGATCGAATCTAGCACCCCTCACATGCCAGGCGAGCACGCTACTGCTTGAGCCACATCCCTAGCCCAATTATTGAGATTTCTAAACTTGTTTGGAATTCCTGCCCATGCCTTGAACTCACCCATGCCTGACTTTCCCTGACCGGATAACAACCTTCTCTAAAACCTTAGTGGCACCTCATAAATTCTGGCTCCCCCTGACCAGATAACAATTGTGGGGACAAGTGCATGGAGTACTGCATACATGGCATATGTTAAGGGCTTCTCAGTGGCAAACCATTCCCTTGTGCTAGGCACTGAGCGGCAGGCTGCTTACCCCGTAGGCACAGTCCTGGGGGTGAGGCCATGTATTGCAGTCCCTACAATTGCTCCACGGCCCACTCCTCGATTGGTCTCTGCAAGAGCAGTTAGCAGAAATTGCATTGGTGGCTGCCTGTAATTTGCTTAGCTACTGCCTGAGTATATATACATGGTAACTGCACAATAAAATCAGACCTGCTTCCTGCTTGGTCTCTGGAGGTCTTGATTAGTGACTGTGCAGCCACACTCTCCTCTACCCTGTTCCTTGGACCTCCTTGCTGGATGAGAGAGAGCCCACACAAACAACCCACTCTGAAACCTCAGCGGCACCTCATAAATTCTGATGTTGGCATCTGAATTTATTCCCTACCTTGAAATGTTAAACCATGTAGATCATTAACCTACTATCTGCCTTTGTATTGTGCTTGTCAAAATCCTGGTAGCTGTAAATTCTCAAGACACCTCCCTTTGCAACTTTTTGTGGTATAAACCCTTTTTTTCCTGGAGAGCTGGGGGGCTGTTCTCTGGCCCGGGGTTTCAGGTGAGACAGTTGCTGGCCAGCTTTTGTGAATGCAATACAGGATTGCTTTATTTGACTTAAAATTTGAGTCAGTGGTCCTTGAGTCGTGGTTCAAAAGTTGTTTTGGTATTGGGGATTGAAACCAGGGGGTTTGCACATTGAGCCACATCCCCAGCCCTTTAAAATTTTTTTTTTTTTTAATATTTTGAGACATGGTCTCACTGAGTTGCTTAGGATCTCATTAAGTTGCTGGGGCTGCTCCAGAACTTGCTATCCTGTTGCCTCAGCCACTAGAGTCTCTGGGATTATGGGTGTTACCCTGCCACTCCAGTCAAAGTAAGACTTTTAATCTCACACGTAATTTCAAAAATTTCAAGTGAATCTGGGAGCTGAAATTTGTGTTAACAATGAAACTGTACAAGAAAAAGAAAAGTTTTTTTTTTTCTGAAATAATTTCAAATTTTAAAGAAAATTTGGGAGAATAGTGGTTAAGTGTGGTGGCACATGCCTGTAAGCCCAATGATATGGAAGGTTGAGGCAGAAGGATCACAAGTTCCCAGTCAGCCTCAGCAAATTAGTGAAGCCCTAAGCAATTTTGTGACACCATGTCTCAAAGTAAAAAAGAAAAAAGTCTGGGGATGTAGCTCAGTGGTAAACTGTCTCTTGGGCTCAATACTAGTAACAAACAAACAAACAAAACAACAAAACCCAACCAACCAACCAAACATAGGTGAAAGAAAAGCAAAAGACAAAAACAAGAAACAAAAACAAAAAAGGAAGAATAATACAAAGACTTGGGACGTAGGCAATAGAAATGGGGTTCCTCTCCATGGAATGGGCTGGCTGAGAAATAAAAGCTAGGAAAAATAGAACAATGAAAAAAACCACAGGACACAGAAAATATTTTCAGAAAGCGGGGGTGGGGGGGAGGGACGAGGGGGGACAGGATGGACTAATTGCTCATACAGATCGAGCTTCTAGACTAAAAAGGCAAAATGGAGCCCATACTTGCTTTATTTATATTGGGCAACATCAAAGGCCTTCCATAGAATGTTCTTCACCAAAAAAGCTTATAGGTGATTGTCCAGTTCCCAACACCCATTACCTGAGCTACTGTGAGAGATCTTCCTAGTAGAGCCGAAATAAAGCTCATATGCCTTGGGCAATCTATTTCACGGGAGAGCCATGGATAGTTCCCGAGGTTAAACCTAAAATCTCCCTGGCTGCCATACCAAGAGAATACCCTCATGTAATTCGCAGGTGGCTTCCTGCAACACAGAACTATGTATTTTACCCAGATTTACTATTTTGGAGCACTTATCATGTAACACAATATTTTTTCTAATCTACAGTTTATAATCCAATTTCCTCAATTGTCCCAAGTAATTTCTTTTTAGCAACCCCAAACTTCCTTAGCATTTCTTTGTAATTTCTTAGTGTTGATCTTTTTTGTTTTATTTTGTTTTTCTTTTTTAATTCTGAGAATTGAACCCAGGGGTGCTGTACCACTGAGCTGCATCCCCAGTCCTTTTTATTTTAAAATTTGAGGCAGGGTCTCACTAATTGCTGAGGTTGGCATCAAACTTCCAAGCTTCCTGTTTCAATCTCGACTCACTGGGATTACAAGAGTGTGCTTCTGTGTCTGTGCCACTGTGCCCAGCTGATGTTAAGCTTTTTGAAAAATAGTTTACCAAGTACCCACCACTTAGGTTTCTCTGATTCCTTATGATTATATTCAGACAATGCAGCTTTCTTAGAATACTGAAGTGCTGAATTTACTGAAATTTAAGTGTTGTTTGCTTCTCAGAGAAGAGCATTCTGAGCGGATTACATTTTCTCCTTTACTATTGAGAGTATCTTTGATCACTTAAAATGTTCTCTGGTTTCTTCATGCTATGCTTTCTTTCTTTAATATATAATTATGTACAGATATGTTGATGCAATGTAGATATCTTGTTTGCTACTGAGCTACAACCTCAGTGTTTTTTTTTTTTATTTCTTTCAAATTTAGGGACAGAGTCTTGCTAATTTTCCTAGGCTGTCCTTGCACTTGTGATTCTCTTACCACAGTCTCCTGAGGGACTGGGCTTACAGGCATGCCTGGGAAAGATTTTGGAAAAGACAAAAATGAGAGACCCAGAATACCTAAAGCAATCCTTAGCAGGAAGAGTGAAACAGGTGGTATCAATATACTAGACCTTAAACAATACTATAGAGCAATAGTAACAAAAATATCATGGTCTTGACACCCAAACAGAGTAGTAGACCAATGGTAGAGAACAGAGGACATGGAGACTAACACACAAAATTATAATTATCTTTTATTAGAAAAAGGCACCAAAAACATGCATTGGAGAAAAGATAGCCTCTTCAACAAGTGGTGCTGGAAAAATGAAAATCCTTATGTAACAAAATGAAATTAAACCCCCATCTCTCATCATTCACAAAACTCAACTCAAAATGGATCAAGAACTTAGGAATAAAACCAGAGACCCTGCATCTAATGAAAGAAAAAGTAGGCCCTAATTGCCATCATGTGGGATTAGGACCTAACTTCCTTAATAAGACTCCTTTGTCACAAGAATTAAAATCAAGAATCAATAAGTGGGATGGACTCAAACTAAAAAGTTTCTTCTCAGCAAAAGGAACAATCTGTGAGGTGAATAGAGAGCCTACATCTTGGGAGCAAATTTTTACCCCTCACACATCAGATAGAGCACTAATCTCTAGAGTATACAAAGAACTCAAAAAACTAAACACCAAAAAAAAAAAAAACGTATAACCCAATCAATAAATGGGCCAAGGACCTGAACAGACACTTCTCAGAAGATGATATACAATCAACCAACAAATATATGAAAAAATGTTAATCATCTCTAGCATTAGAGAAATGCAAATCAAAACCATCCTAAGATTTCATCTTACTCCAGTCAGAATGGCAGCTATTATGAAGACAAACAACAATAAGTGCTGGTGAGGATGTGGGGGAAAAGGTATACTCTTACTCTGCTGGTGGGACTGCAAATTGGTGTAGCCAATATGGAAAGCAGTATGGAGATTTCTTGGAAAATTGGGAATGGAACCACTATTTGACCCAGCTATCCCTTTCCTTGGTCTTAAAAACAGCATACTACAGGGGCACAGCCATATTAATGTTTATAGTAGCACAATTCACAATAGCTAAACTGTGGAGCCAACCTAGATGCCCTTCAATAGATGTGTGGATAAAGAAAATGTGGCATATATACACAATGGAATATTACTCAGCAATAAAAGAGAATAAAATCATGCATTTGCAGGTAAATGGATGGAGTGAGAAGATAATGCTAAGTGAAGTTAGTCAATCCCCAAAAAACCAAATGCCAAATGTTTTTTCTGATATAAGAAGGCTGATTCATAGTGGGGTTTGGAGGGGGAGCATGGGAGGATTTGACGAACTTTAGATAGGGCAGAGGGGTTGGAAGGGAAGGGAGGGGGTATGGGGTTAGAAATGATGGTGGAATGTGATGGGCATTGTTATCCAAAGTACATGTATGAAGACATGAGTTGGTGTGAATATACTATGTATACAACCAGAGATGTGAAAAGTCATGCTCTATATGTGTAATTGTAATAAGAATTGTACTGCATTCTGTTGTCATATATAAATAAAAAAATTTACATAAAAATAAAACATTTTAATTGACATATTTGTAAATATTTATGGGTGTAGTTTAATAATTATATATATATACATATATACAATGGGCAATTATCAAATCAGAGTAATTAGCATTTTCATCTCTTCAGACTTTTATCGTAGAAATATATACTTGAAAGCATGTAATAGGTACAAGAATGTGTCACTGGGATTCTTCCAAACAATTACAATCCCAATTTGAGCAAAATCTTCTGTTATGATTTGGATATAAGTTTCCCCCAAAGATTCACTTGTTCCCAGGCTCTTGAAAAGTGATTGGATCATGAGGACTCTGACCTCATCAATGGATTAATCCACTGAGGGATTCTTATTTGATGGCATTCTTGGGAGGTGGTAGAAACCACAGGCAGTGTGGTCTGGCTGAAGGATCACAGCCCTTGGGGACTGTACCTTTTCCCCAGCTCCTTTCCCTCTCCACTTTCCTCTGCCACACCCCTTTCCCATGATGTTCAGACCCAAAGCAACAGAGCTGATTGACCATGAACTGAAATCTTTGAAACTGTCAGCCAACAATAAAATTTCCTTTCTTTAACTTGCTTTCCTTAGGGGTTTTGGTCATGGTAAAGAAAAGCTGACTAACATATCTTCTGAAATTCCAACTCATTTTATTAGAGTAGCCTCTTCTTGACATTATAAACTAATAAGGATATTGCTGGAAAGGAAAACAACAGGCAAGCTCCACATGAAAAGAAGCAGAAATCACAAATTGAACATTAGTGAATCAAATCCAGCAGTATAGAAGTAAGTATAAAACTCATGAGTGTTTTACTATACAAAAGTCAGCCTATGTTATGTGCATGTAATAATATGCCACAATGAAACCCAATATTCTGTATAATTGTTATGCCCTAATAAACAAATTTTTAAAGTCAGTCTTTGATGGGTACAATGGTGAATGCCCATAACCCCAGGGATTTAGGACGCTGAGGCAGGAGGATCACAAGTTCAAATCCAGCCTCAGCAACTTAGCAAGGGCCTAAGCAATTTAGTGAGACCCTGTCTCAAAATCAAAAATAAAAAGGGCTGGGATGTGGTCAGTATTTCTGGGTTCAAACCCTGGTACTACCACTACTACTATTACTACTACTACTACTAATAATAAATAATCAGTCTTAGATGTTCACATTTATAGGCACTGAGAAACTTTAAATATAAACAATGGATAGATCACGTATAAAAATGAAACTCTGACCACAGTCTACAGCAACCTGCTCAGGAAAACAACCTCTATATCTACAATAAAAGCTCAGGAAGTCAAATGCTATGCATCTGACTTGTAGGAAATCAGATTGCTATCTTTAGTAATGTAGGAAGCTAAAGAATAAATTCTGCAACAACTGGCACTAAATGGCCAGGAATTGACTAATAAATGCTGTTTTTCTAATTCATTCCTCTGCTTCCAACTTAGGATCAACCAGAGAAAGCCATATATATATTTTTTTCACAATTGACTATATATATATGACTATATATATATATATATATATATATATATATATATATATTCAATTGTGAATAGGAGAGCTTGCTTCTAGTTAGCCTTTCTCTAGCTTCTCTAAGCCAACAGCTTCCAGTCAGAACACACCTTCTCTTGTTTTTTGTCCAGTTTAAAATTTTCCCATCCCAGGTTTCTGCAGAGGCAATATCAAAACCAGTGAGTTCATATGAGGCATGGTTTTTGCTAATTGAAAACTTTCCCACTCCTCTGTCTTTGAGTCTCTACCAAATGGTCAAATGATAGTGATCGACTCCCTTGCTATAGAAAACTCTGGGTACATAGGCTTTGATTTTATTCGGTAGGTTTTCCTTTATTTCCACGTTGCTCAATAATTACTTGTTGAATAAGCAATGATCAACCAGTGATTAAGTGTATAAAAGTATAGGACATAAACTGAGGGCATGTAATACCTGACCAGTTTCCACTTCCTGTTATCCATTAGCAAAACTCCCAGGGTAGGGCTCGGGTGGGGCTCATTGGTAAAGCACTCACAAAGCATGTGCAAAGCCCTGGGTTAGATCCACTGTGCTGCAAAACAAAACAAAACAACAAAAACAAACAAACAAAAAACTCCCCAGACTCCCAGAGTATAAAAAGATATTCACTCTAACACTCAGTGCCTAGGGTAAGGTTAGAATGGAGACACCTCCTAGGGAAGTGTACAAGGGTTATGTTGGGGGATGTCCCCTGGGAGTCTCTTTCTTCATTTAGATGGGAGTATGGGGTAGTTTTCAGAGTTAGGACTATAGGGAATGAGTTTTGTCCTGAAGCCAATTCATTATTTTGATTTCCTTCTTGGTGCAGAGTGTCTGTTTATTCCCCAGGCTCATTAAGAGTTGTGTTTGGTGTCCCAAGACATCTGCCCTATAACTGGAGGTATAACCTGGGACCTGAGCTCATTATCAATTTTGTAAGAAACAGAACATCTTGGATGGTTACTTCTATAAATTTGTACTTGGAGCCCTTGAAATTGGGGGGAAGAGTGTGTGTAAGGAGCCTTCCCCAGGCCACCACTGGCTCACACATTGCCAAGGATTTGCGAGGTAAAGTAGAAGGTGAACATCAATAGATTGATAGACACTGAGGAGGTGAGGGAGGACCTGACAGATGACGGTCTGAAGGTGATTGGAACTGGGAGGAATTAGGGTGATTTGAAGCTTCAGCTTCAGGCTTTCTGGAGAGTGTCAGGCTGGACATGGAGACTTCACAAACGTTGTCAGAATTGGAAACCAGGAAGATGTTAATCTTAGTTTCCTAGGCAAATTGTTATCATCATTCTCCAGGCTCTGAACTGAGTTTCAAAGTCCAGTGGATAGGCCTGTTGCCTCCTGGCCACGTGTTCTATGCATTTTGGCCTACGCTGAACTTGGATTCTACCTCTTTGCCTGCTCTGACTCCATTTACCAGCATATCTCGGAAATGTGTTGGGTCTGTGTCCTCTACTTTTTCATATTTGTTTCCAATCTTTGACTCAGATAGCTTTCCTTACCTCTGCCAAAAAGAGAACAGAGTTATGTACCCACATTACTCTGAACCAATTGTGTGAGTCTATTTCCCCATCAGGATTACATAAGGAGCTTTTTTTCTCCTCCTCCTCCTCCTCCTCCTCCTCTTCTTCTTCTTCTCCTCCCCCCCCCCTCCAGGGATTGAACCCAGAGGTGCTTAACCACTGAGCCATATCCACAGCCCTTTTTAATATTTTATTTAGAGACGGAGTTTCACTGAGTTGCTTAAGCCTTCGTTAAGTTGCTTAGGCTGGCTTTGAACTCACAATCCTCATGCCTCAGCCTCCTGAACTGCTGGATGAAGAGCTTTTAAAAAATAACTAACTGCAGAGTCCCATCCAGATCCAGTGAACTAGAACCTTGGGGGAGACAGGGGGCAGAGCAATGAATCTGCATGTGTAAACATACTCCCAGGTTTTCCAGAGACATAAGCATATCTGAGAATCTGATCATGACTGTAAGCCCCTAGGTATCTCACTCCTGCTTCCTTCTGTTCATAATACTCTCTTATCATTTCTGTGTCAATATTCTTTGTCTTTACCTGATAGTTTTCCAATTTCTATTAAGGGATTTAAAAAATATATTTATTTTCAATTGACAAATAATACTTGATATGATATTATGATATGATTTGATGAAGCTGATTAACAAACCTATCACCTAACATACTTATCATTTTTTGTGGTGAGAATATTTTAAATCTATACTTATAGAAATTTAGAATTATACAATACTTATTAACTTAGTCACCATGCTATGAAATAGATCACTAAATCATACTTCTCTTGTCTAACTGAAATTTTGTCCAACATCTTAGGGGACATTCTTGAATCCTATTTTTTTCTTTTTCTGAAATGGGAGTCTTATTTTGGGAGAACATCAGTCATCTTTTCTTATGTGTATGCTGGGGATTAAACCCAGGGGCACTTAACTACTGAGCCCCAGCCCCAGCCCTTTTTATATTTTCGATTTTGAGACAGGGTGTTGCTGAGTTGCTTAGGACTTTGCTAAATTTTTGAAGCTGGCTTTGAACTTGCTATCTTCTGCCTCAACTTCTCAAGCCGCTGAGATTATAGGCATGTGCCTTCGGGACTGGCTTCAACACCAGTCATCTTGAGAGTGAGAAACTTTGGGGGCAAAGCAACAAAGGACATTCAAGGGAGAATGTGAGTCATCTCCAGAAAGAGAAAGTGCGATCTCTTAGTCTTGGGTATTAATATTTATAGAGGGACAGTAACTAGGGGCTGAACTGGATATAGAGGCAAGGCAGGGTTTCATGACTTCAAGCCAGTTTCTCCAGTGCTTTCACATTACCCTCCTGTGGTTACTTTTAGAAGGGCCATTGGGCCAGGGGCAGTTGGGGAGGGTCTGGGTTTCTCTTGAATTACTTGTTTTGCAACTGTTCGTGGATACTTTTCCTTTTGATACTTGGTTTATTTTTCTGTATCCTCAAATTTTCAACTTAAGAGAAATTGACATCCATTTATCGTACATAGTTTATCTTAAATTCACTTGACATTTGGAGTGACAATGTGCTAGTTAATTAGCCTAATCCAAAGGAAAAATAAACTTCTCACGTCTTTCTGATAGGAGGTAGTTCTGCATCTTGGAGGGAAATGTCAGGCTGAATTTAGGCTCTTACTGTTCCATGGAGACTGAGAGATAAGAGCACAATATTTCTTTTTTTTTATTGGTTGTTCAAAACATTACAAAGCTCACAATATTTCTTAGTGGGGCCTCACACAGGCTGGACAAGTGCTTTACCCCTTATTTTTATCTCCAGTCCCTGATCTTCCTTTCTCTTGGTGCTAGAGATTGAATCAGGGCTTTTCACTTGTAGACAAGCACTCTACCATTGAGTTATATATTTAGTAACCTCTCTAAAATTTTACTTTGGGACAAGGTCTTGCTAAGTTGCTCAGGCTGGTCTTGAACTTGTGCTTTGTCTTGCTTCAGACTCCTGAGTCACTGGAATGACAGGTGTGCACCACCATGTCCCATTCCATAGTCTTTCTTTAAATTTTTAAAAATATCTTTATTTTATTAATTTACTTTTTTTTTGTGGTGCTGAGGATTGAGCCTAGGGCTTCCCATGTTCCAGGCAAGTGCTCTACCACTGAGCTACAATCCCAGCTCCTCCGTGATCTTTCTTGGTAATCATATTTTGAAGAGATCTGGCTCTCAGGTCCTTGAGACATCAGACATTCCTGGGTCAGAATGCTGGCAAGAAATTTACTTAGTTTTAAAAGTTTTAAAAAGATTTACATACATTTCAGATAGAACTTACAAGTGTTCAAATTAAATGTTCTAAATCAGTTGGGGAAGAATCTCTCATTATTTTTTAAAAAAGAAATAAGTCTCTATTTTTAATTTGTATTAGCCTTTAAACCTGCTATGCCTCTCCTTTCTCCCTTATCTTGTCCTCCAACCATTCACTTTCCATACCTCTTAAATCTATTTGTCCTTTTCCAACATCTACAGCTATTCACTGGGCATTTATTCACTACCCTTCTCTCTTCCTGCACTCTCTGGTTTCCCTGCTTCTGCTTGCCTTATCCTTCATCTTTCAAAATTAAAAAAGGATCAAATCTGGCTTGGACAGAAGACAGCTGAGAAAAAATGGGCTTTAAATGTAGGAAAAAAGTGTAGGGCAGTGTGAAAAGGAGGGAGGCTCTGTCTTTTGAGAGCTTGTCTGAAGATTCTAGAAGGGGAGTACAGCAACTAGCATATCTATGAACAAAGAACTAGCCTCTATTGGGGAAGGTGTTCCTCTTCCACAGAGCTCAGTTTTGGGAGGGACGCATATGGAGTGTTGAGGGAGGACGGGGACACCTGCTTCATCAGCCAGATCAACCCTTGTAATCAATGAGGTTGCAGATGGCATAGCCAGATCACTCTCACATGCAGGGTCTACTTTTGGAAACAAAACAAAACAAAACAAGTATTTCCTTGTTCCCTAGAGATGGCAGGAAAACAGTTTTATTTGTTCTTTTGTTTGTTTCTCAGGGTCATGGCTATGGAGCTCTGGAACCACACCTTCCAATCAAGTTTCATCCTCAGAGGTCTGCTCAGCCACTCATCATATGACTTCTTCCTCTTTTCCCTGGTCCTTTTGGCCTTTGCTGCGGCCCTGACTGGCAACATCCTTCTCCTCCTGCTCATCCAGGGTGACAGGCGCCTGCATACTCCTATGTACTTTTTTCTCAGTCAGCTTTCCATCATGGACTTGACCATGGTTTGTGCTGTGGTGCCCAAGATGGCAGCCAACTTTCTCTCAGGCCATAAGTTCATCTCTTGGACAAGCTGTGCAGCTCAGATCTTCCTAGTGGTCATGGTAGGAGGAGCCGAGTGCTTCCTCTTGGCAGTCATGGCCTACGATAGATACGTAGCTATTTGCCACCCTCTGCGGTACTCTGTGCTCATGAGCTGGAAGACCTGCTATCTGCTGGCCGTGGCATCCTGGATAGGTGGGGTGGCTGACAGTGTGATCGATGTTGGTACAGTCTTCAGCTTTCCCTACTGTGGCTCTCTGGAGGTGGACCACTACTTCTGTGAGGTCCCTGCCCTTCTGCGTCTCTCCTGTGCTGACACCTCCCTCTTTGAGGACCTCATCTATGCATGCTGTGTGGTCATGCTGCTGCTGCCCCTGGGAGTCATTGTGGCTTCCTATGCCCGGGTCCTCACAGCTGTGATTAGGATGCCCTCCACTGAGGGGAAGCAGAAGGCTCTGACCACTTGTTCCTCCCACCTGGCTGTGGTGGGCTTCTACTACAGTGGAGCCATATTTAGCTATATGCAAAGGGCCTCAGCTAGGACACCAGCAAGAGACAGGGCCACCTCCATCTTCTACACCATTCTTACGCCAATGCTCAACCCACTCATCTACAGCCTGAGGAATAGGGAGGTTACCAGGGCACTGAGGAAGATGCTGGGAAGGTGGAGAGTGTAGGCACTTGCCCCTCTCTCTCGGGCTTCCCTTCTTGGTCTGTCCCTTCCTCTGCCACCCCCATTCTTCCTCTCTGCCTGCACTGACTCGGACAAGTTGCGGCAAGGCTGTGAACTAAGTAATCTGCTAACATTTAGGATGCTTGGAAGGAAAGTGATGGGGTAACAGATGGTACTTAATTTGTTTCACAGTGAATCCCCCCCATCCCACCCCAGCACCATAATTTCCACCAATTAAAGACCAACAGATACATTTTTTACATTGCCAGTAGGATTGGCAGGTCAGCCTTGCTTCTGAATTATATTTTAAAAATAAACCAACGGTCAGCAGTGGTGGTGAATGCTTGCAATTCCAACTATAGAAGAGGTTGAAGTAGATGCAAGTTTGAGGCCAGCCTGGGTAAATGAATGAGATGCTCACTCAAAATAAAATAAAAGGGTGGTATATAGCTCAGTGATAGAGTGTTGCCCAGCAATCATGAGGTCTGGTTTTGATTCCTATAGCCACACACACACACACACACACACACACACACACACACACACACAAAAGAACCAACAGTGTATGAGTTCTTTCCTTCTTCCCCCTCCTCACTGTAATAAGAGTTCACTTTATGCTTTGAACGTAACTCTTACTGTTCTGCTATTGCAGCTTATTTTAAAACTGATATTTTCTCTTCTACCTCTCCCCCTTCCTAACCTTGGGGAAAACAAGATCACCCTACTTCCCATCCTAGGCCAGGTTATCTGTCCTTGTGAACACAGGCCAGAGAGAGAGAAAGTAATTCAGCCTGGAACTGTCCTATCACCAGATCTAAGAAATGCATCTCTCTCACAGCCACCAGTGAATTAAAACCCTTGATGAGGTGCTTGGAATGTAGCCTTTGAATCATCTCTTTAAAAGCTCTCTGCTCCCCCTGACTGGAAGATTCACAGTCTCTGCACCAGGAGTCCCAGTTACTTCTTCTTTGCTAGCAAAGAAATAAAACTTCTCTTCCTTTCATTCTTAAAGCCTTGTCTTCCTATTGGATTGGCATTGGGGACAGGGACCAAGTTTTCAGTAACAGCACCAGGATTTTTGTTTGTCTTGTATGTGCAGTAAAGGGATTGAACCCAGGGATGCCCTACTACTGAACTATATCCCCAGTCCCTTTTTATCGTTTATTTTGAGATAGGGTCTGGCTAAATTGCTCAGACTGGCCTGGAATTTAGGATCCTCCTGCCTCAATCTCCTGCATCACAAGGATTTGAACTTCTTTTGAGAAATATCCATTCAGCTCATTTGTTCATTTATTTATTGGATTATTTGTTCTTTTGGTGTTGTTTTCTTTTAAATTGTTTATATATTCTGGATATTAATCCTCAGTCAGATGAATGGCTGTCCGAGATTTTCTGCCATTCTGTAGATTGTCTTTTCACTCAATTATTTTCTTTGCTGTGCATAAATTTTAAAATTTGCTGTAATCCCTCTTGTCAATTCTTGTTATTATTTATTGAGATATTGGGGTCCTGTTCAGGAAGTTATTACCTGAACCAGTATCTTAAAGTTTTCCCCTATGTTTTCCTTTAGTAGTTTCAAATCTTACATTAATTAAGGTCATTGATCCACTTTGAGTTTTTAAATTTTTTTCCTTTTTTTGTAACAGGATAAGAGGGACCTAATTTCAATCTTCTACAGGTGGAAGTCCAGTTTCCTAGCACCATTTATTGTTGGCAAGAAAGTAAATTAGTACAGTTACTAAGGGAAAATGGTATGGATGTTGTAGGGATAGATGAGGCAAGGCACCAAAGATAACAGGAAACAGTTTTATTTGGCTGCAGCCAGGTTCAGAGGGCACAGTTTTGCTGTAATCAATCAATCCCCTAATCCCGAGTACAGATAATTTCAGAATTTTATACCTAACATGTAAGGGGAGGAGCTCAGAAGTCTGCCGTTTGCAGAAGTTCACATAAAAGCAGCTTTTTCTTTCACTGTTCTGGGCAAGTTAACCCTTAATGGACAGCACCTGAGAAGAGGAGAGCTTCTTCTCCCCTTTCTTTCCTCTCCCTGCCAGCTGTTACCATGTGCCCAATTGGTAACTTCTCTTAGAAATGTAGACATCTCTGTGAAGCTTCAGCTCAAGGCCAGAGGCCTTGTTTACACATTTCTACAAACTACTAAACTGGATATGTTTGTGAAAAACCAGTAAGGTGGTATCCAGCACCTAGAGTGCTGATTTATTCTAGGCTAGTGGCCAAGTAAAACAGGGGAACACAGAAATTGGAAACTTATCTACATTGAACTCTTTTGTAGAGACTCTTTTGCTGACAGTCCTAAAATCAGCCATGGTGAAGATTTCTGGAGAAGCCCTGGAGAAACCCAGTTAAGATTTGTTTTTTTTTTTTGTGGAGAAAGGGGGTGCCACTACATGGAAGTTCCTCAAAATATTAAACATGATCCACATATTCCAGCTATGCCACTCCTGGGTATGTATCTGATGGATCTAAGTCAGCATACAAAAGAAATACTTACATACACACATTTTTATGGTGACACTATACATAATAGCCAAGTTATGCAATTAATCTAGGTGCCCATCAACAGATAAAAAGATAATATACAACAGAGTATTATTTAGCCATAAAGGATGAAATCATGCCATTTGCAGGAAAATGGATGAAACTGGAGATTGTCATGTTAAGTGAAACAAGCCAGTCTTGGAAAGACAATTATTGCAATTTTTTATCCTATATGTGGAATGTAAAAAGAATTGTAAAAATATATGAAAGTAGAAGGAGGCCTATTAAGGAAGGGTATAAGAGAGGGTACTTGGGAGGGTGATGCAATCAAAGCACATTATATGTTTGTATGGAAACGTCACAATGAAACTCATAGATTTGTTCAATTAATGTATGCCAATAATAGTAACAATAAAGTGAACCTAGATGGGAAGGGGATGCAGCTCATTGGCAGTGAGTGTACCTAGTATGTATAATGCCGAGTTTGATCACAAGGCCCTATGTTTGATCCCCAGCAACACACACACACACACACACACACACACACACACACAAATGAACCAAGAGTGGGAACCAATTCAGAACCCATTTCCACACTGTAATATGGCACACAGAATTTGAGTATAACATGTAGGAGGATCTTTGTAAGATTAATTCTCTTTTTTTTTATTCATTGTTCAAAACATTACAAAGCTCTTGACATATCATATTTCATACATTTGATTCAAGTGGGTTTTGAACTCCCAATTTAACCCCAAATACAGATTGCAGAATCACATCGGTTACACATCTACATTTTTACATAATGCCCTATTAGTAACTGTTGTATTCTGCTACCTTTCCTATCCTCTAGTATCTCCCCTCCCCTACCCTCCCATCTTCTCTCTCTACCCCATCTACTGTAATTCATTTCTCTCCTTGTTTATTTTCCCATTCCCCTCACAACCTCTTATATGTAATTTTGTATAACAATGAGGATCTCCCTCCATTACCATGCAATTTCCCTTTTCTCCCCCTTTCCCTCCCATCTCATGTATCTGTTTAATGTTAATCTTTTCTTCCTGCTCTTCCTCCCTGCTCTGTTCTTAGTTGCTCTCATTATATCAAAGAAGACATTTGGTATTTGTTTTTTAGGGATTGGCTAGCTTCACTAAGCATAATCTGCTCTAGTGCCATCCATTTCCCTGCAAATTCCATGATTTTGTCATTTTTTAGTGCTGTATAATACTCCATTGTGTATAAATGCCACATTTTTTTTATCCATTCATCTATTGAAGGGCATCTGGGTTGGTTCCACAGTCTAGCAATTGTGAATTGTTCTGCTATGAACATCGATGTAGCAGTATCCCTGTAGTATGCTCTTTTAAGGTCTTCAGGGAATAGTCCGAGAAGGGCAATAGCTGGATCAAATGGTGGTTCCATTCCCAGCTTTCCCAGGAATCTCCATATTGCTTTCCAAATTGGCCGCACCAGTTTGCAGTCCCACCAGCAATGTACAAGAGTACCCTTTTCCCCACATCCTCGCCAGCACTTGTTATTGTTTGACTTCATAATGGCTGCCAATCTTACTGGAGTGAGATGGTATCTTAGGGTGGTTTTGATTTGCATTTCTCTGACTGCTAGTGATGGTGAGCATTTTTTCATGTACTTGTTGATTGATTGTATGTCCTCCTCTGAGAAGTGTCTGTTCAGGTCTTTGGCCCATTTGTTGATTGGGTTATTTGTTTTCTTATTGTTTAATTTTTTGAGTTCTTTGTATACTCTGGATATTAGGGCTCTATCTGAAGTGTGAGGAGTAAAAATTTGTTCCCATGATGTCGGCTCCCTATTTACCTCTCTTATTGTTTCTCTTGCTGAGAAAAAACTTTTCAGTTTAAGTAAGTCCCATTTGTTGATTCTTGTTATTAACTTTTGTGCTATGGGTGTCCTATTAAGGCATTTGGAGCCCGACCCCACAATATGTAGATCGGAGCCAACGTTTTCTTCTATCAGACGTAGAGTCTCTGATTTGATATCTAGCTCCTTGATCCACTTTGAGTTAACTTTTGTGCATGCGAGAGGAAGGGATTCAGTTTCATTTTGTTGCATATGGATTTCCAGTTTTCCCAACACCATTTGTTGAAGATGCTATCCTTCCTCCATTGCATGCTTTTAGCTCCTTTATCAAATATAAGATAGTTGTAGCTTTGTGGATTAGTCTCTGTGTCCTCTATTCTGTACCATTGGTCCACCCGCCTGTTTTGGTACCAGTACCATGCTGTTTTTGTTACTATTGCTCTGTAATATAGTTTTAAATCCGGTATCGCTATACCACCTGATTCACACTTCCTGCTTAGAATTGCTTTTGCTATTCTGGGTCTTTTATTTTTCCATATGAATTTCATGATTGCTTTATCTATTTCTACAAGAAATGCCATTGGGATTTTGATTGGCATTGCATTAAACCTATAGAGAACTTTTGGTAATATCGCCATTTTGATGATGTTAGTTCTGCCTATCCATGAACAGGGTATATTTTTCCATCTTCTAAGATCTTCTTCTACTTCTCTTTTTAGGGTTTTGTAGTTTTCATTGTATAAATCCTTCACCTCTTTTTTTTTTTTAATTTTTTATTGTGGGTTGTTCAAAACATTACAAATTTCTTGACATATCATATCCTTCACCTCTTTTGTTAGGTTGATTCCCAAGTATTTTATTTTTTTTGAGGATATTGTGAATGGAGTGTTTTTCCTCATTTCCATTTCAGAAGTTTTGTCACTGATATACAGAAATGCCTTTGATTTATGCGTGTTGATTTTATATCCTGCCACTTTGCTGAATTCATTTATTAGTTCTAGTAGTTTTTTTGTAGACCCTTTTGGGTCTTCTAGGTATAGAATCATGTCATCTGCAAATAGTGATAATTTAAGTTCTTCCTTTCCTATTTTTATGCCTTTAATTTCTTTCGTCTGTCTAATTGCTCTGGCCAGTGTTTTGAGAACTATATTGAATAGAAGTGGTGATAGAGGGCATCCCTGTCTTGTTCCAGATTTTAGGGGGAATGCCTTCAATTTTTCTCCATTGAGAATGATGCTAGCCTGAGGCTTAGCATAGATAGCTTTTACTATGTCGAGGTAAGTTCCTGTTATTCCTAGTTTTTCTAATGTTTTGAACATAAAGGGATGCTGTACTTTGTCGAATGCTTTTTCTGCGTCTATTGAGATGATCATATGGTTCTTATCTTTAAGTCTATTGATGTGGTGAATAACATTTACTGATTTCCGTATATTGAACCATCCTTGCATCCCAGGGATGAATCCTACTTGATCATGGTGCACAATTTTTTTGATGTGCCTTTGTATCCGATTCGCCAGAATTTTATTGAGGATTTTTGCATCTAGGTTCATCAGAGATATTGGTCTGTCGTTTTCTTTCTTTGAGGTGTCTTTGGTTTCAGAATCAGGGTGATG
This sequence comes from Marmota monax, assembly GCF_021218885.2. Classification (NCBI taxonomy): domain Eukaryota; kingdom Metazoa; phylum Chordata; class Mammalia; order Rodentia; family Sciuridae; genus Marmota; species Marmota monax. The sequence goes on along the minus strand of NW_026694212.1, from coordinate 855,851 downwards.
TTGGCCTCATAGAATGAATTTGGCAGAGCTCCCTCTTTTTCTATTTCCTGAAATAGCTTGAAAAGTATTGGTATTAATTCTTCCTTAAAGTTTTTATAAAACTCCGCTGTATACCCATCCGGTCCTGGGCTTTTCTTGGTTGGAAGTCTTTTGATTGCTTCTTCTATTTCATCTATTGATATTGGTCTGTTTAAGTTGTGAGTATCCTCCTGACTCAGTCTGGGCAAATCATATGACTTAAGGAATTTATCGATGTCTTCACTATCTTCTATTTTATTGGAATATAGGTTTTCAAAATAATTTCTAATTTTCTTCTGTATTTCTGTAGCGTCTGTTGTGATATTGCCTTTTTCATCCCGTATGTTAGTAATTTGAGTTCTCTCTCTTCTTCTCTTCGTTAGCATGGCTAAGGGTCTGTCGATCTTTTTTATTTTTTCAAAGAACCAACTTTTAGTTTTGTTAATTTTTTCAATAGTTTCTTTTGTTTCAATTTTGTTGATTTCCGCTCTGATTTTAATTATTTCTTGCCTTCTACTACATTTGCTGTTGTTTTGCTCTTCCTTTTCTAGGGCTTTGAGATGAAGTGTGAGCTCATTTATTTGTTGGTTTTTCCTTTTTTTGAGGAATGACCTCCAGGCGATGAATTTCCCTCTTAAAAGTGCTTTCATTGTGTCCCATAGATTCCGATATGTTGTATCTGTATTTTCATTTATCTCTAAGAATTTTTTGATTTCCTCCTTTATGTCTTCTGTAACCCATTGATCATTCAGTAACATATTGTTCATTTTCCATGTGATGTAGGATTTTTCCTTCCTTCTTTTATCATTGATTTCCAGTTTCATTCCATTATGATCAGATAAAATGCATGGTAGTATCTCCACCCCTGTATATTTACTGAGGGTTGCCCTATGGCATAATATATGGTCTATTTTTGAGAAGGATCCATGTGCTGCTGAGAAAAAAGTATATCCACTTGATGATGGTTGATATATTCTATATATGTCAGTTAAGTCTAGGTTGTTGATTGTGATATTGAGTTCTATAGTTTCTTTATTCAACTTTTGTTTGCAAGATCTGTCCAATGGTGAGAGAGGTGTGTTGAAGTCACCCATAATTATTGTGTTGTGGTCTATTTGATTCTTGAACTTGAGTAGAATTTGTTTTATGAACGTCGCAGCACCATTATTTGGTGCACAAATATTGATAATTGTTATGTCTTGTTGGTGAATGGTTCCTTTTAACAGTATATAATGTCCTTCCTTATCCCTTTTGATTAACTTAGTCTTGAAGTCGATTTTATTCGATATGAGGATGGCCACCCCTGCTTGCTTACGAGGACCGTGTGCGTGGTGTATTTTTTCCCAACCTTTCACCTTCAGCCTGTGTATGTCTTTTGCAATCAGATGTGTCTCCTGGAGGCAGCATATTGTTGGATTTGTTTTTTTAATCCATGTTACCAGCCTATGTTGCTTTATTGGAGAGTTTAAGCCATTAATGTTTAGAGTTACTATTGATATATGGTTTGTACTTCCAGCCATGTTTGATTATTTATCTTCTTTTTTTTTTAAATTTAATTTGTTTCTCCGTGGTTAGCTTTCTCCCCGCCCTCTGTCTTTATAGAGGCACTTCCCACTAATGGTTTTGGTTATTGTTTTTCATTTCTTCCTCGTGTAGTGTTTTGCTCAAGATGCTTTGCAATGCTGGTTTTCTGGCTGCAAATTCTTTTAGCTTTTGTTTGTCATGAAAGATTTTAATTTCGTTGTCGTACCTGAAGCTTAATTTTGCTGGATACAGAATTCTTGGTTGGCATCCATTGTCTTTCAGTGTTTGAAATACGTTGTTCCAGGATCTTCTCGCTTTCAGCGTCTGTGATGAAAAATCCGTTGTTAACCTTATTGGTTTACCCTTGAATGTAATCTGCCTCCTTTCTCTTGTAGCTTTTAATATTTTCTCTTTGTTCTGTATATTGGATATCTTCATAACAATGTGTCTTGGCGTTGGTCTACTGTGATTTTGTGTGCTCGGTGTCCTGTATGCATCTACAATTTGTATATCTGTTTCCTTTTTTATTTCTGGAAAGTTTTCTGTAATTATTTCATTCAGCAGGTTACTCATTCCCTTGGTTTGCATCTCTGTACCTTCCTCTATCCTGATGACTCATAGGTTTGGTTTTTTTATGTTATCCCATATCACTTGGATGTTTTTCTCGTGATTTTTAACCAGCCTTTCTGAGTTGGCTAGGCTCTTTTCAAGATGATATATTTTGTCTTCATTATCTGATGTTCTGGATTCTACTTGCTCCACTCTGTTAGTGATACTCTCAATTGAGTTTTTAATTTGGTTTATCATTTCCTTCATTTCTAGAATCATTGTTTGATTTTTTTATAATCTCTATCTCCTGATAAAGATGCTTAACTTCTTCTTTTATCTGTTTATGTAATTCATTTTCAAAGTGTTCTTTCACTGTTTGGATTTGCTGTCTTGTATCCTCTTTAAGGTTCCATTCCATCTGTCTAAGGTATTCCTTGAGTTCTTTATATGACCATTTTTCTGCTGACTCTAGGTCCTCCTGAATATTTAGGCTGTCCTTCATTGTTTGTACTCCTTTTCTTCCTTGATTTTTTATGCTGCTCATGTTACTTCTTGTTCTGTTTGACTGCTGAGTTACTGTTTACTCTTATAAATTTATTTGATGCCTGGGAGGAAAGATATTAGAATGGAAGGGAAGAAGTCACTAAAGAGAATGAGAGTAGGCAGGTAGAATTCAAGGAAGGGGGAATAAGAAAATTGAAAAGAAATGAAAAGACAGAAGAAACAAAAAAAATTAGAAAATAAAGAAATAAAAGAAAATTTTTTTACAAAAATAATAATGATAATAAAAAAATGAAAATTAAAATTAAAAAAATAAAAAAATAATAATAAAATAAAAAAATTAAAAAAAATTAAAAACATTAAAAAAGTTAAAGAACAACAACAAAAAATTGAAAATGAAAGAAAAAGAAAAAAAAGAAAAAAAAGAAAGAAAAAAAAAGAAAAAGAAAAAGATGATAATAATAATAATAATAATAATAATAATAATAATAAATGCAGTCATAGAGTTTGATTAACTTCTCTTCCAGTAGGTGGAGCTGTGCCCACTGGGTCAAGCTTCTCCTCTCAATAGGTGGGAACCAATCACTGTGCAGCAGCTCTTCCTCCCAGACTGAGTGCCTAGGGCCTTCTCTTGTGTTTCCTCAAGCCAGGCCCCGCTCACCTGTGACGCTCACCACAATACTGGCTACACGCCAGGTCTGCTGCTCCTGGGAGCCCTGTTTTCATGAATGCCTGGGCTCACTCTCCCTGTTTGCCTCCCTCAGACCCTAAGTTTGTAGAGCTTGGGACTGAGAACCCCCAGCGAATTTGCTTGCCCTCCAGTAGCCACGCCCCCGGTAGCTGGTGCAAGAGACCTCAGTTGTCAGCACTGGTTGGAGCGGTAGCCGGGAGTTCTGCGCCGCGAGTCCCGCGCCACTCCTGATTCCCTCGGTCTGGCTATTGTGCTCACAGGAGAGCTGGGAGGGGCCCTTACGGGAGAGCTGGGAGGGGCCCTTAAGGTTTCCCTGCTGTGTGGAGAGAGATGGCTAGGGGATTACACACCTTCACGCTGGTTTCAATGCAGTTATCTCCTCTGCCCGTGACATCAGTTCTCTGCCAAGGTGGTATCCCATGCAAATGGTGACCGTTCGTTCCCTTTGCCGGGTGACCAATGCAACGGGTGGGTCCTGACTGTCTTTCCCAATCCCCGTTTCAATCCTGTGGCCACTGCCTATGAAGGCTCAGTTGGCTTTTACCTCTGTAAGTTCATAAGGGCCGACCAGTTATTTCAGCGGGATCGTTAGTGCTGAGTCACGAGAAGCAGGCGAACCGGAGCTTGAATGCAGCCGATCCGGGCTCGGTGTGTGTGTTCTGAGGGGCCCAGACTTTACGCCCCAGATCCACGTCAGCTCAGCATTGCCTAGTGATCCTGAGCAAACAGCATTTAGACAATTTACGGCTCCCTATGCCCACGCAGTTGAAGATGTCAGAGACTTGATCTCTCCGCGCCTGCCGCCATGTTAGATCTCCTCAATGATATTCATGTTACCCTTACAGCTTCCTGGCATAAGCAAGTTCTTGGGATTATACAAACTGCTGCTTCTGTTTCCAGTCCAGATTTCTAGAAATGAAACCCTGCCGCCGTTGCCTCCGCCTCTGGGCCGCGCTCACGGACGCCGCGCTCGTCCGCGACCGTAGCAGCGCTGCCGTGGCCTCCGCTGCTCCTCTGCCCGGTGCCCGGCCCCCGGGGCCCAAGCGGCTGCCGCCGCAGCACTCCAGCCCCCTCCTCCGGAGCACGGGTCCCCTTGCAGGGGGATGCAGAACGACCCCAGAGCAGGCTCTGCCCAAAGGTGCAGCGGCGAACAGGTGACCGAGGCGCTCGAGGCCGCGGTCCAGCCTTCAGGGGACAGGGCTCGGCACGCAGCCCAGCTCTAACCTCTAGATGCGGCTGCCAGACAATGTAGACAGAGCCATCAAGACAGCAATTAGAAAGCAAATGGTGGCTCCCGCGGAGTGGATTTTCGGCACAGAAACCACAGCCCAGCCAACAATCCCAATCCACAAACTCTCCCTGTATAAAAAATATTAAAAAAAAAAAGGCGGGGCGCACTGAGCTTTCTTTGCCTTGGGTACTTACAATCCACTGCTGATTACACATTCAGCTTCTCTGCCCAGAGCGAAGCGAAAGAGGAAGCAGATGGGAGCAAAGCGCCCGCGGCTCTGAGCAGCAAAGCGTCTGGGAGCCAGGCATCTCTTTTTCGATCTCTTTGTTCTTCCTGCTGCTTGGCAAAGTGGTCCGCTACAGATTAACAGTGAAAGGAGCTCTAACAAGCTGCGCGAAATCTCGATTAAAGCCGCTGCTCTGAGCACCACGCTCAGCACTTCAGCAACCCCCGTACGCAGCGGCCATCTTCCCAACAAAATCTTTGTCTGTATAAATCAGTAGATCAAATGAACCTAAACTGGGGATAAGATCATTAAAATACACAATTTTTCCAAAGTAAAAATACCCTCCCTCTTTCTCTTACAGGGCCACATTCTGAACTACCCATTACTAGAAGATGGGTTGGCCTGACCTCTAATCACTAATTTATTTCCCTCAATGGAAATTGATTTCAGCACAGATTATAATCTTCTATTTTAACTTATGAAAAATTTAGGGCTTTTAAATTTTGTAGAAAAACCATTGAACATACAACATGCACACAATCACATGAGAACTTTTGAACATAAGCCACAGGAGAGGTAATATCCTGGTGTCACTGCAGTGTTCCAGTGCCCAGAACAATGCCTGGCATGGAGGAGGCAGCTGTCAAGCATCTGACGAATGGAGCAACGAGGATTGAAAAGCAAGACATGCACTGCACTGCACACTGCAATGTGCATACAAAAAGCCATGGGAGGAATCACACTGCAATGTTCAAGAGGGACCACTGTGTAATAGTTTCTCTCCTTTTGAGCATTACTCAGTGTTCCAGAATACATACACACACATGCACATACAGAACTGCAGCCTCTTGATGCTTCCCTACTTACATTACACGTTACTAACCATTAAATTTACTAAAGGGTTGATTCTGCAAGCAGTATTTTAGTTGTTCCCCCAAGAAATAAAACTCAGTGTGAAGGTGTGTAACGTGTACAAGAAACTTCCAACACTGGTAGGAACATCACTGTCACTATGATCTGTCAGATCACTGAGCAGATTTCACCCTGGATGGCTTTCTGAGACTTCTGTCTGGGAGCACTATCAAAGACACTGAATCAATCAATTCATCTTAGGTTTAACAGGTGATTTAAAACATTCACAAGAAAGATTATTTACTTGATAAAAATGCTTCCAAAAATCAAATAAGTAATTCATCAAAAGATTTTTTAAAAAGTGAACAAAGGTCCCTTTAGGACCTACAACCTAGTGGGCAAGATACATCTTGTGATGATTTTGTTTATATATCCAATCATCATTAGGGCTGGTCTTAGATTCAGGTCATTTAGTATGAGTTGACTAGAAAATCTGCCAACCACATCAAGTTAGGAAAACTGCAATATCTATTGTCTTTTGCAGTCATGTCACACTCAATATCAAATAGCCACCTTTTGAGGACCTCCCTGCTTTCAATGACCACTACCAGCTTCTGAAGTGAGCCCTTATACAGCCAGTCTTTCAGCTGTTCCACCACACTACTTAGGTATTTTATGAGATCAGGGTTGGTGGTTACCAGAAAGCTGAGTCCATAATTCTGCACTCCAGTGAAAGTTTCAGAGGGATATATGCGACATTGACACAGGATAAGAAGAACTTGGCCACGATCTCTGCTCTCCGCAAAGGGTGATGCCCAGCTCCTGGGACAGCGGCTGCCATGTCGAAGCCCATCTGCCATCCAGTTCAAAAGTCCCTTCCCTACTCTTGACTGCCTATCCTTTCCTATCTCAAAAGGTGGTACCAATAGCTAAGCTAGTGGGAAATATTGCATTGCCCATCTGTCTGATTTCCAAAATTAGTGATTTGTAAGTCAACTAAGGCAAGTGAAGCTAGAGACTTTATTTAGTTGACCCCTGTTGGGGTTTAAGTGTGCAGAGTTTAGCTCCCTCAGGCCTGACTTTTTGCAAGAGCTGTGGCTGTGATTTAGGTCAGCTGAGGCAAACCTCAGCTAGGAGGAGGAAACGTTCTCTTCCCCTTATCGCAAGGCACAAGTTCTGCATGGTTTGGCCAAGAGGAAGAAGCTTCCTGCATACTTATCCTGGGAACAGTACATTCTAAAGAAACACATGCATCCTCAGGGGACTAGATAATGTCTACAAAGAACTTTAGGAGGGTACTTATCAAACAAACAGGAACAATCTGAATCTAGCTCTGTGTATCCGCTGAGGCATGATATTTGGGCAATGTGGGCAACGTGATATTAAAGAATTGCTTGCTTTGTTAGAAGAAGTATATAAAAGGAACTTGCAAATAAACCTCAGCATGCAGTTGCAATTGCTGCCTTGGCTCTGCATCCCCTGTGTCCTGGTTATTTCGTGACCCTTACCCAGGGACCTGAACACTCTAGACATTCACAGACCCCACTCCCAACAATGGCACTTGGACCTGGGTGGAAATAAAGAAAGTGTCTAGACGTGGACAGGTTCTGGATATATGTTGAAGTTCAAACAAACAGGACTTTTTTTTTTTTCCTGGTTGTGTTAGAGATGGATCCAGGGCCTCACACACCCACAGACACCAACAGTATTTTCTACCTTAACATTGTCAAGAAGAAAAAATAAAAATAAAAATGGACCAGCACTGGTTCAAGGCACTTAATACGGAATTGGGAGGCTATTGTTAATCACACCCCAGATATATCTGCAGCTGAAATTTTGAACCAGGCTGCAGACTGTCTCACCCTCGATGCAAATGGACCTTTGAAACATTGTTAAAAATCTCTGTTGAAGATCATTTTCAAGCAAGAAAATATAAGACACCATCAAAAGGTTACCAACCAAGAAAAGCCTAGATGGATTCTCAGCCAAGTTTTACAAGACCTTCAGAGAAGAATTCTATGAAATAGAAAAGGAGGGAACTCTTCCAAATTCATTCTATGAGGCTAGTATCACCTTAATACCAAAACCAGACAAAGACACATTATGGAAAGAAAACTTCAGACCAATATCTCTGATGGACACAGATGCAAAAATTTTCAATAAAATCCTGGCCAATTGCAAATCATTAAAAAAATAGTGCACCATGATAAGTGGGGTTCATCACAGGGATGCAAGTTGATTCAATATACAGAAATCAATAAATACAATAGATCACATCAATAGACTTAAGGACAAGAATTATATGATAATCTCAATAGATGCTGAGAAAGCATTTGACAAGATACAGCACCTCTTCATGTTGATAACACTAGAAAAACTAGGGAGAGTAGGAACATATCTCAACATTGCAAAAGCTAAGCCCCAGGCCAACATCAATCTAAAAGAGAAAATTTGAAAGCATTCCCTCTAAAAACTGAAACAAGATATGGATGCCCTCTTTCAAAACTTCTATTCAACACAGTTCTTGAAACTTTAGCTAGAACAATCAGACACTGAATTGCTAAAGACTGGCTTTGAACCTGTGATGCTCCTGCCTCAGTCTTCTGAGACACTGGGATTACAGGAATGTGCCCCTGAACATGGCAGTTCTTACATTCTTTAAGCTGTAATTTCTTTTCCTCTCATAGATTCATTTTCTTGAATTAACTTTTAAACTCTTTGGAATTTATATTTCTATAAGCTCAGAAGTTTACAGATTTATTGAAACACTTTCACCATATAAATGTACAGGTTATTCTTTAATTTCAGTTGAAATTATGAAATACCATTTTATTGAGTGCTAGCTAAATGTATCCTTATTTAGGTTTCTACTAGTGATGGGACAGAGAACAACTATTGCTTAAAGATCACAGGAAGAAGGATGAAATCTCTATGAAGAAACAGGGAATGGACACAGTAAACTATCAGAACCAGGAAAAGAATTCCTTTGAGAATACTGAAATTTTTACAGAAAAGAATAGCAGCCTTCCATGGACACAAAAATTGACTGAGGAAACACTTATGGAAATATTCCAGGACAATGAACAGTTGTATATTTGGGAAGCTGAGAGTACACTTGAGAGTGAAAAACAAAGCACAGAAAGATCAGAATCAGAAGTCAAATCACAAGAAAGCATTTGACAAGATACAGCACCTCTTCATATTCAAAACACTAGAAAAACTAGGGAGAGTAGGAACATACCTCAACATTGCAAAAGCTATCTATGTTAAGCCCCAGGCCAACATCAATCTAAATAGAGAAAAATTGAAACATTCCCTCTAAAAACTGAAACAAGATAGGGATGCCCTCTTTCACAACTTCTATTCAACATAGTTCTTGAAACTTTAGCTAGAACAATCAGACAGATGAAAAAAATTAAAGGAATACACAGGAAATGAAGAACTCAAACTATCACTATTTGCTAATGACATGATTCTATATTTAGAAGATTCAAAAAATTCCACCAGAAAATTAAATTTCTAGAATTAATAAATGAATTCAGCAAAGTAGCTAAGTACATAAAATCAATACCCATAAATGCATTTCTATACATAAGCAATGAATCTATTGCAAAAGAAATTGGGAAAACCATCCCATTCACAGTAGCCTCAAAAAAAAAAAAGGATCTGGAATCAGTCTAACAAAAGAGGTGAAAGATCTCTACAATTAAAACTACAGGACACTACAGAAAGAAATGGGAGAAGATCTTAGAAGATGGAAAGATCTCCCATGCTCTTGGATAGGCAAAATTAATATTGTCAAAATGACCATACTACCCAAAGTGCTATACAGATTCAAGGCGATTCCAATTAAAATCCCAATGTTATTCTTTATAGAAACAGAAAAACCACAATCATGAAATCCATTTGAAAAAATAAGAGGCCCAGAATATCCAAAGCAATCCTCAGTAAGAAAAGTGAAGCAGGAGTCATCACAATACCAGAACTTAAACTATACTACAGAGTTATAGTAACAAAAATGACATGGTATTGATACAAAAATAGACATGTAGACCAATGATACAAAATAGAAGACACAGAGACAAACCCATATAAATACAGTTATCTCATACTAGACAAAGGCATAAAAATCACACATTGGAGAAAAGATACCCCATTCAAAAAATGATGCTGGCAAAACTGGAAATCCATATGTAGCAAAATGAAATTAAACTCTAACTCTCACCCTGCACAAAACTCAACTCAAAGTGGATCAAAAACTTAGGCACTATAACAGAGACCCTAAGCCTAAAAGAAGAAAAAGTAGGCCCAAATCTTCATAATATTGGCTTAGGACCTGACTTCCTGAACAAGACTCTTAAAGTGCAAGAAGTAAAATCAAGAATTAACAAATGGATTCAAACTAAAAAGCTTCTTATCAGCAAAGGAAACAATAACGTGATGAGAAAGCCTACAGAGTGGGAAAAAATCTTTACCACATGCACCTCAGATAGAACACTAATTTTTTTTTAACCATACAATTTATTTTTATTTTTTTTAGTCATACATGACAGCAGTATGTATTTTGACATATAATACATACATGGAATGTACATATATCAATCATATTGTCTATTCTATTCTGCTGCCCTTCATATCCTCCCTACTCCTCCCCTCCTCTCCCATCCGTTCTCTCTATCCAATCTAATGTGACACTTTTTTTTCTTTTTCTCATTACAACATCATATATGTATGCTGTATAACAATGAGGTTCTCCTTCCATCTTCTGTGCAACTCCCCTTCTCCCTCTTTTCCCCCTCCCACCTCTCTTCCCTATTTAGTGGTAGTCTTCTTCTCATGCTCTTCCTCCCTATCCCATTTTGAGTCACCCCCCTTATATCAGAGAAGACATTCGGCATTTGTTTTTTAGGGATTGGCTAATTTCACTTAGCATAATCTGCTCTAATGCCATCCATTTGCCTGCAAATGTCATGATCTTGTTATTTTTTAGTGCTGAGTAATATTCCATTGTGTATAAATGCCACATTTTTTAAATCCATTCATCTATTGAAGGGCATCTAGGTTGGTTCCACATTCTAGCTATTGTTGAGAGCCACAGCAGAAGGGGCCCCAGCAAACTTCCAGCTGCCAGCAAACTTCCAGCTGCCGGCTGATGATTGGCTCACAGCGGCCCCAGCAACATCTAGCTGATTGGCTCCTCTGCGGTGATGCTCATTGGACTGTTTCCCTGCCCTTTCAGACCACGGAGCTGCTCATTGGGGGACTTTTTTGGCTCCGCCCATGTGACCCAGCCAATCGGCCTCAAGAGCAGGAGGATTGTGGGAGGTGGAGAGAAGCTTGGGTTGGAGAGAGAGGCTTGTGGGAAGCCGGTGGTGGCAGTTGAGGCTCTGAGGGTTTTTCCTGAGAGGCTGTTTTGTTTGGCGTGTGTGGTTCTAAAAATAAAGTTAGTTTCTTTTGACAAGTGGCTCCTGATTGTGCCCAGCCAGACTGCGGCAAGCTATTGTGAATTGTGCTGCTAATTTTTAGGATATATAAAGAACTCAAAAAACTTAACATCAAAAAACCAAATAATTCAATCAATAAATGGGCTAAGGAACTGAAAAGACACTTCACAGAAGAAAAAAATACAATCAATCAACAAACATATAGAGTGTTCATCATCTCTAGCAATTAGAGAAATACAAATCAAAACTACTCTAAGATTTCATCTCACTCCAATCAGAATGGCAATATCAAGAATACAAGCAATAATAAGTGTTGGTGAGGATGTGGGGGAAAAGGTACACTCATACATTGCTGGTGGGACTGAGAATTGGTATAACCCCTATGGAAAGCAGTATGAAGATGTGTCAGAAAACTTGTAATGGATCCACCATTTGACCCAGTGATTCCACTACTCAGTTTATACCCAAAGGACTTAAAATCAGTATGCCACAATGACAGAGGCATAATGTTTATAGCATCTCAAGTCACAGTAGCTAAATTATTGAACCAATTTAGATGCCCCTCAACCAAAGAATAGATAAAGAAAATGTGGGACATATACAGAATGGCATATTACTCAGCCTTAAAGAAGAATGAAATTATGGCATTTACAGGTAAATGGATGGAACTAGAGAATATCATGCTAAGGTAAGTAAGCCAATCCTCAAAAAAAAAGATAAATAAATAAAAAACAAAAAACAAAAGCTGAATGTTTTCTCTGACAAGCCAATGCTGATCCATAGTGAGGCAGGGAGATAGGGAAGAATGAGAGAACTTTGGTTTGTGTAGAGGGGAGTGAAGGGAGGGGTGGGGCTGTGGGAATGAGAGAAACATTATTACTCTCTCTATATGTTTTTTTTTTTTTTTGCATATACTGATTTTATTTTCAAGTGCCATAGATTCAGGAATATTTTATTGTACTATGTATATATCTCTTTAATTAGAAACAGAAATCTATTCATCCAAGGAAACATTTTTGTGTCATAATGATCTAAGCTTTTAGTATGTGTAATAAAATGAAATTATTTATCTCAGAGCAGTTAAGAACTTACAAATGTGACCCTGGAATATATAAGTGGGGCTATTTTTACAAATTCTTACAAACCATAAAACTCCTTCCCCAAATATGTCAAGCTTAATTTTCTGCTCTTTGGAGCATAGCTAGTAAGGTATCAAGTCCCAGTGACATTTTCCACAGTGTGAGTTGCCAGACACTACAAGCCTGTGGCAGTGTTTAATCTATAGCAAACCAGCTAATAATTGGTTGAAGAAAGGTTTATATAATTCTTCCTTAATATCTTTGTGGTGATTACAACACTGGCAGAGACTCATAAGAGTAGAATTGGTGATTATCTGATAAGGTAGCATTTCTTACCAATTTTGAGCTGATATAACCTTTATACTCTCTGCAGATTACTTTTGTGATCCAATCCATTTTTTACTAAGCTCCTAAAGAAATGGATATTTGAGTATGCTCCTATTAGTGTATGTGGGACTGTGATTTCAAGGGTCACTAGTTCTGCAGAGCAGCCTATATGCATTCCAAATTCTCCTGAAGATCTTTACTTTTTTTAAAAAAATTATTTATTTATATATTCTAATTAGTTATATATGATAGCAGAATGCATTTTGATTCATTGTGCACAATTGCAGCACAACTTTTAATTTCTCTGGTTATACACAATGTGTTACACCATATGTACAGTCATACATGTACATAGGGGTAATGATGTCTATCTCATTCCACCATCATTCCTGACTCCATGCCCCCTCCCCTCCCTTCCTTCCCCTTTGCCTAATCACAGTTCCTCCATGTTTCATATCCCCTACCCCACCATTATGGATCACACTAGTGGAGGTACTCTGTACCATGTACAGCCAGAGGAAGGAGAAGTTGTGCTCCACTTGTGTACAATATGTTAAAATGCATTCTACTATAAAATAAATTAATTTAAAGAAAATCTCTGTTGAGCCAGAACAATGGAGCACCCCTGTAATCCCAGCAACTTGGGAGGCTGGACAGGAGGATTCAAGTTCCAGGCCAGCCTCAGAAATTTAGTGAGGCCCTAAACAACTTAGTAAGATAAAATAAAATAAAAAACAAAAAGGACTGGGGATGTGGCTCAGTTGGTTAAGCCCCTCTGGGTTCAAACTTCAGTACCAAATAAATCAATAAACAAACCTTTGTTGACCACCTGTGCATTGGGTCTCCCTTCCCTCAGACTACCCAGAGACAGTCTACAGCCAATCCCTTGCTTAGAAATGTTTGCCTGCCCTGATCATAATTCCTGAATAACATGTAATATACTTTCCAAACCCTAGATTTAAAGCTATAAATGTCTCTGCTATTTTATAAAACTTCATAGGACATTCTCTTTTTCTTTTTTATTTTTTCTGAGAATGTTTTCAAGACTGTTTGAATCTGTTTTCCTGGATCACAATCCTAATTAGCCACCAATAAATATAATTTTCTTTATTCTCAAATAAATTGATTTTACTCTTGGTCAACACTATGGAGCCAATATTACCAGTTTATAAGATTTTAAGAGTAATAAAATGAGAAACTGCACTTAACCTGCTTGGCACTGAGCTTTTTCCATTAAAATGTACAAATGTGTCAGTAATCAATGCATTTCTTACTGTAAAATAAATTAATTAAAAAAATCTCTATTGAGCCGGACAGCCTTTATAATTGAAAAATTATAAAAGGGTGTGATGGTGCACACTTTTGTAACACTAGTTATTCTGGAGTTTGAAGCAGAAGAATCACAATTGGAGGTCATATTTGGCAATTTAGCCAGATCCTGTCTCAAAATAAAAAGGACTGGGGATGTCACTCATTGGTCAAGCACCTCTGGATTCAATCCTCAGTATTGCTAAGTAAATAATAATAAGTAAAAAAATAAAATTGTGATAGACAATTGAATGTTGTTTAAGGAAGCAAAACTTCAGGTTGTTTTCTATAACTTCTACTGTTTTTTTTTGTTTTGTTTTGTTTACTAGGAATGGAAACCAGGAGTTCTCTATCATTTAGCTATAGCACCAGCCTTATTTCCCCCTTTAAAAAAAATTCATTTTGAGACAGGGCCTCCCTTAGCTACAGACGTTGGCCTGGAATTTGTGATCATCCTGCTTAGCCTCCCAATGTTGGGATTATAGGCATGTGCCACAGTGCCTGGCTTCTAGGAGATTTTCAAAGTAGGTATATTATAGAGCAACATATGTTGCCCAACCTTATTTCAGGAACCTTCTGGGATCCTATCTAGGCAAGGAGGTCTGTGGGCAGTACTATCCCTTCCCTTCAGGCCCAACCAGGTCTCAGATCACCATTCCCAACTGGGGGAGTGTGAAGAGGGGCTTGGGTGGTGGTGAAAGCTGTGCAGACCATCCCCAGTACCTGAGCACCACCCTGATCTCTTTCAGTGCTGTAGGGCCTCAGGGAGGCTGCAAGCAGGAGCGGGTGGAGGGTACCTTGGGCACCGATGTAGGGATCTGGCCGTCTGGGAGATTTGTTTTTTTTTTTATTTATTGAGAGTATATGGCGATTCAAGAATCCAGTAGCTTTAGGCTCTAAGTATCATGGGACACTGCTAGTATTCTTAGTCTGATATCTCCAGTCTTGGTGGAAGAGAACACTTTGATTGAGGAGAGCAGGAGTGGTAAGTGTTCAGGTTCTCCACTTGCTTTCTCCTTTTCTTTTCCCACTTGTTTTCCAACTGGTAGTCTGAAGCCCATTCATTCTTTATTTCAGATTTTATGAAATTTGAATATGTGATCATACATATGATATATGCACTTTTCTTTTTGTTGGGATGGGGTGGGCATTATCTGTTTAATGTTTTCTGAGCTTCTTTTAACCCTGGTGTGATATCTATCATTATTCTGATTAGTCGTTATTGCTTCATCTATTTTTTCTGTTCCTTTTTCCTCATTCTGGGATTCACATGAAATGAATTTTACACCTTTTAAAGTTGTCTCACATTTCTTGGATGTTCTATACCTCTTTTTGTCTTTTTTTCTTTCTGTTCTTTTTCTCTCCTTCCCCTCCTATTGGTTTCTCCTCCTCCTCTTCCTTCTTAGGCAAGCTCTCTACCACTGGGCTACACCACCAGCCACTTTTCAGTTTTATTTTATTTATTAAATAAAAGTTGGTGTTGGGACTGAAAGGAAAGTGACCACAACACTTGGAGCGACCAAGAGATCTTTATTGCAGCAGTGCAAAAGGGGAGAAAAAGAGAGAGAGAGAGAAGAAATCGAGAGTAAGAGAGAACAAACGCAAGAGAAGGAGACAGAGAGAGCAAGATCAAGAAAGGGGTGCCTGGTAGGAGGGATTTTTTTATAGCCCAGATCTAATGGGGGTCTCTGGATCTGCAAGCTGCCTTGTTGGAGTACAGTGATTGGATCATTTAGTAGTGCCATCTTCTGCCTTCAGGCAGATGGGGTAGGGGTAGACATGGGTTCCATTGCACCAGATGGGTGGGGGTCAAGTGTTCAGCCATGAGTGGGGTTGAGTGTTCAGACTTGATGCAAACAGGTGATAAAGGACCAGACAGGAGGGAGTTTGAGTGCGTGGGTTATCCTGCAGCTAACATTTTCCAGCCTGCCCTGCAGACAACTTAATTCAGCCTGCTCTGCACTTAACAGGGACTGGGCTCAGTTGGTAGAGTGCTTGCCTCTAATGCACAAGGCCCTGGGTTCAATGCCCTGGGTTCAATCCCCAGCATCACACACACACACACACACACACACACACACACACAAAGTTGGTATTACCGAAAGCTTGGTCCTTGTCCCCGATGCTAATCGAATAACAAGGACATGGATTTGAGGAAGAGGAAAATAGGTTTATTGCTTTGCTAACAAAGGAGAAACACAGGGGACTCCTGTCTCAAAGGCTGTGATTCTGCCCATCATCAGGAACCCAGGGCTTTTAAAGAGGTGACTCAAAGGCTACATTCCATGTGTTCTCTTTTGGAGTTGTAATTCACTTGTCAATTTGGGAGACAGTAATTTCTGAGATCTTCTGGTGCCATTCCCAAAGTCTGGATGATTTCCTTCCTATGGTGGGTATGTGCTCAGGGACATATAACTGCCTAGGATGGAGAAGAAATTTAATCCTGTTTCCCCAGAGATTCAGGAGGAGAGATCAGGAAGGAGCAGGGAGAGAGAAAGAGAAGGAAACATGTCCATTTTAAAAACAAGTTGCAGTGGCAGAGCATCAAGGGTTATATTCAAAGCATAAAGTAGACCACTGTTATAGGCCTATAATTCCAGCAACTTGGGACTTTGAAGCAGAAAGATGGCAATTTCAGTAGACCCTGTCACAAAATAAAATAAAAAAGGGCTGGGGTGCAGTTCAGTGATAGAGCACACCTGGGGTCAACTTCCAATACTGGGGGGCAAGGAAGCTCAAGTCATGCTTTGCTTCTTAGTTTTAGAAGTTTATATTGGCATATCTTCAAACTCAGAGATTCCTTCTTCACCTGTGTACAGTTTACTAATGAAACCAAAAGCATTCTTTATTTGTTAGTGTTTTTGAACTCTAGCATTTCCTTTTTTTTCTTAGAATTTCCAACTCTTTTCTTACACTATCCATCTGTTCTTGCATGCTGTCTACCTTTTCCTTATAGGTAGTAACATTCACAGTTTTTTTAAAGATTCATGGTTGAATTTGTGTGTGTGTGTCGGGGGGGGGTACTTGAAATTAAATTCATAGGGCATTCACTGAGCTACATCCTGGTCCTTTTTTAATTTGAGACAGGATCTCACTAAGTTGCCCCACCTGGCCTTGAACTGGCACTCATCACCTTTGCCTCCTGAGTCTCTAGGATTCATGTACCACCATTTCCAGTTGAATAATTGTAATATCCTTGCCACATCTGAGTATGGTTTTGATGATTACTGTATTTCTCCCAACTGCCTTTTGCCTTTTAGTTGTTGTTGTCATACATGATGTACTGAGGAAGAGGAACTCAGGTAAATAGGTTCTTAGTGGTATGGGATTAAAGTGTGTATGGGGGGGGAAGCAACCTATAATCCTATGATTAAATCTCAGTTGTTTAGTAAACCTGTGCCTTTAGGCTATCAACTTTATAAAGGTTTTTTAGTTTCTTTCCACTTAAATAGGATCTGATGGCTTAGGAGGCTGGGTGGGTAATTCTCTTTCTCTAGGACAGTTAGGTTCTGA
Source organism: Marmota monax (assembly GCF_021218885.2). Lineage (NCBI taxonomy): Eukaryota > Metazoa > Chordata > Mammalia > Rodentia > Sciuridae > Marmota > Marmota monax. The sequence goes on along the minus strand of NW_026694212.1, from coordinate 838,588 downwards.
TAAAATAATTTCTCTAAAGGAAAGGCCTTATGAACAGTAGGTAGCTGTGTCTTGTGGTGCACAATAGTAATCCCAGTAACTCAGGAGACTGAGGCAGGAGGAGTGAAAGTTCAAGGCCAACATCAACAACTTAGTGAGACCCTCAGCAAATTAGTGATACTCTGTCTCAAAATAAAAAAAAACAATAAAAAGGTCTGGGGATATAGCTCAGTGATAGAGCACCCCTGGGTTCAATACCCAGTACCAAAAAAAGGTGGTGGGGAGGACAGTGGGTATATTTTGAAATGGCTACTTTCCCTCTATTATACTGTAATTAGGAGGGGATTTTTCTTTGATCTTCACTGTAAGAATCTCATCAAGATCCTGGAGGGGCCTCTCTTATTGCTAAGGCCTACTGATTTTTTTTTTTTTTTGTACCAGGGATTGAACTCAGGGGCACTTGACCACTGAGCTACATCCCCAGTCCTACTTTGTATTTTATTTAGTGACAGGGTCTCACTGAGTTGCTTAGCTCCTCACTTTTGCTGAGGCTGACTTTGAACTCCTGATTCTCCTGCCTCAGCCTTCCAAGGCACTGTGCCCAGCTCCTCCTGGAATTTTTTTTAATATTTATTTTTTTAATTATAGTTAGACACAAACCTTTTCCTCCTGGAATTTTTAACACTAAGATTTATCCACACCGAGTCTCCAGCAATACATTAATTATAGTTCACATTTTCTTACCCTGAGACTGGTTCCTAAGCTGGCTTCTGTTTGTGGGTTCTGCTCTGGTAAGTTATGATTATTTGCGACTGCATATCTGTCCCTCCAGTTCTGGCAGCAGTAGTTTGTCACGTGACTTCATTATCACAGCTCCTAGAGGAGTTGTTGACTTTCCAATTTGTTGTTAGGATGATCCTTATATGCCACGTTAGAAACTGGAAGTCCATTCTGTTCTCTCTAACTATGGCAGGACATCAGTATCAAGGCATGAATCTCAGGAGGGCCCAAGGGTGGGATGAACAAGGTCCTGCGACAGTCAGAGCATCAGATAGACTTTACCTTCTTCTAGGCTGGGGCTTCAGAAGGTTTTGTGGGCACAGTGTGTGTGTTGAGGAGCACAGTACAAGAGGGTTCTTTAGGGGTGGAGGATTTAGCTCAGTGGCAGAGGGCTTGCCTAGCACATCCAAGGCCCTGGGTTTGATCCTTGGCATGGAAAAAAGAAAAAGAAAAAAAAATTACCCCCAAAGAGGGTTATTTATATATTTTTTTGACAAGTTTAAAAAAATGGACCTCGGCGGAAGATGGCGGCGAAGGGAGTGAATCAGCCCCGTGTACCGCGTCACTGTGCGAGAGAATGACGAGTTAGAAGGCTAAAAGCTATCTTGTTAGGAATTTCCAGCAAAATTGGGGTGCTCCAAAACCTAGAGGAAGGATTTCCATCGCACGAGGATCAGCTACGGGGGCTCAAATGCGAGAGATTTGTCCGCACGGAGGGTCACGCTGCTTATTCAGCAAATCGCCCCGCGGCTAGAGTCTGCAGCGCGCACTGGGAAATGACGAGATAGCAACGCAAAGATACAGCGCTGCGGATTCTGCGGGCTTATGCCAGCTGTGCAATCACCGTGCTCAGGGCTGAATTCTGGGTTTGAGACAGGGGAAGGAAGCGGTCCAATTCGGTTCTCCACACCGGTCAGACCACAGAGGAAGCCAGCGGCCACCATCTTGGAGAGCTGACGTCACCATCCCTGTTTTCGACTGATCGCAGCTCATTCAGCCATAGAACAGGTAATTTCAGGCTGCCATTTGCCTGCGTCTCGCAGACAAAGTACTCAGGCTCAGTACTAAAGAACCTGTGGAAACTGCTTCTTGGAGCCTGCTCCTATCAGAACATACATGGAGCACGGAGCGGCCGAATTCTGGCTCCCAGAACTGCTCTGGCCCAGGGCTAAAGAACCCGGGAAACTGCTTCTCGGTCCAGGTCCTGCTGAATACTGTGGAGGTAAATACCAACCAAGCCTTCATAGGCAGTGGCAACAGGATTGAGACGGGGCTTGTGAGGGCCGGTCAGGACTCACCCGTTGCTTTGGTCACCCAGCAAAGGGAACAAAATGCTGCCATTTGCATGGGATACCAACATGGCAGAGATCTGATGTCATCAGAAAGCAGCGGAGGAGAGAACTTCATCGATACCAGTGGCGACAGAAACAGTTGGACTCCTGGTAAAGAAAGTGAGTCACAAACACCCGAGTCTCTCTCACTTTGTCATCAAGCCAGAGGGGCAGAGCAGAGCCGCAGCCCGTGCCCGGAACAGGCCCAGCGGCCCGCCGGAGTGGTAGTCACGTCACCCCAATTGGAGTAGGGGAAGAGCAGAGCCACCACCCGCGCCCACAAGGTAGGCAGACCTGCGACCGACTGGCAGAACAGGCCCAGATGTCCGCGGGCGTGGTAGGAGGGGCAGAGCAGAGCCGCTGCCCACGGCTGCAAGGTAGACAGACCTGCGACTGACCGGCGGATCAGGCCCAGCAGCCTGCCGGTGTGGTACACACGTCACCCCAATTGGAGTAGGGGCAGAGCAGAGCCGCCACCCTCACCGAAAGGTAGGCAGACCTGTGATCGACCAGCGGGACAGGCCCAGAGGCCTGCCAGTGCGGCAGACACGTCACCCCATTTGGAGTAGGGGCAGAGCAGAGCCGCTGCCCATGCCCGCAAGGTAGGCAGACCTGCAACCGACTGGTGGCACAGGCCCAGCGACCCGCCGGCATGGTAGAAACGTCACCCCAATTGGAGTAGGGGCAGAGCAGAGCCGCCACCCACACCCACAAGGTAGGCAGACCTGCGACCGACCGGCGGGACAGGCCCAGCGGCCTGCCGGCATGGTAGACACGTCACCCCAATTGGAGTAAGGGCAGAGCAGAGCCGCCGCCCGCGCCTGCAAGGTAGGCAGACCTGCGACCAACCGGCAGAACAGGCCCAGGGGTCCGCGGGCGTGGTAGACACGTCACACCAATTGGAGGAGGGGCAGAGCAGAGCTGCCGCCCACGCCTGCAAAGTAGGCAGACCTGCGACCAACCGGCAGAACAGGCCCAGCAGCCCATCAGCGTGGTAGACAGATCACCCCAATTGGAGGAGGAGCACAGCCGCCGCCCGCCCCTGCAAGGGAGACTTTTCAACTATACAAGAGCAATATGAATATATAGGGGGAAAATTTCAAAAACACAACAGTTTCACCAAGCCGAAAGAAATGCGAGCAGTATTAAAAGACAAGGAAAGAAAGGACCACAAGCAATGCAGGTCAACTCAACTTTAGAAGAGGTAATAGCTGCAGCAGATGGAATGTCAGATAAAGAATTCAGGATATACATGCTTCAGATGATCTGGAGTCTCAAGGAAGACATCAGACAGCAAAATCAGACAATGAAAGATCACTTCGACAATGAATTACGTAAACAAATCCAGGAAGCAAAAGATCAACTATACAGGGAGATAGAGGTTATAAAAAACAAACAAACAGAAATCCTAGAAATGCAGGAAGCAATACACCAACTTAAAAACTCAATTGAGAATACTACCAGCAGAGTAGAACACTTAGAAGATAGAACATCAGACAATGAAGACAAAGTATGTCAACTTGAAAAGAACATAGACAGCTCAGCAAGACTGTTAAGAAACCATGAGCAGAACATCCAAGAAATATGGGATAACATAAAGAGACCAAACTTAAGAGTCATTGGGATACAGGAAGGTATAGAGGTCCAAACCAAAGGAATGAGCAATGTATTCAATGAAATAATATGAGAAAACCTCCCAGACTTGAAGAATGAGACAGAATCCCAAATTCTAGAAGCCTACAGGATGCCGAATGTGCAAAATCATAAGAGATCCACACCTAGACACATTATAATGAAGATGCCCAACATACAGAATAAGGAGAGAATTTTAAAAGCTACAAGAGAAAGGAAGCAGATCACATTTAGGGGTAAACCAATCAGGATAACAGCTGATCTTTCAACACAGACTCTGAAAGCTAGAAGATCCTGGAATAACATATTTCAAACACTGAAAGAAAATGGGTTCCAACCAAGAATTGTGTATCCAGCGAAATTAAGCTTCAGGATGGAAGATGAAATTAAAACCTTCCACGATAAACAAAAGTTAAAAGAATTTGCAGCTAGAAAACCATCTCTTCAAAACATCCTCAGCAAAACATTACAGGAAGAGGAAATGGAAAATAACAATGAAAACCAACAGTGGGAGGTAGGACAGTAAAGGGGGGAAAAACAATCAAAGAGGAAAACAAACCATGTTTAGTAACAGAAATAAACAAAAATGGCTGGAAGAACAACCCATATCTCAATAATAACCCTAAATGTTAATGGCTTAAACTCACCAATTAAGAGACACAGGCTAGTAGAATGGATCACAAAACAAGACCCAACAATATGCTGCATACAGGAGACACATTTGATAGGAAAAGACATACATAGACTGAAGGTGAAAGGTTGGGAAAAATCATATCACTCATATGGACTTCGGAAACAAGCAGGAGTGTCCATACTCATATCAAATAAAATAGATTTCAAGCCAAAGTTAATCAAAAGGGATAAAGAGGGACACTACATACTGCTTAAGGGAACCATACACCAACAAGACATAACAATCATAAATATATATGCCCCAAACAATGGTGCAGCTATGTTCATCAAACAAACTCTTCTCAAGTTCAAGAGTCTAATAGACCACCATACAATAATCATGGGAGACGTCAACACACCTCTCTCGCCACTGGACAGATCTTCCAAACAAAAGTTGAATAAGGAAACTATAGAACTCAATAACACAATTAATAACCTAGACTTAATTGACATATATAGAGTATACCACCCAACATCAAGCAGTTACACTTTTTTCTCAGCAGCACATGGATCCTTCTCAAAAATAGATCATATATTATGTCACAGGGCAACTCTTAGACAATATAAAGGAGTAGAGATAATACCATGCATCTTATCTGATCATAATGGAATGAAACTGAAAATCAATGATAAAAGAAGGAAGGAAAAATCATGCATCACTTGGAGAATGAATAGGTTACTGAATGATCAATGGGTTATAGAAGACATCAAGGAGGAAATTAAAAAATTCTTAGAGATAAATGAAAACACAGACACAACATATCGGAATCTATGGGACACATTGAAAGCAGTTCTAAGAGGAAAATTCATTGCTTGGAGTTCATTCCTTAAAAAAAGAAAAAAAAAAACAACAAATAAATGATCTCATACTTCATCTCAAAATCCTAGAAAAAGAAGAGCAAAACAACAGCAAAAGAAGTAGAAGGCAAGAAATAATGAAAATCAGAGCTGAAATTAATGAAATCAAAACAAAAGAAACAATTGAAAAAAATTGACAAAACTAAAAGTTGGTTCTTTGAAAAAATAAACAAAATCGACAGACCCTTAGCCACGCTAGCGAAGAGAAGAAGAGAGAGAACTCAAATTACTAGCATACGGGATGAAAAAGGCAATATCACAACAGACACTTCAGAAATACAGAAGAGAATCAGAAATTATTTTGAATCCTTATACTCCAATAAAATAGAAGATAGTGAAGGCATTGATAAATTTCTTAAGTCATATGATCTGCCCAGATTGAGTCAGGAGGATATAGACAACCTAAACAGACCAATATCAATTGAGGAAATAGAAGAAACCATCAAAAGACTACCAACTAAGAAAAGCCCAGGACAGGATGGGTATACAGCAGAGTTTTACAAAACCTTTAAAGAGGAACTAATACCAATGCTTTTCAAGCTATTTCAGGAAATAGAAAAAGAGGGAGAACTTCCAAGTTCATTCTACGAGGCCAACATCACCCTGATTCCTAAACCAGACAAAGACACTTCAAAGAAAGAAAACTACAGACCAATATCTCTAATGAACCTAGATGCAAAAATCCTCAATAAAATTCTGGCCACTCGGATACAAAAACTTATCAAAAAAATTGTGCAACATGATCAAATAGGATTCATCCCTGGGATGCAAGGCTGGTTCAATATACGGAAATCAATAAATGTTATTCACCACATCAATAGACTTAAAAATAAGAACCATATGATCATCTCAATAGATGCGGAAAAAGCATTTGACAAAGTACAGCATCCCTTTATGTTCAAAACTCTAGAAAAACTAGGGATAACAGGAACATACCTCAATATTGTAAAAGCAATCTATGCTAAGCCTCAGGCTAGCATCATTCTCAATGGAGAAAAATTGAAGGCATTCCCTCTAAAATCTGGAACAAGACAGGGATGCCCTCTCTCACCACTTCTGTTCAACATAGTTCTCGAAACACTGGCCAGAGCAATTAGACAGACGAAAGAAATTAAAGGCATAAAAATAGGAAAAGAAGAACTTAAATTATCACTATTTGCAGGTGACATGATTCTATACCTAGCAGACCCAAAAGGGTCTACAAAGAAACTATTAGAGCTAATAAATGAATTCAGCAAAGTGGCAGGATATAAAATCAACATGCATAAATCAAAGGCATTCCTGTATATCAGCGACAAATCCTCTGAAATGGAAATGAGGACAACCACTCCATTCACAATATCCTCAAAAAAAAAAAATAAAATAAAATACTTGGGAATCAACCTAACAAAAGAGGTGAAAGACTTATACAATGAAAACTACAGAACCCTAAAGAGAGAAATAGAAGAAGATCTTAGAAGATGGAAAAATATACCCTGTTCATGGATAGGCAGAACTAACATCATCAAAATGGCGATATTACCAAAAGTTCTCCATAGGTTTAATGCAATGCCAATCAAAATCCCAATGGCATTTCTTGTAGAAATAGAGAAAGCAATCATGAAATTCATATGGAAAAATAAAAGACCCAGAATAGCAAAAACAATGCTAAGCAGGAAGTGTGAATCAGGCGGTATAGCGATACCAGACTTCAAACTATACTACAGAGCAATAGTAACAAAAACAGCATGGTACTGGTACCAAAACAGGCGGGTGGACCAATGGTACAGAATAGAGGACACAGAAACCAATCCACAAAACTACAACTATCTTATATTTGATAAAGGGGCTAAAAGCATGCAATGGAGGAAGGATAGCATCTTCAACAAATGGTGCTGGGAAAACTGGAAATCCATATGCAACAAAATGAAACTGAATCCCTTTCTCTCGCCATGCACAAAAGTTAACTCAAAATGGATCAAGGAGCTTGATATCAAATCAGAGACATGGCGTCTGATAGAAGAAAAAGTTGGCTACGATCTACATACTGTGGGGTCGGGCTCCAAATTCCTCAATAGGACACCCATAGCACAAGAGTTAATAACTAGAATCAACAAATGGGACTTACTCAAACTAAAAAGTTTTTTCTCAGCAAAAGAATCAATAAGAGAGGTAAATAGGGAGCCTACATCCTGGGAACAAATCTTTACTCCTCACACTCCAGATAGAGCTCTAATATCCAGAGTATACAAAGAACTCAAAAAATTAGACAATAAGAGAACAAACAACCCAATCAACAAATGGGCCAAAGACCTGAACAGACACTTCTCAGAGGAGGACATACAATCAATCAACAAGTACATGAAAAAATGCTCACCATCACTAGCAGTCAGAGAAATGCAAATCAAAACCACCCTAAGATACCATCTCACTCCAGTAAGATTGGCAGCCATTAGGAAGTCCAACAACAACAAGTGCTGGCGAGGATGTGGGGAAAAGGGTACTCTTGTACATTGCTGGTGGGACTGCAAATTGGTGCAGCCAATTTGGAAAGCAGTATGGAGATTTCTTGGAAAGCTGGGAATGGAACCACCATTTGACCCAGCTATTCCCCTTCTCGGTCTATTCCCTAAAGACCTAAAAAGAGCATGCTACAGGGACACTGCTACATGGATGTTCATAGCAGCACAATTCACAATAGCAAGACTGTGGAACCAACCTAGATGCCCTTCAATAGACGAATGGATAAAAAAAATGTGGCATTTATACACAATGGAGTATTACTCTGCATTAAAAAATGACAAAATCATAGAATTTGCAGGGAAATGGATGGCATTAGAGCAGATTATGCTAAGTGAAGCTAGCCAATCCCTAAAAAACAAATGCCAAATGTCTTCTTTGATATAAGGAGAGTAACTAAGAACAGAGTAGGGACGAAGAGCATGAGAAGAAGATTAACATTAAACAGGGATGAGAGGTGGGAGGGAAAGGGAGAGAGAAGGGAAATTGCATGGAAATGGAAGGAGACCCTCAGGGTTATACAAAATTACATACAAGAGGAAGTGAGGGGAAAGGGAAAAATAATACAATGGGGAGAAATGAATGACAGTAGAGGGGGTAGAGAGAGAAGAGGGGAGGGGAGGGGGGATAGTAGAGGATAGGAAAGGCAGCAGAATACAACAGACACTAGTATGGCAATATATAAATCAATGGATGTGTAACTGATGTGATTCTGCAATCTGTATACGGGGTAAAAATGGGAGTTCATAACCCACTTGAATCAAAGTGTGAAATATGATATATCAAGAACTATGTAATGTTTTGAACAACCAACAATAAAAATTTAAAAAAATAATAATAAAATAAAATACAAAAATGGACCTCCAATGCCCTCATCTGTTTACTTTTTACATGTCACAATCCTGAAGGACTTTGTTGTAATTAGGGAAAGATATTTGTTGCCATTTTCACATGTCAAATTCCAAGCTACTGGGCCCAGTACCTGAGAGAGGAAAGTTGAACATTGAATAGATGTTGAACCAAGTGCTAAGGAAATATAGAAGAAATAATAAAGATAGATAGAAAGATTTTTTTAAAAAGAAAGGAAGAAAAAGGAGGCTATAACTTTAATATAAACCTTGTGCTAAAGTTTCTCATAGCTTTTATTCCCAGGTTTGATACTCCCCAAGCCAGCTTTTCTCCCAGGCTGGTCACTCCCAAATTTCTGGGAAATCTACAAATCACTCACAATCTCAAAGTCACTAGAAATTCACTCAGTTATGAAAATTTCCCTATGCTTTTAGAGTAGATTAAGCAAAGGGAGATACAATATTTTAAGAAAACTATAATATAGGTACATTTCAAGTGTTATTTATTGATCTGGTAATGAAGATGATGTAAAAGATACATCCTGCCCAGTATCAAAGAAATCGGACCAAAGAAATTTTGGCACTATTTCAGTCCTTGGGCATTTCCCTGTTTTCTCCTAAAGTGCTTCCAGATAAGTGGTTCCTGCCAGTTTCAGCATAGGCCTACTTCAACAAAAAACAAACCAGGGAGTGCGCACTGAGTACTGATTGAGTGTGTGAAGTTTCAAGCAGCTTTCACAAACCCTGTTTGATTTCCAGCTTGATTTCCATTCACCCCTATAAGGTAAAATGAAGTGAAACCTGAAAATTCAAAGTGTTCCTGCCATCGAAACTTTTGAACTAGAAGACCCAAACTTGGGGAACCTAGTAAGGCTAGGTAAAGGATGAATACTGCCCAGTATCAAAGTAATCTGACCAAATTTAAACCTAACCCAATTAGGGTTAGGTTTAGCATTAGCTAAATATTACCAGAACCCTAACTCTAACCCTAAACCTAACCCCAACCTGTTATAGAACCTTGGAACCAAGAAGACCCAAACTTGGGGAGCATAGCGATCCTATAGTTCCAGACCATCATAAACTATCTTGTGATGTTATCCCTTCAAACCTTCACATGCCCACCCTTCACAGACTTTTAAAATTTTTGTTATCAGGGATTGAAGCCAGTGGCACTTAGCCATTGAGCAGCATCCCCAGGACTTTGTAATATTTATTTAGAGACAGAGTCTTGCTGAACTGCTTAGGGCCTCACTAAATTACTGAGACTGGCTTTGAACAATCCTTCTGCCTCAGCCTCCTGAACCACTATGATTACAGGCATGCACCACTGCAACTAGCTCACAGAATTTCCTTTAAAAGAAGAGCCCAAGACCCCAAAAGGCTTTTAACTCTCCACATAGCCTGCCTTCTGCTCTGAGAATGGGTATCTTTACCTTTTATTCCCTCCCCCACCAGAGGAGCCTTACCACTAATCCCCATCCCCTGCCCTTTTTATTTTTCATTTTGACACAGTGTCTCACTAAATTTCTTAGAGCCTCAGCCTCCTAAATCACTGGGATTACATAGGGCTACAACACCCAGGTCACATTTTACTTTTTAAGGAAGATCTCCATCTTTGCTAAAATCTGATGCATCCTTAAATTCTTTTCTGTGATGGGTCAAGAGTGAGAAAGGCCCAAGGTCTCCTTTGTCTTGGGAAAGACCTCCTGGAACCCCATGACGGTGACAGTATAATGCTAGTGTGAGAATAAATAACTGAAAAATATTTTGAAAAACTGGAAGTAAAAATCGAGAATATGCAGGTTTTATTATAAGAAAGTATTGTTGGAATCCTGCCAAAGACCCACAATAATACATCTGTAATTCAACAATTTGGGTGTATTTTTTTGTTGGGATGAGGAAGAACTTATCCCACAGGGAACCATGGGGCATCTTAGTAAGAGGGTGTTAAAAATTGATGTATTATGGGATTGGAATTCTTATTAGTGATTTTAAGGGACATTGAAGGAAGTAGGATATGGCTTGGGGTTGCCTGTTATTGGGAAGCTGGTACAATTTGATATAATTGAGTATGAAAACAAATCCTGTTCAAGCCAGGTGGGGTGGTGCATGCCTGTAATTCCAGAGACTCAGAAGGCTAGCTTAAACTCACAAATTCAGTAGTAGAGTACTTGCTGAGTATGCATGAGACCGTGGGCTTAATTCCCATCACTGGAGGGAAAAAAAGAAAGAAAAAAAATGGGAATAATTTAACAGAACACCGACACCAGACAAATCTGTTCTCATTGGGATGAATTAAGGGAACTGCAAACCACAAAAATACCAAACATCTTTCCTGGTTAATGTGAGTGAATGCCTTTTCTCACCAGTTACAGCTTGTCTTTTGTCCTGGCTTGGGTCTGCCCTACTTCTGGATAGAATTTAGTTTTTAGGGTTTTTTTCTTTTTTTTTTTCCTGTGGTACTGGGGTTGAATCCAGGAGTGCTTTACCAGAGAGCTACATCCCAGCCCTTTTTATTTTTTTGAAGCAGAGTCTCACTGATTTGCAGAGGCTGGCCTTGAACTTACAATCCTCTCAGGTAGCTAGAAATACAGGTATGTACCATTATGTCTGGCTTGAGGGCTTTTGATATTGGTCTGGTATAGGGCCAAGGCAACTTTTAAAAATGCCCATGTGATTCTAATATGCAGCCAAAGTTTGAAAATTTGGAGCCACTGCTTATAATTTCCCCCTCCCTTTCAAATCCTGGGGCAGGGAGAATAAGTTGAGGTTACCTACTAGTTCAACCATAGAAGGAACCAAGTTCTCCGAAGCCCTCTTTCCCCAGTACCCTGCCATCCAACTCTAGAAAGGCCCAGATGGGCTTCCTGGGCTTTCATCAGTGGCCTCTTCAGTTTAACTATGCCTCAAAGTCACCCAGGTCACTTGGTGGAATATATTTGGGGATCTACCTCCAGAGGTTCTTTTTCAGTACATCAGGCAATGTGTTCAGGGTGTCTCTTTCCCAAATAGGTGTTGGGGAGAAAAGCAGTGCAGGTGACTTACCTGGAGAACTGTTGGCTTGGGCTCTGTCTGTAGCCTGGAGAGGCTTTTCCCTATTCTCCCTGGCTTGGCTCAGATTCCTTCCCTCTGTAAGGCTATACCACTTACATAGTGCCTCACTTTGTCACATACTCCAAAGCCTGTGTTTCTATGGTTATGTTGACATAAGTTGTCTCCCAACAGCTTTCTGCTGCAGTGGGGGTGTGAGAGGGAATGGGAGCACCTACATAGAGAAAAAGTACTACCTTTGAAAGTCCTATTAATTACCCATTACTTTTATTTAAGAGCTAAGGAAATCACAAAATTAAATCTTCACTCCTGTGATATATCCCTGGCTTACCAGCTTCTTTTCCTTGTCCTCCAACCCTTCCTCTCTCCTTAAAACCTCTCAGTGACCTCCATCCCAGCTTCTTCCCTGAGGTCCTGTGTTGTCCCTCTCTACCCTCCACATAATTGGCCCCTGTCTTTCTCCCATAGCACAGGCCTCATGCTGCTGCATTCCTAGTTCACATTATCAGTGACCTCAGTTTCCCTGATTTGATATCACCTACTTACTGACCACAGAGGCTTCTTAGCCCAGTGGACTGGCAGGAGCAGTGGGATCTTCCCCATCACACTTTTTTTTTTTTTTTTTTTTTTTTTTGCAGGAAGAAAAATTGTCAGTGGAAGGGTGGAGTTTGACACCCAACCTTTTTTTTTTTGATCTCCGCCTATTATCTGGTCCTGGGGATTCCTCAGAGATTTTCTGATCATTGCTTAGAAAATTCTATGCAGTTAAAAAAATAAATTCTAATTCCCAAGGACTGTCACCTGTATGAGTCCTTGTTGTTCAAAGAGTAACAGCTGGTGAGGCCTTGTGGAAAGTGCTGGCCTAAGGGTAAGGCCAACTTAAAGGGGCAGGACTGAATTTGGGAGTCAGTGAGGCTTAAGTTGTGTCACAGACTGGAAGCTAGTACAAATAGAGAGCAGGTGAGAAATGGTCCCTTAGTCTGTTAGGTTCCAAGAAGAGGGTGTGAAGGAAGAATTAATCTGCTCCCGAGAAGTGATCAGCAGATCCGGTGTCACTCATTGGGCCTCCATGTAGAAGGTAAGCAGGATCCTCAGTCCCAGAGAGTATCTAGGATAATAATCCCATTTTGTGACTTTTGTCAAGCATGGCTCTCCCTTGGCCTTCTTTATCTTTCCCCATCACAAACCCTGTCTTTAGACCCACAGAACTGCTAGGAAAAATACCAGGGCTCTAAACCTCCCCAGGCAGCAGTGAAGACTGTCCACCCATTGCCCCCTCCATGGCAGCAAGCTGATTCTCAGGCTTCTGATATAGGTCCCTGCTAAGTCACAATCACTAGACCCTTTGAGTTCCAAAGCTCTACCTCAGACCACCTGAAGGTTTGTAGGTGGGATTCATGATCTGAATTTATGGCAAGGTCCTGGGTGATATGGATGCTTCCTGAAGTGTGAAGACCAGGCTTGAGCACCTCTCACTGTGGGGAATCCCATACTACCCTAGACAAGTTTGCTATAGCCCTAGATGTTCCCTCATTTCACTTGTCCTGGATCCTTACCTGTATAATTGTTTCCAGCTGTTTATCTGTGATTGTGAACTCCAAGGCCTCATTCCTCTTTGGTTCCCAGGGCTTTGACTTAGTGGGCTCTGAACCAATGTTCCTGATTGCAAATGCCTGAGTGTTTTCCCTGGAGGTCTGTGTAAGAGGTGGGGACAGAGGGCTGGATGAGAAACATAAGCATCTGTTTTTGTGACTGGTTGATTCCCAGAGTGGCTCAGGGTCCCTCTGGAATGGGGTCTCCAGTGGCTCCATTCAGTTCTATAGTGTGGAGGAGATGCTAAGCCTGCAAATAAAGCATGTAAGTGCCACTAGGATAGGGCAGGATCCCTTTGGAAAGTATAAACTGTAGGGCATGACTTGCTGCCCGCTTCCCGGTCTTGGGGCCGCACATGTGGCTGGGATGGCACCTGGCGATCAGCCAGGAGGCGGAGCTGTGAGTGGTGATGGAAAAAACAGACCACCTCCAGGATAGGTCAGGACTCTTCGCCCTCATGGACAGCTAGTGCCTTCCCTTACAGACCATGGGATGGGTGTACACGTGAACTCGCTCCACCCCTCTGACCTTTATCCTGATTGGCTCCTGCGCAGTATATTAGCTGTGTGTACTTCCTCAATAAATGAGATCCTGCTTTGACTCTCCCTGGCACGTCTGATTGTCCTCCCGTGAGGGAGGGCTGGGTGAGGGCCGCCAGTCGACCTTTGCCCTTCTTGGCTAGTTCTGGTCAGGGCATGCTTTCCCCATCTCTCCCACAGGTCAGGAGGAAATGGGGGGGCGGGGGCTAAAAACCCCAACAATAAACAATTCCTTACAAAAGTGGTTCAAATAGGAAATGAATATGATAGAGTTCAATCCAAGGTGCACATGGCTTTAAAATCTCTTCAGTATCTCCAGGTAGCAAGAAGGTAGAGAAACTGTGGCCAGAGTAAGGTTTGAATACAGTTGTCTCTTTGTATCCACAGCAGATTTGATCCAGGATTCCCACAGATACCAAAATTTGCAGATGCTCAAGTCTCTTATATAAAATGATATAGTATTTATACATAATCTCATATTTTTTAAATAAGGTACTGGGCATTTAACCCAGGGCGCTCTACCACTGAGCTACATCTCCAGTCCTTTTTTATTTGAGACAAGATTTTGCTAACTTGCTGAAACTAGCCTCAAATTGCAATCCTCCTGCCTCAACCTCCCAAGTTGCTGGGACTATAGGCATGAGCCACTAAGCCTCCCCTTCTAATATTTTTAATCTGGGGGTTAAATCTGTAGTGGCAAAACCTGTGGTTCCACGGAGCCTGCTCTAAAAGCTCTACTTGAGCCAAGTGACATGCATTTGCCTTTTATTGTTGCCAAACAAAAGATCAAATTTCCTAGTGTAAATCTGGGTTGTGTTGACCAGAGAACATTCTGATTGCTTGTAGAATGAAGTGATAGAAATCCTACTTTTATTGCACCTGAAGTGTGTGTGTGTGTATGTGTGTGTGCGCGCGTGTAAGGGGGGGGGCAGGGGAGTTGGCTGCAGGCCAGAGTACTAAGAAACACCTCATACTCTCAAGATAGCTTGAGATTTAACCTGAGGAGGGTTGAGAGAGCAGTGAGAACTAAAGCTCCAATCCAGGTGTGAATGGTTATGTCTTAGGTCAGATGATACGAAGTCTCTGTTTCCAGGAGGTACAGGGTAGAACCTATCTATAATCCCAGCTATTCAGGAGGCTGAGGAAGAAAGGCAGAAAGTTTGAGGCCAGTCTGGGTAAATTAGTGAGACTTTGTCTCAAAATTAAAAAGTCAGAATGTAGCTCAGTTGTAGAAAGCTCACCTAGTACATGTGAGGCCCTGGATTTAATTCCCAATAGCACACACACACACACACACAAATAAATAAATAAAAACCTCTGCTTTTGGATTTATTTGGAAGGTAAGACTTACAGAATTCATTGACAGTCTATATAGGAATGGGACAAAGAGTTGAAGTATGGCATCAAGGCTATGTGTGCCTTGAGCATTGAGAGGAATAAAATGACTTACCACTACCTGCAACTGTAGGGGGCAGGATGATTGAAGGATACACACCTGTAGTCCCAGTGACTCAGGAGGAGGCAGGAGAATTGCAAGTTTAAGGCTAGCCTGGGCAATTTAGAGAGACTGTTATTTTTTATTGTTTTTAAAGGGCTAGGGATAATGCTTAGTGGTAGAGCACTCCTGGGTTCAATCCTCAGTCCCCCCAACCCACTGAAAAGTAAACACATTCCCTTCTGTTTTTAGTTCGAATGTTGGACTTTATCATATGCCTTTCTCTGTTCATTTATGTGATTATTTTATATGTCTTTTGCTTATCAATGGGAATAATTATATTGATTTTCAAATGTGACCCAGCTTTAATTTCTGGACTAATGATTTTTTATACACTATTGGATTCAATTTACAAATGTCTTGTTAAGGGTTATTTTGAGAAATAATCTGTAGTTTTCCTTTCTTGTAATGTCTGTATCTGGTTTTGGTATTAGGGTAATGTTCACTTCATACAATGAGTTAGGGTGTGTTACCTCTGCTTCTGTTTCCTGGAAGAGAGTGTAGAGAATCAGTAACATTTATTTCCCCAGTTCTGATAATGTTCACCAGTGAAACCATCTGGGCCATCTGGTGCTTTCTGTTTAGAAATGTTGTTGATTATTTATCTGACTTCTTCCTTTTAATGTCCAAGGGATCAGTAGTTATATCTCCTTTCATTTCTACTGTTAGTAATTTGTATCTCCTCTTAATCTCCCCACCTTTGGTTAGTCTAGCTACAGGTTTATCAATTTTACTTATTTCAAAGAATGAGCATTTTATTTAACTGATTTTTCATTATTATTTTCCAGTTTTCAATTTCATTGTTTTCTGTTCTAATTTTTATTATATTCTTCTGTATTCTTTAGGTTTGTATTACTTTTCTTTCAATATTTCTCCAACAGAAGCTTGAAAGATTATTTTAGATATTTTTTCCTTTCTAATATAGCATTTGCTGCTGTAAATTTTCCTTTGAACACTGTTTTCACTGACTGCTGTAAATTTTAGTAAGTATTTTCAGCTCAAAAATCTTAATTTCACTGAAGTTTTCTTAACCATTTATTATTTATAAATGTCATATTTAATCTCCAATATTTGTGGACTTAAACTATCTGTTGTTTATTTCTGGTTTGATTCTATTGTGGTTTAAGAGCTTAGTTTGTATGTTAGAGAACATACAAATATATTTTTCTGCTCCATGTGAGTTTGAAGAAAAATGTCTATTCTAGTATTGTTGGATGAATAGCCCATAAATGTCATTTAGAGCCTGTTGACTGATGGTGCTGTTTACTTCATCTGTATCCTTCCTGATTTTCTGCCTCCTGAATCTGTCAGTTGCTGACAGACTTTTGAAGACACCTTGCAGTTCTATCAATTTTGCCTCATGTTGTTTGACACTCTTGTTAGGCACAGACATACTAAGGATTGTTAAGTTTTCCTGGAGGATTAACCACTTCATTATCTCATATATATCCCTGATAACTTTACTGTTCTACAGTCTGCTTTGTTTAAAAGTGCTATAGCTTTCCCTTGATTTGTGTTAGCATAGTATATTTTTCTCTTGCCCATTGATACTGCTTTTTTTTTTTTTTTGGTGCTGGGGATCACCACATATGAATATACATGCTAGGCAAATGTTCTACCACTGAGCTACATTTTCAGCCCAGGTGTCTCTATATTTAAAGTACTTTTATTGTAACAGATACTTGGATATTATTATGTACTTTGTCAGTCTTTTTTGACTGGTAACTTTGTAGTTTGCTATCTGATTTTTTTTTTTTTTTTTTTTTGGTACTGGGAATTGAACTCAGAGCGTTCTACTACTGAGTGATATCCCCAGCCCTTTTTATCTTGATCTTTTTCTTTTTAGTTTTTATTTTGAGATAGGGTCTTGCTAAATTGCCCAGGCTGGTCTTGAACTTGTCACCTTCCTGACTCAGTCTCCTGAGTACCTAGCATTATGTGCATGTGCCACCATGCCAGGCAGAACTTTGATATTTAAAGTAATTTTATTGATAATGTTAGATTAATATCATATATAATGGTTATATATTTATAGAATTTTTTAAACCTTTGTCTCTTACTGCCCTAATTGTAATTTCACATTTTTAGTGGTTCTATTTTCTCTTCTCTCAGTGAATAAATTATATTTCTTTTAAAAAATTTAGTGGTTTTTCTATGATTTTAGGGTATATTTACAACTGACCTAAGTCTGTTGTTGTTAATTTGGTGAGGTGCTGGGGATTGAACCCAGGACCCTGCACATGCTAGACAAGCATTCTACCACTGAGTCCTTTTTAATTTTGAGATGGGATCTCACTAAATTGCCCAGGCTGGCCTCAAACTTGCAATCTTCCCACCTCAGTCTCCCATGTAGGTGGGATTTCAGGGATGTACCACCATGCCATGCTTAAATTGTTTTTCAACTATATTGTACCACTTCATGGGTCACACAGATACCATTTAAATGAGTATTCATAATCCCTCCCTTCAGTTCCTTATAACATTGTGACATTCATTTCACTCATCCATATGCTCAAATCATCCAATATGTTGTTAATATTATCACATTAGCAGTTATCTACTCAAGCAATTAATAGAAAGATTTAAGGTTTTCTTTTGCCTTCGCTTATTCCTTCTCTAATTACTCTTCCATTCTTTACATAGACCCAAATTTCTGACCTATATCATTTTCTGCCTCTGTCAAAAGAATATCTTTTAACATTTCTTGAAAGGAAGGTCTACTGGCAACAAATTCCCTCTGTTTTTGTTTGTCTGAGAAATTCTTTATTTCTTCTTCACTTTTGAAGGAAAAATTCACTGAATACAGGATTCTAGGTGTGGTGAGCCGCTTCTGCCGTTTCTGCAGACTATGGTCGCCATTACAAGATGACGCTGGCTCCGCTGTGGTCTGTGACAAACAACTCCTTATCTGGGAAAGTTGGCACATGATTTTTCACCACCCTGTGAGAAAGCTCCACGCGGCAGCTTTGCATTGGGGCTTGGGATGCTTTATTAAGGCTGGGAGGGGCATCAGAGAGAGAGAAGAAGAAATATCAAGGGCCTGAATAAACTGCTGAAAGAAGATTCCTGAGTTGCGTCTTCCTTGCGGGCAAGGGGTCGCGACAAGTGGTGCCGAGACCCGGGAACCAGAACTTTCAGCAGTCAGGGGTGGTGCACCGGTTAGTCCCAGGTACATGGGATCCGCGACCAAAGCGGGGTTAGTCCCTAGTAAGTGGGATCCGCGACCAAAGCGGGGCAGCTCCTCTGTAAACACAGAGAGAGCCTTACATTTTATTGCAGCTGCACTGTGTACTTTCGCTTCTACTTTCGCTTTTGTTTTTTGTGCTTCTTTTGTTGTTGTTACGACAGGGACGCTCCCCTGTAAAAGGAAGAGAGCGGGGACTTTTGTACTTTCACTTTCTTTATAGCTCTAAAAACATTATGGGCGTTGCTTCTTCAAGCCCAATTTTGTTGGCCCTAGATGGGTTGTTACATTCAAAAGGACTTAAGATAAAGCAGAGTACTTTGCAGATGTTTTTAAGAGAAGCTGATATAGCGGCTCCTTGGTTTGCTTTTTCAGGGAGTCTTACGATTCCCAGCTGGGACAAATTAGGGAAAGATCTAGATTTCGCTCATGAGCAAGGTACCTTGCAGGGTGGCATTATACCACTTTGGAAGTTAGTTAGAGGATGTATAACAGATGGTAAATGCCAGGAAGCTGTGAGTGAGGGTCAAGCTATTCTTGAGCAGCTGCATGAGGAAAAATCTGAAGGATCATGTAGTGAAGTGGCAGAGAGTATTAAAAGTAACAGTAGTGAGAAGGCAAAAGAGCCTGAAGATAAAAATAGGAGAAGGCTCTACCCAGACTTGACCGAATTAAAAACGCCTGAGAACACAAGCGACTCAGAGAGTTCTGAGGACCTTGATATATTGTTACAACAACTACATAAGATAAAAATGAAAAAGAAGAAAAAGGAGACACAGGGCACGCAGGCCTACTGTAAGAAGGGGAAGGGAGTTAACATTGGTCAACAAAACTCTGAGGAGGAGGAGGTAGAATATCTAGAAGAAGATATGGTGCCGATTGCCCCACCTCCGTATGTGGGGGGAGCCAAGGTTCCGGGAGATCTTTTCATGCGCAAGTTTGGAGGACAGTTAATACAGATATGGGACTTGCATACCCTGTATTTCAGGACAATAACAGGGGAAGATATCATGAGCCTTTAGACTTTAAGATAATTAAAACCTTGGCAGAATCTGTCCGCACTTATGGCATAGATGCCGCTTTCACTCTCACTCAGGTGGAGGGACTTACTAGATTTTGCATGACTCCCTCAGATTGGGCTAGTCTAGTCCGCGCTTGTGTTTCCCCAGGGAAATATTAGGAGTCCAAAGTTGGCTGTTTAATGTTTCTGGCAGTACCCAAGACTCGGAGCGAGGTAGGAGGCTTAAAATTTCTGCAAATAATTCACAATTATCTAATGCTACATTACCCTCCGCAGCAGTCTGTCTCCAATCTCCGTTCCTGTTTCTTTTGGCTAATGTTACATCACAGGGGATGCTTAATTGCTCTAATATTACCTGTTATTTGTCTGAGTGTTGGAATGGCTCCTGGACTACGGCAATGGTTATGAAATTTCCAACCTTTGTCCCGATCCCGGTTACTGCAGATCCAGAGTCATTTCCTATTGTTGAACTGATTAGAGCCTGTAGAGATTTTGGAATTACGGCAGCCATAGTGACAGCTGTGGCGGTATCTGCTGCTGCAGCAGTTATAGCTGGAGTAGCCATGGCCAGCCAGGTACAAACTGCTGCCACTATTAATCAGGTTATTCAACAAACATCCACCATACTTGAGTCTCAAAGTAAAATTAATCAACACACTCTATCTGGGATTCTAGCTGCTAATCAAAGGATAGATCTGCTTCAAGCTCAAGTTGAGGAATTGTCTGACCTAGTACATTTGGGTTGTATTGATCAACGTGCACATTTATGTATAACCTCTGTCAGATTTTATGATTCCAGAAATGCCTCCCGCATCATTGGAGAGTATCTATCCGGAACCTGGTCCATGGAAGCAGAAAACTTGATCCAGTCTCAACTAACTCAGATTGCTGTTTTGAATAGTACCCATGTTGAACCAGTGACTTTGGGTCAATTCACCGATTGGATATCTTCTGCTTTTTCCTTCTTCAAAGAGTGGGTGGGAGTAGGCATTTTTGGTGCAATGTGTTGCTTCAGTGTTGTGCTTTGTTTGTGGCTTCTCTGTCGCCTTAAAACTCGCCATGCACAAGAAAAGGCTATGATCATACAAGCTCTTGCAGCTTTAGAAAATGGCAACTCGCCTCAAGTCTGGCTTGCGCATCTTAAGCAGTAAACCTCTGTCATGGTCGTTACACCCCAAGTTATTATAACATTGCACTGGGATCGACATGACTTTCCTTGTTATTCTCTTAGTGTTGGAAAGCCCTTGCACTCTGCCGGTCTTACTGCCATTGCACGCAGATGGGTTTCCACACTAGTGCTTTTCTATCACCTTGAAGTCCGTGCCTTTCTTTCAGGGTGCTGTCAACTTGTTTGTCATTATAAACAGCCACAGTTCAGCCTCAGCTATCCCCCTTCGTCCACCATCGTCACGATACAGGATGCGAGGCAAGGCACTGCACTTGAGTGATCCTTGACGTGGACCTCAAGGAGAGCATGTCCTGTTGCATGCGGGTTAGACGCGTTCACGCCCGCCCCACGAAAAAAGGCGTCGGCTGATATGGCTTCAGATCTGGGGAAGGCGCCTCCTTAGGACTGAGTCATACTATGCAGCCACTTCTGCACAGTGGGATAGGACCTCTACTCTCGCCTGTATTGTTTTAAGAAAACAGAAAAGGGGGAACTGTGGTGAGCCGCTTCTGCCGTTTCTGCAGACTATGGTCGCCATTACAAGATGACGCTGGCTCCGCTGTGGTCTGTGACAAACAACTCCTTATCTGGGAAAGTTGGCACATGATTTTTCACCACCCTGTGAGAAAGCTCCACGCGGCAGCTTTGCATTGGGGCTTGGGATGCTTTATTAAGGCTGGGAGGGGCATCAGAGAGAGAGAAGAAGAAATATCAAGGGCCTGAATAAACTGCTGAAAGAAGATTCCTGAGTTGCGTCTTCCTTGCAGGCAAGGGGTCGCGACATCTAGGTTGGTGGGTCTTTCTTTCAACACTGAATATTTTACTCCACTCACTTAATGCTTGCTTTTTATATGACACAAATTCCAATATATTTCTCCTCCTCGTTACTTTATAAGTAAGGTGTTTTCTTTTTCTTTCTTTTTTTTTTTTTGATGTTACTAGGTAAATTTTTTTTTTTTGAGAGAGAGAGAGAGAGAATTTTTTAATATTTACTTTTTAGTTCTTGGCTGACACAGCATCTTTGTTTTTGCATGTGGTGCTGAGGATCGAACCCGGGCCGAACACATGCCAGGAGAGTGCGTTACCACTTGAGCCACATCCCCAGCCCACTAGGTAAAATTTTTAAGTTTATATTGTGCTTAGTGTCCTCTGAGTTCCTGGATTTGTAGTTTGCTATCTGCAATTAAATTTGGAAAATTCCCAACTTCATTATTTCAAAAATGCCTCTCCTCTGTATTCCTATTATACCTATTCATTTTATGCCTTTTGTAGATGTCTTACGTTTTTGGATATTCTGTGAGGTATTTCTTTCTTTCTTTTTCCTTTTGTATTTCAGTTTTGGAAGTTTCTACTGACATATCCTCAAACTCACATTCTTTCTTCAGCCATATCCAGTTAACTAATGAGATTATCAAAAATATCTTAATAGCTACTAGTTTTTTTTTAAATTTTCAGCATGCCTTTTGCTTTGCCTTAGAGTTGCAATACATTTTCCCATAAGAGTTCTTAATGTATTAATATTATTTTAACTTCATAGTATGATAACTCCAAAATTGTTGCCATATCTGAGTCTGGTTCTATTGTTCTCTTTTCTCTTTGGATTGTTTTTTTCTTGCCTTTGGCATGCCTTATAAGTATTTGTTGAAAACAGACATATGATGTATTAGGTAATAGGAACCAAGGTTAGGTGGCTCTCATGGGATGTCTGGGACTAAATGTACGTTCACTGCTGTAGCTGTGTAACATGGAGTTAGGCAGTTAGACAATGAACGTTTTGTGAATTTGAGGAATGAAATCCAGGAACACAAGGGTGACAGCAAAGTAACAGGATTTATTAAAGTAACAGAAAGAAAGGAGAGCTCCCAAAAGGGAGGGGCCCCCATGAGAAGTTTGCCAACAGTGACTGTTGTCTAGGGGTTTTAAAGACATATCTGATGGGTGGGATGAGGGATGCCAGCATGGACCAATCAAGCTCTTCAAGCTCCAAGCTTAATAAGCTAATCAGAAGTCCATGATTTCAATCTTTTATTTACATAATTAAGAGGACAGGTCTCACCTAGTGTTTTTTGACACATTTATTATAAATAGGAAGCATTTTGGGTATAGGTCTGCTTGTGGTCTGCTGTTGCTAGGGGTAAGGGCAAGGGTAGCTGAAGAAAGGCTGATGTGGCTGCAGCTGTGAGGAACATAGACAGGTATCCTAGTCAGAACATGGCTTTGTGGTTAATGCTGGCAGGGAGCAGCAAGTCACGGGATGTTTCTTAGACTTACGTCTCTTTTCAGGTTAGTGTGGTATCCCCCTTCCCTTATTTCCTTCTCTAAGGCCTTTATCCTGGCTGCCTGTGGGAAATCTATCTTCTTGCCTCAGCTATAGGTATTCGAGGTTTCAATTTCTTCTAGAGTCATTGTTTTTATCACCAGCCCCAAATGTTCTTAAATATAGTCTGAGCCTTAAAGTTCTTTCAACTGTCATCCTTTTAGCACACAGGGGTCCTGTTTTCATTGTGGTAAAGTGTTGGAGAGCAGAGTCATTCTATACTCCTATGATTAGGTCCCATTTTTTTTTTTTTTTGCTGGGGATTGAACCCACCAGGGCCTGGAGCAGGGCAGTACCTTGTGTGTGGGGTGTGTCCCTTGTGAAACTAGCCTCAGGCCCAACAAAGACTCCAGCCAGCAACCCCATGGTGCCCAGCTCATTCTCTCTCCCCTGTTTCTCTTTCTCATTTCTAGGGTTCTACCAAGTCCATCTCTGACCAGTTGGTCACCTTCTCCAATGTCACCTTCCAGAAGAGTGGTGGAAAATGTCCCAAGGAGGCAGCCATCTTGGTGGAGACACAGAACCTCAGCAATGGCAGGGTTTTGGACCTTCATCTACAAAATCTTTGTGTTGTTGCTAAAGAAGAAGGTGATCATTCCTCAACCTGATACAGATTGTGGCAGCCAGTACACAGGGGTCCACTGGCTGGAGGAGGAGCCTCCAAAATCTCACCAGTGTGGGGGACCTCCTGAGCCCTGGCCCTGGTGGAATCAAACTCTGGGGCCACAGTGTTAGAAGCACTGGAGATCACCAGACACAACACTGTCTGGAACCAGGATGGAGCTGCCAGAGAAAAGGGCCTTGGGAAGGAAGCAGATGGCCAGGCCTGGCCCAACGCTGCAGAACCAGAACCAAAGACTCCCCTCCTAGAGTTAAAACTAGGATAGTGCCAGAATTTAAGTTTGTAATGAATCTTTTAAATTATTTTTAAAAATGCTTTATTTTAACCTTTAAAAATTGGAATAGTTACATTTGGAACACTTTCCATATCCATCATTTTTTAGATATTAGAAGCTGGTATTAATCCTAGGAGGAAGTTTAACTCTGGGAAGTGTCTCATTTATAGTAGTTTCAATGTGAAAAAGAAATAGTATTAGATATGAGTTTTGGCTCATGTCAATACACTGATAAGCTGAGATGTCTTAGTATCTGATGTGATCGTGGTCTCACCAGGAAAGGCAAGTATTTGTCATCTTTTGAAACACCATCTGTGAAACACATGCTGCCATGTTTGCAGAGACCCACATTTATGCTTGCATCTTTTTTGTGTGATGCCTATTTTTAATTTGCATAATTTGCTTTGGCTTTTCATAGCCCTTTTTTTTATTTGATGGAACTGTTTGCATTGACCATAAATTATAAATAAAAAAGAACTGTGCAAAATAAATAAGTAGCTAAAAGAAGAGCTCATTTCCTTTGGAAGGGAGTTGGGAATGGTAAAAGTCTAGAGAGGGGAGCTCCTGGCCTTGGCAGTGGAATGTTCATGGTGAGAGGCAGTTTCCTGCCCTCCATGGCCAGGAGAATGGAGTACTTGCCACTCCTCTAAGCCTTCCTTCAAAGAATCACAAGAAGTGGAGCCTAGCATCTGGTTGGATAGGCTCAATGATTCTTCTAGAGAAGAGAAAACTGGGGGATGTGATCTTTGGACAGATGTGGGAAGCCGCCACGCCATGTGACCAGCATTTTCCTTCCCTGATTGGTTAGGCTCTGCCTGTTATTTCCCCGTGATCTGGCCACATCAAGTGGCCCTAGATGGCGCCCAATCTTGGAAGTCATAAAAATGTAGCAAAGGTGTCTTCATGCATAGGCCTGCCTTCCTACAGTCCCAGGGGTCGAGTTACCTTACCTGTCCTGTAACCCCACCTCTCTTGATCTTTATTGGATGGAAATTTCTAAAGAATGAGAGTCCTGTGCTAGCTCATGCTCGCATTACACGTGTCTCTCTCTTTCTCTCTCTCTCTCTCTCTCTCTCTCTCTCTCCAGCTTCTTGTGACATCCCTCGCTCTCCCATTTGGGGAGCTTGAGTCGAGGGCAGAGAAGCCGTCCTGGGGCTTGAATTAAAAGTAAATTGGGTCCCGGAACCGCCCTGGCTCAGGGCTGCGGAGCCCGCGGAGGCTGCTTCTTGGACCCTGCTACTATCAGAGCATACACCAAACACTAAGCGGCCGAATTCCGGCTCCCGGAACTGAGCCCGCGGGGGCTGCTTCTTGGAGCCTACACTTATAGGAGCTTACACCGAGCACGGAGCGGCCGAGTTCCGGCTCCCGGAACTTCCCTGGACCGGGGCTAGGAGCCCGCGGAAACTGTGTCTCGGTCCGGGTCCTGCTGAGGGCAGGTCAGGACTCACCCATTGCTTGGGTTGCCTGGCAAGGGGAACGAAATGCTGCCATTCGCATAGGATACCAACATGGCAGAGATCTGATGTCAGCAGAAAGCGGTGGAGGAGAGATCTTCATCAATACCAGCGGTGACATAAGCAGTTGGTCTCCTGGTAAGGGGGGTGAGGCTCAGTCACCCGAGTCTCCTCAATTTGTCCTCGAGCCAGAGGGAAGGAGCCGGGCCGCCGCCAGCCCCCGGAGCAGGCCCAGCGGCTCGCCAGCGTGGTGACCGCGTGACCCCAATTGGAGAGGGGGCGGAGCGGAGCCGCCACCCACACCCGCCAGGTGGGCAGACCCACGACCCAGTAGTACATGGGCGTGGTAGGAGGGGCAGGGCAGAGCCGCCCTTCGCGCTTGCAAGGTAAACAGACCTGTGACAGCCTGGCGGGTCAGGCCCAGTGGCCTGCCAGTGTGGTACACACGTCACCCCAACTCGAGTAGGGGCAGAGCAGATCCTTATCCCACGCCCGGATCAGGCCATGCCGGTGTGGTGGTCACGTGACCCCAATTGGAGTGGGGGTGGAGCGGAACCGCCACCCGTGCCCGCAGGGTGAGCAGACCAGTGATCAACCTGCAGATCAGGCCCAGGGGTCCGCAGGCGTGGTAGGAGGGGCAGGGCAGATCCGCCGCCCGCGCCTTCAAGGTAGGCAGACCTACAACAGACCGGCGGATCAGGCCCAGGAGCCTGCCGGCGGGGTACAAACACCACCCTAATTGGAGTAGTGACAGAGCAGAGTCGCCTCCCTTGCCAGGAACAGACCCAGCATCCTGCAGGCGGGGTAGTCACGACACCCCAATTGGAGTAGGGGCAAAGCAGAGCCTCCACTCGTGCCCGAAAGGTGGGCAGATCTGCGACCGACCAGCAGGACAGGCCCAGTGGCCTGCTGGTACGACAGACACGTCACCCCAATTGGAGTAGGGGCAGAACAGAGCCGCCACCAGCTCCCAGAACAGGCCCAGTGACCTGCCGGCGTGGTAGCCACGACACCCCAATTGGAATAAGGAGAGAGCAGAGCCGCCGCCCGCACCTGCAGGAAAGATACGCAAGCAGTATGAAAAGACAAGGAAAGAAAGGACCACAAGCAATGCAGGTCAACGCAACTTTAGAAGAGGTAACAGCTGCAGCAGATGGAATGTCAGATAAAGAATTCAGGATATACATGCTTCAGATGATCTGGAGTATCAAGGAAGACATTAAACAGCAAAATCAGACAATGAAAGATCACTTCGACAACGAATTACGCAAACAAATCCAGGAAGCAAAGGATCAACTATACAGGGAGATAGAGGTTATAAAAAACAAGCAATCAGAAATCCTAGAAATGCAGGAAGCAATAAACCAACTTAAAAACTCAATGGAGAATACTACCAACAGAGTAGAACACTTAGAAGATAGAACATCAGACAATGAAGACAAAGTATTTCAACTGGAAAAGAACATAGACAGCTCAGCAAGACTGTTAAGAAACCATGAGCAGAACATCCAAGAAATATGGGATAACATTAAGAGACCAAACTTAAGAGTCATTGGGATACAGGAAGGTACAGAGCTCCAAACCAAAGGAATGAGCAGTCTATTCAATGAAATAATACAAGAAAACTTCCCAGACTTGAAGAATGAGACAGAATCCCAAATCCTAGAAGCCTACAGGACGCCGAATGTGCAAAATCATAAGAGATCCACACCTAGACACATTATAATGAAGATGCCCAACATACAGAATAAGGAGAGAATTTTAAAAGCTACAAGAGAAAGGAAGCAGATTACATTTAGGGGCAAGCCAATCAGGATAACAGCTGATCTTTCAACACAGACTCTGAAAGCTAGAAGATCCTGGAATAACATATTTCAAACACTGAAAGATAATGGGTTCCAACCAAGAATTGTGTATCCAGCGAAATTAAGCTTCAGGATGGAGAATGAAATTAAAACCTTCCACGATAAACAAAAGTTTAAAGAATTCGCAGCTAGAAAACCATCTCTTCAAAACATCCTAGCCAAAGTATTACAGGAAGAGGAAATGGAAAATAACAATGAAAACCAACAGTGGGAGGTAGGACAGTAAAGGGGGGGGGGAAACAATCAAAGAGGAAAACAAACAATGTTTAGTAACAGAAATAAACAAATATGGCTGGAAGAACAACCCATATCTCAATAATAACCCTAAATGTTAATGGCTTAAACTCACCAATTAAGAGACACAGGCTAGTAGAATGGATCACAAAACAAGACCCAACAATATGCTGCCTACAGGAGACGCATTTGATAGGAAAAGACATACATAGGCTGAAGGTGAAAGGTTGGGAAAAATCATATCACTCATATGGACTTCGGAAACAAGCAGGCGTGTCCATACTCATATCAAATAAAATAGATTTCAAGCCAAAGTTAATCAAAAGAGATAAAGAGGGACACTACATACTGCTTAAGGGAACCATACACCAACAAGACATAACAATCATAAATATTTATGCCCCAAACAATGGTGCAGCTATGTTCGTCAAACAAACTCTTCTCAAGTTCAAGAGTCTAATAGACCACCACACCATAATCATGGGAGACTTCAACACACCTCTCTCGCCACTGGACAGATCTTCCAAACAAAAGTTGAATAAGGAAACTATAGAACTCAATAACACTATTAATAACCTAGACCTAATTGACATATATAGAGTATACCACCCAACATCAAGCAGTTACACTTTTTTCTCAGCAGCACATGGATCCTTCTCAAAAATAGATCATATATTATGTCACAGGGCAACTCTTAGACAATATAAAGGAGTAGAGATATTACCATGCATCTTATCTGATCATAATGGAATGAAACTGAAAATCAACGATAAAAGAAGGAAGGAAAAAGCATACATCAATTGGAGAATGAACAATAGGTTACTGAATGATCAATGGGTTATAGAAGACATCAAGGAGGAAATTAAAAAATTCTTAGAGATAAATGAAAACACAGACACAACATATCGGAATCTATGGGACACATTGAAAGCAGTTCTAAGAGGAAAATTCATTGCTTGGAGTTCATTCCTTAAAAAAAGAAAAAACCAACAAATAAATGATCTCATACTTCATCTCAAAATCCTTGAAAAAGAAGAGCAAAACAACAGCAAAAGAAGTAGAAGGCAAGAAATAATTAAAATCAGAGCTGAAATTAATGAAATCGAAACAAAAGAAACAATTGAAAAAATTGACAAAACTAAAAGTTGGTTCTTTGAAAAAATAAACAAAATCGACAGACCCTTAGCGATGCTAGTGAAGAGAAGAAGAGAGAGAACTCAAATTACTAGCATACGGGATGAAAAAGGCAATATCACAACAGACACTTCAGAAATACAGAAGATAATCAAAAACTATTTTGAATCCTTATACTCCAATAAATTAGAAGATAGTGAAGGCATAGATAAATTTCTTAAGTCATATGATCTGCCCAGATTGAGTCAGGAGGATATAGAAAACCTAAACAGACCAATATCAATTGAGGAGATAGAAGAAACCATCAAAAGACTACCAACTAAGAAAAGCCCAGGTCCCGATGGGTATACAGCAGAATTTTACAAAACCTTTAAAGAAGAACTAATACCAATACTTTTCAAGCTACTTCAGGAAATAGAAAAGGAGGGAGAACTTCCAAATTCATTCTATGAGGCCAACATCACCCTGATACCTAAACCAGACAAAGACACTTCAAAGAAAGAAAACTACAGACCAATATCTCTAATGAACCTAGATGCAAAAATCCTCAATAAAATTCTGGCGAATCGGATACAAAAACATATAAAAAAAATTGTACACCATGATCAAGTAGGATTCATCCCTGGGATGCAAGGCTGGTTCAATATACGGAAATCAATAAATGTTATTCACCACATCAATAGACTTAAAAATAAGAACCATATGATCATCTCGATAGATGCGGAAAAAGCATTTGACAAAGTACAGCATCCCTTTATGTTCAAAACTCTAGAAAAACTAGGGATAACAGGAACATACCTCAATATTGTAAAAGCAATCTATGCTAAGCCTCAGGCTAGCATTATTCTGAATGGAGAAAAACTGAAGGCATTCCCTCTAAAATCTGGAACAAGACAGGGATGCCCTCTCTCTCCACTTCTCTTCAACATAGTTCTCGAAACACTGGCCAGAGCAATTAGACAGATGAAAGAAATTAAAGGCATAAAAATAGGAAAAGAAGAAATTAAATTATCACTATTTGCAGATGATATGATTCTATATCTAGCAGACCCAAAAGGCTCTACAAAGAAACTATTAGAGCTAATAAATGAATTCAGCAAAGTGGCAGGATTTAAAATTAACACGCATAAATCAAAGGCATTCCTGTATATCAGCGACAAATCCTCTGAAATGGAAATGAGGACAACCACTCCATTCAAAATATCTTCAAAAAAAATAAAATACTTGGGAATCAACCTAACAAAAGAGGTGAAAGACTTATACAATGAAAACTACAGAACCCTAAAGAGAGAAATAGAAGAAGATCTTAGAAGATGGAAAAATATACCCTGTTCATGGATAGGCAGAACTAACATCATCAAAATGGCGATATTACCAAAAGTTCTCTATAGGTTTAATGCAATGCCAATCAAAATCCCAATGGCATTTCTTGTAGAAATAGAGAAAGCAATCATGAAATTCATATGGAAAAATAAAAGACCCAGAATAGCAAAAACAATGCTAAGCAAGAAGTGTGAATCAGGCGGTATAGCGATACCAGACTTCAAACTATACTACAGAGCAATAGTAACAAAAACAGCATGGTACTGGTACCAAAACAGGCGTGTGGACCAATGGTACAGAATAGAGGACACAGAAACCAATCCACAAAACTACAACTACCTTATATTTGATAAAGGGGCTAAAAGCATGCAATGGAGGAAGGATAGCATCTTCAACAAATGGTGCTGGGAAAACTGGAAATCCATATGCAACAAAATGAAACTGAATCCCTTTCTCTCGCCATGCACAAAAGTGAATTCAAAATGGATCAAGGAACTTGATATCAAATCAGAGACGCGCCGTCTGATAGAAGAAAAAGTTGGCTACGATCTACAGTCGGTGGGGTCGGGCTCCAAATTCCTCAATAGGACACCCATAGCACAAAAGTTAATAACTAGAATCAACAAATGGGACTTACTCAAACTAAGAAGTTTTTTCTCAGCAAAAGAAACAATAAGAGAGGTAAATAGGGAGCCTACATCCTGGGAACAAATCTTTACTCCTCACACTTCAGATAGAGCCCTAATATCCAGAGTATACAAAGAACTCCAAAAATTAGACAATAAGATAACAAACAACCCAATCAACAAATGGGCCAAGGACCTGAACAGACACTTCACAGAGGAGGACATACAGTCAATCAACAAGTACATGAAAAAATGCTCAACATCTCTAGCTGTCAGAGAAATGCAAATCAAAACCACCCTAAGATACCATCTCACTCCAGTAAGATTGGCAGCCATTAGGAAGTCAAACAACAACAAGTGCTGGCGAGGATGTGGGGAAAAGGGTACACTTGTACATTGCTGGTGGGACTGCAGATTGGTGCAGCCAATTTGGAAAGCAGTATGGAGATTTCTTGGAAAGCTGGGAATGGAGCCACCATTTGACCCAGCTATTCCCCTTCTTGGTCTATTCCCTAAAGACCTAAAAAGAGCATGCTACAGGGACACTGCTACATCGATGTTCATAGCAGCACAGTTCACAATAGCAAGACTGTGGAACCAACCTAGATGCCCTTCAATAGACGAATGGATAAAAAAAATGTGGCATTTATACACAATGGAGTATTACTCTGCATTAAAAAATGACAAAATCATAGAATTTACAGGGAAATGGATGGCATTAGAGCAGATTATGCTAAGTGAAGCTAGCCAATCCCTAAAAAACAAATGCCAAATGTCTTCTTTGATATAAGGAAAGTAACTAAGAACAGAGTAGGGACGAAGAACAGGAGAAGAAGATTAACATTTAACAGGGATGAGAGGTGGGAGGGAAAGGGAGAGAGAAGGTAAATTGCACGGTAATGGAAGGAGACCCTCAGGGTTATACAGTGGAGGGGGTAGAGAGAGAGGAGGGGAGGGGAGGGGAGAGGTGGGGAGGGGGGAGGGTGGATGATGGGAAAGGCAGCGGAGCACAACAGACACTAGTATGGCAATTTGTAAATCAATGGATGTGTAACTGATGTGAATCTGCAATCTGTGTATGGGGTGAAGGTGGGAGTTCATAACCCACTAGAATCAAAGTGTGGAATATGATATGTCAAGAAATTTGTAATGTTTTGAACAACCCACAATAAAAAATTAAAAAAAAAAAAAAAAAAAAAAAAAAAAAAAAAAAGTAAATTGTATCTGTGTTTTATTTTGGTACCTTAGGAAATCCACTTAAGCGACCCTTAGTTGGCTGCCCACGCTGGTCAGGGACAGTAGACAGAGACTGCCCACCTCCCATTCACCACACACGAGTTTCCCGTAGAAAGCCATTTGGCTGTGTTCTTCTCAAGCATGCTGTCTGCCAGATGAGAGGAGTGTGAGAGTGTCCTGGCAGAAACAGAATGGAGCAGGGGGGTTACAAGTTCAGCCAAAGCTGGGGAACTGAGGAATGGGGAGAACTCAGGGGAGGTTGTGACTATATCATGTTCTACATCTTTCCTTCTTGTCTCTGTTAAAGGAGCAGCAGAAGCCTATCAGAGGGGGAAGAGGGCCTCCTCTCCACAGCAGACTCTCATGCCATGGAATTAGAATTGCATATAAGATCAGAGTTTGCAAACTGGATGGATCACTTAGTAATTAAGAGTCATATGAATACTATGGGCTCTGCCCAAGTTGCTGCTGAGAGACAAAGAAGAAGGAGACAGAGCTCATCAAAGGCAGTGATTTGAAAATAGAAAGGATTAAAAACATGTCCTTATTTCATAGTATTAAGACTACCCCATCAAGTGTTTTTAACTTTATACTTTAAAAAGTCTTTCTTATGATGGTTTCCACTGGCATGAAGCAGATTAAAAGGAAGCATGTGCTTTACTGTTTTAAATACAATAATGTTCTTGGTAGAAATTTATGTGCACTAAATAAATTTATAGTCCCATAATATGAATAAAGCATGGCATGTTTATACTTGTTCTCCTGATAGCAAGTATGTGGTTCCAACCTCTGCTCTTTATATGGCTGCAATGAACATCCACATATCCTTAGGTACTGATACAAATATTTCTGTAGAACAGGTTCTTAGAAGTGGAATTATTTGGATTCAAGGATGTTTGCATTTGTACATAACAAATCCCAATATTATGCATACTTATACCAATAAAAATAAATTAAAAAAATAAAAAAGACTCTTGTAGACATTACCAAAATTGACCTCAATTTGCATCAGTTTATAAGCCAATAAAAAATGTGTGGGAGTGATACATGGGGAATCTTTGTTTTTTTAGTGACAATTTCCCTGTGGTGCCAATAATAACAGGACGTTGCTTCACTGTGGAGATTTTAGCTTTGCTAGTCATTGAGTTGGGTGTCCAGAGTCAAGCAATGGAAGCCTTGCAGCAAGATACATCACAGGTTTATACAGTCATCTCTCAGTATCTGCAGGGGTATTGTTGCCAGAATTCTCCTCACCTTCCCAAGGGTACCATAACAGAATCTGCCCAAGTTCAAGACCCTTATGTAATATAGCATAATATTTGCATACAACCTACTCATGTCCTTCAACATACTTTAAGTTGTCTCTTATTTATTTATTTACAATATTTTTTAGTTGTAGATGGACACAATATCTTTATTTATTTATTTATATGGTGCTGAGGATTGAACCCAGTGCCTCACACATGGCAGACGAGCACTCTACCACTGGGCCACAACCCCAGCCCCTGTATTTATTTATTTTTATGTGGTGCTGAGGATCGAACCCAGGGCTTCACGTGTGTGAGGCAAGTACTTTACCACTGAGCTACAACCCCTGCCCACTCTCAATTATTTAAAATACCTAATGATGGAAATTCTATGTAAACAGTTACACTATAGTGCTTAAAGAATAATAACAAGGAAACAAATTTACATGTTAAGTACAGATGCATTTATCAGATTTTTTGATCTGTTTGGTTGAATCTGCAGATATGGGATCTGCAGACACAGAGAAGTGCCTGTATTTTGTAGACTGGATGGAGATTCATACACAATTGCTGTGTTCACCCTTTTCTAATTTTGAGGAATATCTGCATGGGAAATGGGAGCAGTTGGGAGAACTAAACGCACCATGTCCTGTTTTTAGAAATTTATCTAAGAGTTATGGAGCACTTGCTGAAGAGACTTGGGTTCTTACTTAGGCCTGGGTGGCCTCCAGCATGGTCTTCGCAGTTCACAAAATGTGTAGCTTCCAGCTTGAAAGTTGGGCTTCCCCATTATTGAAAATAGACTAATGATACCATTGGTTATTTAAAAAACAATTCAATATTGTCTTTTGTATCCACTATGTGTTTGCTTTTCCTATTAAAATGTGAAAATGATCCTAAAGGAGTAATGTTTACATAGGGTCAGGAAACATTATTTTTGAAATATGCACTGCATTATTATTTTTTATAGTTACCATTCTGTATGATAAATCAGTGAACTTATTTACCCTGATCTACCTAAAATTTTATACTGTTTGGTCAATATTTCCCCTTTCCCCAGCCAATGCCACCCTGGCTTCATCATCCATCATCCAACTGTCTCCTATGAGTTCAACTTTTTTAGATTGTATATATTGGTGAGATTATATGGTATTTGTCCCTCTGTGCCTGGCTTATTTCACTTAGCATATTGTTTTCCATATTGTATACACACACACACACACACACACACACACACACACTGTTCATCTGTATTATCACAAATAACAGAATCCACCCTGTGTTTATGTATTATTTACTTATTTTTCCATACTACGGATTGAACTTAGGAACACCACTGAACCACATACCCAACCCCGGTGTTATTTCCTTATTTTTGAGACAGGGTCTGCCTTTGAATTTGCAATCCTTCGGCCTCAGCCTCCCAACTCAATGGGGTTACAAGCATACCGTCATGCCCTAATTATCTTCCTTTTTTTTTTGATAATAGACATTTTAACAGTGTGAAACATCTTATTGTGGTCTTAATTTGCATTGCCCTGGTGATTAGTGATGATGAACATTTTTTTTAATGTGTCTGTTGGCCATTTATGTTTGTATGTCTTGTTTGAAGAAATGTCTTTAATTTCTTTGCTTTTTTGCTGGAAGTGTCGCTGGGAATTGAACATAGGGCTTTATTACTCACGCATGCTAGGCAAGTATCTACCATGGATCTACATTCCCAGTTCTTTGGCCATTTTTGGATCATTATTTATTTTGTTGCTATTAAGTTGTTCAAGTCTATTATATATTTTGAATATTCATCCCCTAACACATAGTTTGCAAATATTTTTGCTCAATCCATGTATTGTTTCTTCATCCTGTTGTTTATTTTGCTGTGCTGAAGCTTCTTTGATGCAATGCCTTTGTTTATATTTATTATTGTTCCCTGTGTTTTTGGCCTATATATAAGTAGTCTTTGCTCAAACCAATGTCATGGAGCAATTCCTCTGTTTTATTCTAGAAATATTACAGTTTCAGGTCTTATGCTTAATTCTTTAACCCATTATAAGAACTAAATTCATATATATTTTAAAAATAGAGAAGAAATTAAAAAAAAAAATAAAACCTAACAATCACCATTTTCTTATCCAAAGAAGATCACTTAACTTTTAGGTTTATCCTTCCTTCTCTCCACCCTGCCACTGCCAACTGTTTTAATCTGAAAAATTTCAAATCTACAGCAAAGCTGCATGAGTAGTGCAACAAACATCTGTACACTATTTGCCTAGATTGACTAAGTGTTATTTTGTCATATTTGTTTTATCTTTTTCTTTATATCTCTGTGTGTGTCTGTGTGTATCTTCCCACTTAGTCACTTGAGTCAGTTGCAGTTATTGTGATTTATCTCTAAAAGCTTCAGCATATTTGATAAAAACAAGAAGTCTTCTGAATAACCATAGCACAAATGTCTCACTCAGAAAATTAATATTCACTTAGTAATTTAAAGTTGTTATTTCATTTTCCTTAGTTGTCAAATTAATGCCTTTTTATGCTAAATTTAACCACTTGCTTAGTCTGTCAGATTACCATCACAAAGGTAACCATTCCCTTTAAATTTATAAAAGTTGTGCAAATTTACTATTTTAAGACAGAAAATACATTGTTCTCCAAAAGCTTTTACCCCACAGTTTTAGGATTCACTGGTGATTTTTATCTACCTTAATTATTTCCATGGTGTTGTGAACTGTTTAGGGTCCTCTCTCTCCTTTTACCTCTTTCAGCTAAATTCCAACTCTTTAAAAAAAAACAACAAAAACTTCCTAGTGGTGTGCAGTGGTGAATGCCTATAATCCCAGTGGCTTGAGAGGCCAAGGCACAAGGCACCCAGCAAATCAGTGAGATCCTGTCTCTAAATAAAAAAACAAAATAGGGCTGGGGATATGGCTCAGTGGTTGAATGCCCCTGGAGTTCAATCCCCGATACCAAAAAAAAAAAAAAAAAAAAAAAAAATCCTGTTTTTCTTAAAAAAGAAAAAGAAATTAAGTGTCTACATGGTCTCATTCAATGCACTATAATACACTGTTATTTATTTTGATGTTCAAATTGTTCTATAATTGGTCAGGGAAGCCCCTCCAAGCTGGCACCTATGTACTTTTGCTTTATGCACGGGCTTTTCTTTATTTTTCAATATTTATTTAATTGACAAATAAAAATTATATATTTATGGTGTTTTATATGTATATGTACACACATACATATCTATATAAAGTTCTGTGTGCTTCACAGACGGGCTGTGGAATGGCAAGCTACACACACACACACACACACACACATAATCATTGTGGAATGGATAAATCAAGCTAATTAATTACCTCACATACATTTTTTGTTGTAATTGAAAACATTTAAAATTTACTCAGTGATTTTTAAGCATACAATACACTGCTAATAACCATAGTCATTATTTTGTACAATAGAACTCTTGAACTTGTTCTTCCTGCCCATCAGTTTCTGAGCACCGTTTTTTTTTTTTCTTTTCTTTTCTTTTTATTTACTTTGTACACCAAGATGGTACAGGCTTTTGTACTTCCTCTACCCACCCTTGGAATCAGCCATTTCTCCAAATTTATTTTAGTCGTAAATAGTATTTAAAGCTAGGATCTGAGCCATAGATGAACTTATTACTTATGAGGTGTCATTACTGATAAATTTTTGTAGAGCTAGCAAATTTATACAAAAAGTATGTGCCAATTATATGAAATAATCAATACTTCTAATCTAGTCCCACAATACCTCATCCCAGTTCCCCCATTACAATTCCTTTCCCATCTCCCGCATTGAGTAGTCTGGTTCCCATGTGTCATCGATTATATTTTTACTCATTAGCTGAATCTTATATGCAAATAATCTTTGAAAGTGCCTCTTAAAGAAAACTATATACACACATCTGCATAGGCAAATGTACTCCTACCTCTTGTTCCCCCTCCGCTGCTCTGAGCCTTTAGGCTTTGCTCACATTTTAGTCGGTGCATATTTGTTGGCTATAGAGAAAGCCAGAGAGCAAAGGAGTAACCAGCATTCCCAGGAAGCTTCCCAGGCCTGGTCTTGCAACCCGGGGAGAGCCTCACCACAGACCTAAGTCGGTATCCAAGGGATCATAAGGCTGTAACAGGCAGTCCAAGTCGTTCTCTTCTGGGATGCACGTCCCTCTAGCCGGCCAAGAGCAGATGGTTAGTGGATCAGGGTGTTCTCCACCATCGTGGGCCCTGGGCCTGAAATATGCGCAGAGAGCCCCTGAGAAGGTGTCTGTGAAGGTGAAGATATGGGAGCCATCCGACACGTTAAAGAAGGACAGCTTTCCTGCCTCACAGTCCAGGAAGATGCCCACGCGGCGCGGAGGCACGCGCAGAGTGAGCGCTACACGGTGTGGGTCCAGGACGAAGTACTCGCAGCTGTTCCACAGCCCCATCACCCAGTAGCCACCAGCCGGGCTCAGGCGCGCGGGTCCTGAGCGTTGCACAGTTGCCAGACAGGCGCCCAGGAACCAGCGGCTCCTTCGGCCCACGTGCACTTCCCAGTAGTGGCGGCCTGTGGAGAAGCGCTCCCGGCTCAGGACGCATGTTTGCTCAGTGAACCTTTGCGGACAACCATCTGCAAGAATCGGTACCGCTGGGCGAGAAGAAACGCTTTTGGCATCCTTAGAAACCTCCAGGCTGGGGTGCGCTGTGGTTGCATCCAAGGTCACGTCCACTGCTCAAAAGCACAGGGTTAGTGCCAGCTGAGGATGGTTCTTGGACCCTTCTGTTCCCTCCCCCATAGGCAAATCTAGTTTCTCCTGGTAGAACAATAAGTGGAATCATCACCCCATCCCATGCTGGCAACCCCCCCCCCCCGCCCCAAACTCTTTGCCTGGCTCCCAAAGTGGCATTGCAAATTACTCCTGAATATTGCAGTTTTCCTTTCTTCCTTCCTCCCTCCCTCCCTCCCTTCCTTCTTTCCTTCCTTTCCTGAACTGTAAGCTTCCTAAATTCTATAATTCGTGCTGTGGAGAGAAGTGACAGCAAATGAGGTAGGTTCATGAGGATGGAGCCAAGTCCTGGTAAAGGGGAAGGAGCTATTGTCTAGTTCTGTTCCCAGCTGGTGCACCAACCTTTGTGACCTTGAGATCATCATGTGAGCTCCAGGCTTTAGTTTTAGAATTCCAGAATTTTAAAACTGAAGGGAACCTCTGAGATATAGTCTAGTCCAGTGATCTGCCCTCCAACATCCACCCTCCAAAACTTACCTATTGGATGTATGGAAACCCAAATATCTTTTATGAGATGATCTGAGAGATTCCTTTAATACTCTGTGTTCTTCTGCCAATAGTTCCAAGAAACAGCCTATAACCCATTAGGAAATGAACCTAGTAAAACCTAGAAAGCTATGCGTGTGGGGGAGCATGTTTGTGCATGCATAGTGCCAGTGTGTCACATTATATGTGTACAAATGTGCCTGTATGTTTCTGTGTTCTGGCTCTGTATTTGGCTCCTGAAAAGACCCTTCCTCTAATCTCAGATCTTTCGTCTTTTCTATTTAATATTCAGCCAAACCAAGTCAGTTTTTCAGCTCACCTGCATATTGTTGTGCTGCTCTCCACTCTGAAACCAAACAGAAGGGAAAGAGCTGAGTTAATAACTGGGGAATCTTGAGGGAGGCTCAAAATGCAGGAGGGGTGCCCATGAATCAAATAACCTCACCCCCACAGCTGGTTTGGCTCCAGACATGTCTGGGTCCACCATGATATTTTCCTTGGAATTTGGGGTTGGGTTGGGGGCTGTGGTTGTACCAAAGCTGTGTGCAGGCTGAAGTTGTGCTGGAAAAAGACCCAGTACAAGCAGTCTGGATGTCTTCAGCGATGGATGAATCTTTAAACTCTGACCTGAAAAGTTCAGCATGGTTCCTGTCCTAAAACATTCTCTAAACACCTGTCTTTCCTCAGTAGACCTTTTTTTTTTTTCTTTTTTTTCTTTTGGTACTGGGGATTTACTACTGAGCTACATCCCAAGACCCTTTATTTTTATTTTTATTTTTTAAATTTTGACACACGGTCTCACTAAGTTGCTTAGAGCCCCGCTAAGTTGCTGAGGCTGACTTTGAACTCACTATCCTCTTGCTTTAGCCTCCTGAATTGCTGGGATTACAAGTGTATACCACTTAGACCTCCTTTCTTAATGTGAGCCATACTAAGTAGATTTCTGTTTTGCAACAAAGATTTGACTAAAATCAATAGACAACATTTTCAGTGTTCCAAACATTATATCGGGTTTTGTATAACTAGTAGAACTTTAAAAACACAAACCTGTTGGGCAGAATAACTCAAGTCTATAAAATATTGTTCAAAGCAATCCCAAGCAAATAAATTTTTGGATATTTTTAGGAACTTCATAAATTTATCTATAATTTATATTTTTAAAGGCCCATTAACTTTAAACAGGAAGTAGAAAACTGAACTCAAATTCTATGCATGTATGAGTTTGTCAGGATGAACACAACTACTATAGAGCTCTAATAAATTTTTTTTTTTAAAAAAGTTAAAAAGAAAGTAAAAAGGGGAAAGGAGAAATTGTACTTTCAGTTGCTATAATAGCCATAGCAGTAGCCTGGCACAGTGGTACTTGTAATCCCAGCTAGTCAGGAAACTGAGGTAGGAAGAATCAGAAGCTCCAGGCAAGCCTGAGCAATTTAGTGAGATTCTGATAAATTTTTTTAAAAAGGGCTGTGGATGTAGCTCAGTGGTAAAGTGCTTATCTAGCATGTTTAAGGCCCTGGGGCCAAATCCCTAGCATAAAGAAAGCCATAGCAATAAAAAGAATGATGTGATAAGTGGTCCAATATACAGTCCCATCTAGACATGTCAGTGGAATATGCACTAAAGATGATACCTCACATCAGTGGGGAAATTATGGATAGTGTACGAGATGGCATTGGAAAAACTGTATATACAGAAGAATCACTGTATTCTCACCTAACACCCAGAAAATGGTGGATTCTAGGATTAAAAACCTACATATAACACATATTACTATAGTATGGATTTGAAATGTTTCCCAAAAACCATGTGTTAAAGGCTTGGTCCTCAGCTTGGAACTACTGAGAGGTGATGGAACCTTTAAAGGGGGGTGGCTATTTGGAGTTCTTCTGAATAAGACTATAGATGCCACTTATATAACTAAAATGCATATGGCAAAATAGAAACATTCATAATTTTGGATGGGGCAAAGGGGAGGGAGGGGAAGGGAGGGGGCATGGGGGTAGGAAAGATGGTAGGATGAGACAGACATCATTACCCTAGGTACATGTATGAAGACACAAATGGTGTGACTCTATTTTGTGTACAACCAGGGAAATAAAAAATTGTGCTCCATTTGTGTATTATGAACTGTAATACATTCTGCTATCATGTATAACAAATTAGAACAAACAAATAAATAAGAAACATTTGTAAGATTACATATAAAATAAAGACATACTGTTTGAGTAATGGGGGGGTGGAATTGGGAGGTATGGAGAGAAATAAATACATGGTAACATGCCCACTCTAGACCCACAAGGCAGTCTTTGCAGGTGGGCACCGGGAGTGTAGGTAATGTCATAAGCTACTAGGGTTGGAACCAATGGTTTCCAATATATTAAGGTCCTATAACAATATAAAAATAAATATGAAAGTAAAATTTGAGTATAACTTCTAACAAGTGACATGAGATTATGGAATGAAAATAGAATGAATCATCGTAGGTTAATCAGAGTGAGTGATCAAGATTCTGCAATGTAGATTTATGATGTAAGTCCCTGATTTATGGTGGCTTGACTTATGATTTTTGGACTTTACAATGAAGCAAAAGTCATACACATTTAGTAGAAACCATACTTCAAATTTTTTATTTTGACCTTTTCCCAGGCTAGTGACAATACCTGTTACCATACTCTCCTCAGATGCTGGGTAGCTATAGCCATTACTGGTACTTTACAGAATGCTGTATTGCTAAGCTATGAGTTAGGCAGGTTAGGCATATTAAGTGCATTTTTTACTTGCAGTATTTTCAACTTATGATGGGTTTAATTGGGATATAAATTGGGGAACACATTGAAAACTGTGGGAGAGAAATGATCTTCACTTACCAGCCTGACCTTCAGTCCTTCTCCAGTCTAAAACAGCAGAGGGAAATGGAATTAGAATATCAGGACACCACAGCTTCCCTGATCACATTAGAGTTTGTACACAACTTTCCCTCTCTCTGCCTTTTTCCTCTTTCTCCTGCCACCCACACAGCCAGCATCATTCCAGTCTAGGCATTATACCTCTGGTTGGGAGATGAGACAATCACCACTTACAAAAATGTGGACAGCAAGGAATAATTTCAATAGGGATCACTTACCAAGCTCTGTTTGAAGCTTCTCTGAAAGCAGAACACAGAAAATATCAATCTTTAGATGAATGGAACCACCTTCCCAAAACATGTCACTGGGAAGAGGTTCCTTAAACTACTGCCAACCTTAACCCCACCGTTGCCTCTGCATTGCCCTATAAAAGGCCACCCATCTGCAGATTCTGATGCCTCATCCTATTTACTTTAATGGCAGCTTAGCACCCACAGGTAGCCTGTCCTTTCAGCTTGTTTGGAAGAGAAGAGGTGCAGAAGTAAGGATTTAGAATAAGATTGGTGCCATCTATCTCTCCCCAAAGGCAGATGAAAAACACTGAACTCCTCCTTCCATTCTAGATGTCCCCTGGCAGCCAGCACTGTTGGTGAAGCAACCTGAACTTACTCAGCTGTGCAGTCAGTTTTCCTGCAGAAGAAAGGAAAGGAGGGAAAATTTTCAAGTTGAGGAATGAGTTCAATAAGACAGATCTATGAATGGTGAGGCTTCATTCTCCACAGAGTTCACAGACTTGCCCCCCTGCATCTAGGATGGGACTCTGGGCCAGAAGCAATTCGGCTCTGGGGAAGTTAAGGGTAAAAACAAACCTCTGTCCCACCTAACCTAACTCAGCCCTGCTCCTAACTCCACCCTCCGCCCTAATCTGGGGTCCTTGCCTTTTGACCCAGCGCCCTCTGTTGGTCAGGGATGTTGGACACAGAGCGCCTCTGGGGCAGTTTACCTTGTTCCTTCTTTGTCTGTTTCTTTAGCTTTTCTGAAGGGAAGAAAGAGAGAAGCTTTAATATGTGCCCTCCTCTGCCTGTTTCCAGGTCCTGTTTCTGCCTGAATAGGATGGTGCCTCTGTAAGCCACCCTGGGTCCCCTTCCTTCCCGT
Source organism: Marmota monax (assembly GCF_021218885.2). Lineage (NCBI taxonomy): Eukaryota > Metazoa > Chordata > Mammalia > Rodentia > Sciuridae > Marmota > Marmota monax. The sequence goes on along the minus strand of NW_026694212.1, from coordinate 796,327 downwards.
GGGTCCTTGGACGCTGCTGCCAGCACTTTCCTCCTAGGCCAAGCCAGCTGTAGGAGGGTGGTTCTCTGGCCTGCCTCATACCTTGAGACTGCTGTTGCTTGTGCAAGTAGTACAACGCCAGCATCGCGAGGAGGGCCAGGAGTAGCGGCAGTGCCACCAGGGTCCCTAAGAAAGCACTCTTCCAAGGGGAAGTTCCGGGAAGAAATACATCTGGAAAACACCCCGCACAGATTGTCTTGATTTAGGCTACTACTGAGAGAGACAAATAATTAGGACCTCGTGGGCTGGAAAATCTTCACAGTGGTCTTCAGTTGACCCGTTACACATTCTGGCCACCCTAGAGTCAAGTTAAAATGGGTGTGATAGGAGCCACCCTGGCATCTCTCAGTAGGTTCAGGTGGAAAGGTGTTGGACTTGAACTTGTCCACCAGAATGAGAAAGTGCTGCACATTGAAGTGAAAAGAGATGCACTGGGCAGGCATGGTGGTGGAGTCCTGTAATCTTGGCTAGGGAGGCTGAGGCAGCAGGTTCTCAAGTTTAAAGCCAGCCTCAGCAATTTAGCCAGGCCCTAAGCAACTTAGTGAGACCCTGTCACAAAATAAAAAATAAAAAGTCTGGGGATATGATTTAGTGTTTAAGTACCCCTGGGTTCAATCCCCAGTACAAAAAAAGAAAAAAAAAAAAAGAGATGAGAGCCAGCGAGAGTGATGCACTGGTATGCCTGTCCCTTCTGCTCCTGCTTAGAACTTCTATGACCACAGCTGTGACCTTCTACCACTTCTTACTCTTGCCTTTCATCTGGAGGAATTGAGAATTCAAGGTGTTTTATGCTTATATCTGAAACCTGGTTCTCTGTCAAATTCACAAATAGTCTCTCTGCCTAGTTGCAAACAATTGCCTCTTACATCTGTTGTCATCATACCTTTGGAAGAATTGCTAAAAAAGTTGGTAACCTGCTGACTGTCAGCTCCCCAGGCTCCCCAGGAAGATCTGCCCCCATGAAGGATGTGGCCAAGAGTCACAGTGACTGTAGATGTCACTTGTATAACTAATAACTTATATAACCATGGCCAGATGATCAAGAGATGATTCAACTTTCATCAAAAAGTCAATGAATGATCCTCAGCACCACATAAAAATAAATAAAAAAGATATTTTTAAAAAGTCAATGAATGAATCAATGATGACATTTTAATGCAAATATTGATTACTATTAAGTGTATGCACACAATTGTTTCTAGAAATACTGTAAATTGTAATTAAATATTTTAATGCTGTATTATCTAGGATGGCAAAATTATTAACAGGAAAATATACATTATATGCATATACATACTTACATAAATAAAATTTTTAAGAAGATTATAAAATATTTGTAACCTCTTGGGGGAAACTGCTTTCTTGGCATTCAGGATACGAGAAAGACCTATTTTAAACTACTTGCTTTAGTATTACTTAAAAATGTATTATAATCATGTACAATAAAAAAATTTTAAAACACTTAAAAAAAGAGATGAATGCAAAAGTGAAGAGCAATCCTTTAGAAACTCTTATGGCAATTTAATAATTTGTGTCTATTGAATTTATTTAAAAAGGATGCTTTTATCTCACAGGTCTTTTTGAAAACATCTTTATCTTAAAAAAAAACCTGTGATTAAATATAAAACAAAAAATCTATCCCCCACCCTGGTGCTGGGGATTGAACACAGACATGCTAGTGCATTCTCAGCCAGGCCTCAGTACCATTGTGTTCTCAGTATCAATGTGTCCTGTGGGTCAACTGACATAGAGAACATGATGATTAGGAAGAGAAGGATGAGCCAGCACCTACTGACCTGCTATCTGGACCACAAACTCTTTCTTCTGGATCAGCAGAGGGCTCTGGATGGAGCAGGACATGTTGCGATGGGCTTCACCTTGGACAACTACAGATGTTTCCAGATTGAACAGGCCCTTGACATCTTGGGTAATGACTTCAGACTCCAGTGGCAGGCACTGTCCCTGGTGATCTCTCCACTGAACTTTGGGTTTGGGGTACCAGCCATTGGAGGTGCATCTCATCTGAATGCCTCCTTCCTTAAAGCCTTCAATGTAGATATGTGGATCTGAGCCCAGCCCTGGGAGAGGCAGAAGGAGTGAGAATGATCAGTCAGGCACCTTCCCAGTAGTTGTGTGGGACGTTCATGCAACAGTTGCAATCTCCATAAGACACCAGGAGCAGAGACTGTTTTTAATGTGTGTGGGCTTTTGTAGCAATCATCCCATCCTCCATGGATTGCAAATTACAGTCTAGATTGGCAGTGGCATGTGGGGACAGTAATACCTTGAAGGACATTTGGAATGGAGAAAGCCTTAGTTGTGTTATTCAAGGAACAGTCCTTCTAGAATAAAGAATTTTTCTACCCCAAATTCCAATAGGTTGTCCTCTGTCTTGATTCTCTAAAGCGCAAATGCTTGTGTTATATATGCTATTCTTGTTAGCCCTATTCTTGTAGAAACAGAACCACCATCACACCACCCCACACCACCCTGCGGTCACTCATCTTGTAGTGTTAGCATTGAACCCAGGGCCTTGCACATGCTTGGCAAGTGCTCTACTCCAGAGCTGTATCCCTAGCCTCTTCCTTTGTTTCCTTTTGCAATGTTCCTCCTTCTTCTTTTCCTATACACAAACCACACATTATCCAACTTTCTTATCATTTTGATTTTTTTCTCTTAATACATCCAAGAAATTCCTCCACACTCATTCGTAGAGATCCTCATTTTTTTCTAGCAGCAGAGTGTGTATCATTACATTGTGTGTGAACCATGCTCATCTTCTATGTGTGGACATTTAGGCATTTTCCACTATTTTGCAATTACAAAAATTACTACAAAGATTAGCATAAATGAATGCCTTTTTCATATTGAAAGTGTTGGTGATACATCTTTAGGTTAAACTCCTGGAGGTGGGACTGCAGTGTCTAAGAACAGATGTACAGGAAGTCCTGTTATTTATTACCAAATTCCTCTGTCCTCAAGCTCCTGGACTTTGAATTCCACTAACAAAACAGCAGAAGCCCTGCCCCCCAAAAGCTCCACCAAGAATGTGTGGTCAAACTTTTGAATTTTTGTCACCTTGTAAGATTAAAAGATTACATCTTTATATAACTTTAATTTACCTTTCTCTCATTTAAAGTAAAAATGATAACCTTTTCATATGTTAAGGATCACTGTTGTGTGTGTGTGTGTGTGTGTGTGTGTGTGTGTGAGAGAGAGAGAGAGAGAGAGAGAGAGAGAGAGAGAGAGAGAGAGAGAAACTGTTTGCTTCTCTTGTCCATTTGCAAATGGACCTATCCTTTGTTTAAAAAAAAAATCACCCCCTCCAACAAATTAGGAATTTTCACTGATAGTATATTTACTTGAGCAAAGCCGCCCTATCTAAATTGATCATTTTCTCCTCTGTCCCTGCTGGTGCTTGGCCACAGCACGAACCTGCTACCTCCAGCTCCCAGATGGCTTCACCAGAGAAGTTGTTGGAGAGAAAGCTGCATCCATACAGGCCCTCGTCTGATGGAACGACGCTGCGGAGCAGCAAGACGACTTTGCCAGAGCTGATCTCCGTCGTGACGAGTTTGGTCCTGTTTTGGAACTGCGCCATCTGTCGGTCGAAGAGCTCCTGCCGCCCCTTGTACAGGTGCACTACATCCGAGGGCTGGCTCTGGAACCAGTGGATCTCCATGTCTTCAGCGTCCAGGAGCGGTGACAATTGGCACGGGAAATCCACCTCTTCCCCGACAATGGCCAGTATGGATTCCCCAGGGCCTATCACCTTGACCTCCTCTAGGATGACAAGCCAGAGTAATGACCCAAATCAATCTTCAAATATAATTATATCACTTTGCAGTTTAGAAATCTGTAATAGACTATTCAAACGATAAAGATGAGACCCTCTATGAAGAAAATCCACCCGGTTTATTGGACAAGTAACTGATATGGAAAAAAAAAATGAGTGCACAGGCTAAATCACATAAGGAACATGACAACCAGAGACAATGTGTGGTGCTGGACTGTTTATAGGTTTGAACCAACCAGGTATAGATGTTATCTGGGGGAATATGTAAATCTGGCCAGGGAATTAAGTGAAATGCAATGCTAGGCTAAGAAAAAGAAAGTTTCAAAACCAATATGAAAACTATTCTACAATCTTGGGTAAAAAATTAATATTTACATAACTGTTCAGAAAAAAAGATTGAAAAGGAGAGACACCAAATTGTTGTGGTGGTAATTTCTGCATAATAGGACTATTTACTTATTTCCATTTGTCAGCTTTTACAATTAAAAATATACCATGCACATATAGCTCTTCTAAAAACAAAAATATTTAAAATAACCTATGAGGGCTTCCTGATCCATGGATTTTCATAAAGACTACCCATTTTATTTTGAGAATAAGTCTTACATATGAGTTTATTAAATAAACGCATATGGAGATATAGATGCCATGAGTCATATAGCTTGAATACATGGAAAATTAACTTTTGGAGTAACAGAATATGAAGAATATATGAATACACAATTTTTTGGTCGCAGAAGACTCTTTATCCCAAGGCTATATTCCCTATGTAGTATTGGACTCAGAATTAACTCTGGGGAAGAGGAACAAATATTTTCTGGTACTTATGAATATTTCTCCATGTAACTCTTATTAATAATTTTGAAAATGTCTTTTCCTATTACTGTCATTGACAAACTCTAGAAAGTCTACAGTATAGGGAAACTCATAATTTGACAGAATCTAACAAAGCAAGGCAATTGGTTTTAGGAAAAACACATTAAAACAATTGATAATGAATAGAAGACCTTTAATATGAGTTCTTTAGTCATTGTATGGCAGAAAATTTCCCCATGAACTGGCTGCTGAAGAATCCTTCTTTAATAGTTCTCTTTTTCTTCTCAGAAATTGTATCCCTCCAACGACAAATGCCACTTAATCTATCATACATAAAATTTTTCATAATAAAATAATTTAAATATATACTTTCCTATTCAAAAGAATGTGTCTATTACCACCAAATAATTCCAACTTCAGAAATAAAACATCCACTTTTAAATTGAAATTTGTTTCTATCATATTAACTAGAATTATTAAATATATCTACAAACATAGATAAGCAGATAATGTAATGAATCTAAAATTCTAAAGAACTGTAATGTTGTGGTATTATCAGAAGCTCAGCATATTTATTACTGAACTCATGTTTTGTTGTCTGTCAGGAATTACCATCAAGGAGCATGTGTTTTGTGTGTTTTTTTTCCCCGCATTAATAAGCCTTTTTATTGTTGTCTTTTGTTTTTTTTAATCGAAGGTCCCTTACTGGTCCTGCTTCCATGAATGGTCATACCAAGAGAATAGGGAGGGGAACCAGGTGGCCCAGGGAGGGATCATCTCCACAATATTCCATTTATACACAGAACTAAATAGACAAGCACAGAGTCACTATTGTGGTTAGAAGTTGGCAGCATGGGATGGGGAGGAATAGGTAGGAAATAGGGATGTCATTAGAAAAAATACAGCCCCCCCCCACCACCCCAAGCTGGGAGAAGACTTGGCCTGTTTCAAAGCAAGAGGAATGGAAGATCAAAAGCAATTTGGGAAGGCCAGAACCTTCAGGGATAGAGGGAAGAAGAAGGTCCAGGGGGAAGATCACCCAAATTTTGCTCTTGAGACTTAATTTATCATGATCTTTCATTTGATCATTCTCTTCCTCCATGGTGTCTTCATGTGGTCACTCTGCTCCCCCAAACTCATATATTTCCTTCTTTCCAAGTTCAGTTAAAACCTCTGTCCAAAGTCCAATCACTCTTGATTCCTTTCCATCCTTCACTTTGCCCATAGACTATGGATACATCTTTCTTTCTGTAATTTGAGATTCTTGTTGTCTCCTGAGTGAATCGCCAGCATCAACCTGGCAGCTTTCTTCTCCAGGGTCTCCCAACTATCTCACTAAACATTCAATGTTTGGTTCTCTTCCCTGCCTCAGTTTATCCTCCATCTTCATTTTTCCTGGAGAATGTACACCCTGAGTGGCACTGCACAAACAGTACCTCCTCTCTGTGCCTCTCCTTGCTTCTTGGGGAAAGAGAATTGCTCTTAGTTGTGCTTAGCTGTCACCCCAAAGTCTTTGGACATGGTTTTCTTGCAGTTGTTTATGTCACATACATTCTGCTCCATTGATCATGAGCTGCTTAAGGATCTGACCCTGGTTCCCAGACAAAGATATTAGGAAATTTCATTTGCATAATTAATTTGCACTTTCTTTCTTCTTCTCCTTCTCCTTCTTCTTCACCAGAGATCAAACCCAGGATGCTTAACCACCAAGCCACACCTTGAGCCCTTTTTTTTATGTTTTATTATGAGACAGGACCTCACTAAGTTTCTGAAACTGGCTTTGAACTTTTGATTCTCCTGCCTCCTGAGCCACTGGGATTCAAATGTGTACCACTGCACCTGGCTGATTGCTTCTTTTGTGAGATGGTAGAATTGGGAGAAATTTTCCCTGTTCTTCAAAAGCTCTGCAAGTGATGGAGTTAAAAATATTTACTAACTGGTTAAGCATAAACACAGATCAAGAAGAGTTTCCTAGCACCTTCCTGCCTTGCTTTTTGCATGCCCAACTTCAGGGTCCTAGGAAGTGTAAGAGGGGTCCTAGGGGCTGGCAAAATGGTGGAGAGGCATGAAGTGGCTGAATGGTGCCCAGGGGAAGCGGCTCTTTAAAAACTGGGATGGGAATCTCTTTGTATTTTAGCAAGTGGCAATGACTGGTCCTGTTTTATAAGATCTCAGCCCTGGAAGCACTTGGCACAAGGGGTAGGCAGAGCTGAGGTGCTCATGTCCTGGTTGGATGAGCTACAGGGTGATGCAGGTCAGAAGCATTACCTGAATTTGCCTCCTCATGCTGAAGGAAAAGGAGAAGGTAGGTGAGGAAGAAGAGATTGCTGGGCAGAGGTACTTGCTTCAAAAAATCCACGGATACTGGGAAATCCTCCATTAGCAGTAAGGGCCACCTGGAGAGAGACAAAGGGGTGACACATGGCAGCTTGACTTGGCCCATAAGGCCTGTGATCTGTTGTTGCTTCAATTATTATTATTATTATTATTATTATTGTCAAATACAATTATTGAGTTTCTTACAAATGTGCCAGTACCTGGCTTTTTTTAAACCAGGACCGGATGTGAGATCTGCTTCTATTTTTACCAAGCAACATTGTTAATAGCATCATTGGCCTTGCTCTACCTTACACAGCTTCAAGAGGACAGGCCTGAGCATCCCAGAGGAAGCAGCTCCTGAGCTAATATTGTTCAGAGCCAGGAATAGAGCCATACATTGTGTGGGGGCTCAGCACCACCCTCCTCTGGAGTTAGTGGAGTTCCCCAAACAAAGGGAAATCTCTGAAGAATCTGATTCTTTTATTCTCCTTTCCTCACCACCACAAGCCCAAGCTTGTTTTCACTTCTATTTGTCCTAGAACATCAGGTCCACAAAACAGAGGAAAAAACATAGTTCTACTCTTTTTTTTTCAAAATGAAGTATGCTCCCAATGGCTGCCTGCCAACTCTAGTAACATTCTGGGAAATGTCTGTCCAGACCTGAGATCTCAGGTGGTGCTTCCAGGGGGTCAACTGTTCCTGTGTTTGTAGAATCTTTGAGGCCTCAGTGATGGAGTCATTCCATCTAGACATCCCTTCTTCCACCTCTGGTCCAGGAGAACCAATCCCAGCTCAGACAAGGGCTGACCCCTTTAACTCTAGTGTCCCCTTGGGCCTATAGTAGCATCTCAGAGTCTGATGGCCGATGAGCATCTTTGAATTCATATAAGCCTCTCCATATTTCTCCTTCATTTAGTTGTAGGATCTTAGGCAGTTTTTGTCACTGGATGAACCTCAATCTTTGCTTGAACAATGGGAGAAACCACTTCCATCTCTTCCAGAGACTGCCTCTCTCTCTTTTCACCCTCAGAGGGGGAGAGTCTACAGTGAGTTTCTACTCTCCAGTTCTCCTCAGTTCCCTCCTCTGCCTTCTGCCTTCATATTCCTCACTATTTGGTTTTCCTTCTGCAGACTTTTGGATGGTATGTGCTTCCAGCATCCTGCGGCTTTAGTGCCTCAGCCACACTGTCAGCAATACCACAGGCAAGGTGTTGATGGAGGAATTTAAAGGCCACTGGGTCATGCAACAGAAGAGCAGTCAAAGAGTATTATTACTACTATTACTAATAAGTCTAAATTACAGATAAGAACCGAGTAGCTAAGGGACTTGCCCCTGCACACACTGAGCTGGGAAGGACTCAACGCTGACAGGAATACAATGGGAGGAAGAAGCAATGGCCTGAGAAGTGAGTGGGCCAGGTAATGGTGGTCCCAGAGCTCAAACGTGGTAGGAAAAAGCAGGGGGACAAGTCAGCATGGCTTCATTTTTATGCCTCAGATTCCTCGAAGGGAGACATCAGCATCCCCTCTGGAAGGGGCCAGGCTGTTTTAATAGCCAGTGATTATTGGAATAATTTTTTACACAATAATTATCACAAACTGAGGCCTTAGGCGGGGTCAAAGCTCCGGCAGGACAGTCTGATCTCTTGCCTTTTGTAGCAGATGGCAGGAAAGTCTCTGTGACAGGCCTGGAAATGAGGAGTGAAGGAGTAGAGTCCACACTGGCTTTGCATTTGCTCATCCTCTTCTTTATTCTCCTTTCTTCCCTTTTGTGCCTGTATCTTTTCTTTGGGGCTCTAGATATAGATTAGAGCTGCATGGGGACAGAGCCATGAGGAGCATATAAGTGAGCAAGCTAATGCCCTCTAAAAGAAGAGGAGCTCAGACTATGTTTAGAGACCCATTTGTATGAGCCAGATTCTGAGAAATTAGTCATGACATGTATTAGGTGGTAACATCCATCCTCCCATGAGGAGGTGATAGTAATAAGAGCTGAGAGCAGGATGGCCTCTCAGAATGAGCACCTGCTCTAATTACCCTAGACAGGGGGATGCTGCCATTTCCCAACGGGGCAAGAGATTGGGGCAGTGTGCTCCAGAACTGTGGCATTGTTAGAGGATTGCAGTTCTCTGTTGTGATATACCCATGTGCTTCTCATCACTGAGGCTACAGGAGAGGCCGTTGTAAACACATATAAGCACACAAGCACGTGCATGAGCCCACAGTAATAAAAACTGATACTTATTATCTATCAAGCATTCACCTGTACCATGAATATTATTACTACTATTATTAATAAGTTTAAATTACAGATAATAACTGAGTGGCTAAGGGACTTGCCCGTGCACACACTGGTAGTGAGTAGTGTAGTAAGGTTTCCTTCACCTGAGCTGTCTGGTTCCAGAGCCTTACTCTGTGCTTCTGTCCATACAGATTCCTTGCCAGTTGTGTTGTGTGTCAGGTCACCCTCAGCCACTCCTGCAACCCAAGACCATTATTGCTGTAAGGAACTACCCAAACTTTTATTCAGATCAGCTATCTCACAAATGTTCCAAAGAAGAGACTGGGTCACAAGGTGTCAGCCACAAAACCAAGCAAGTGAAAATCAATGAATACAAATTTAAAAATCCCACTGCCAAATAAAACAGCTTAAGCCAGAGCCTCCTTAACAGTGTCAACAGCATCTGCTTAGGCAGGAGGCATAGGTGCCAGTCCTATTATTAAATACTAAAGGACATTACCTTGAAAGATTTTAATTGGAGGAAATGTTTGGCAATTTCCTGAAGCGAAGAGTCAGTGACTTCAGAGGGGTCCAAAACAGTAGTACCTCTTCCCCACTTGGCTGCCTGAAGTTTGCCCTTTCTAACCTTACTCTCCAGTTTAAAGACTCTGGTCCTTATTGAAATACACATACTATAAGGCACAGTCAAATGAATTTTAGATTCTGGTTCTGGTGAAGAGGTTTTGATGAGGGGAAGGAATAAGAGGCTGAACATGCTGGAAGAACACAGTGAGAAGAAGGATGGCCAAAAAGGGGGCCTCAGACTGGGATCTGCCATGTTTGTGGGGTCCATTTCCCCTGTTCTCTTGGGAACCTGTGGGTCATTTCCTTCTGAAGACACAAAGAGTAATAGGATCTCGTGCACACTGAAATACTGCCACCCTCCACCCAGGGGGAGTCCATTTCTCTCCTTCCCCCTTTCTCTTTCTTCTCTCTTTTTCCTTCTCCCTCTTTCCTTTCCCCCAGCCCAGCCCTATGCCTATTCTTTCCTCCTGAATTTCCAATTCCTAAGCAAAATCCTGTGATCTCTTGACTTGCAGTCCCTTAGCACTTGAGTCTTTCTTTATATTACTTATGTTTTGCTTTGCTGCTTTTGCAAATTGTTTTACAGGTGTGCATTCTGCCTTCCTCTTATCCCCATGTCCTAAGCCGTGTCTATTCTCCCACCTTCTCCCTCAAGCACCCAGTGGGATGTTTTGCCCTCAGCAGCCACCAGTAATTGCTCACTGGCCTGACTGGTTTGATTTCAATAGACCCACAAAAGGATTTCCACCCTTTTTAAGGGAAATGGATCACCTCAATAAGGGGGCCTCAATGAGGTTTCAAATCCTTTTCTTCTGGGGGCAATGGGATGTATCAAAACCCTGCCTTCTCAGGGGGGCCTGCCTGAATGGGCACCCCTTAGCCACACTTGAAACTCCCATCCTGCCTACAGGCACAGCTAAGAGGATACCCACCATGGTATGCTCTTCCCAGCACCAGAACCTTCCACCATAGTTTTCTGCTCTTCATTTCTGAAAGGTGGAGGTTTAGACAGGTGTTGAAAGTGCAACCACATACCTTTCAGGTAGCAGCAAAGCGTCCAAAATGGCTAAGTCCCAGCAATCTCACGTTCCTCTGCAAAGTGAGACAATTGTTGTGAAGTGTCTTAGTCCTTTTTAGATAGAGGCTGGCAGCTGAGTTCAGGGGGACAGCTCATTTGTGACAGAATTATTCACCCACCTCCCACCTTAGGACATGTGCTGTTGGCTCTGCTCTTGGCTATAAAAATCAAGATAGATAGAACAAAACGAGGAAGTCTCTGTCATATCCTGTCTCTGTGAGGAAAATCGCAAATTAAAATTCCCATGGAAAATGTCTCCCGCCCCCAAGGGTCTTAGAAGCAGGGTAAAGGTATCTGAGAACTTTGTAGAAAAGACTGCAAGTTGCAGAGGCTCAGAGCAGGGAAAGAATTTTCCAACTGGTTGCATGGGATCTCTAGCAGTTTGAGCTGGGTTTCAGGCAGGAAGGGTGCATCCCTGGCCAGCCTCTCTCTTCTTACAGTCACAGTGAAAGCAATGAGACTAGATTGCAATATTCACAAAAGGTTGGGACGGTGCTAGTGTTCAACTTGTACTGACACCACCATACCATCCTCTCCAGGAAAAAATCAGTAAAGAAATAACCTGGAAGTTTTGCCACCAGCAAAATTTGCAAGAGCTGTTCACATACAATTTAGAATAGACTGGTGCGTTGAATTAGGATTTATCTAGAGAGCAAAGCTCAAAAAAGAAGTAAGTACTACTCCCTTCACTCCATCTTGCCCTAAGAAACTTTGTTATTAGTGGGAAAGAAGAGCAGAGGACCAAGCTGTAGCCACCATCCTCTCTAAGGACAGGACAGAGCTGGGCACAGGGCAGCTCAACAAGGAAGGAGCTTCCAGAAATACTCAGTGTTTGAAGACAGGCCTGTGCACAGGCCAGGGATCTGGGTGACTAGGTTTAGGCAAAAACCAGTAAGCAATGCAGTGCAGACTTGAAGGTATCATATGTTTTCCACAAGCTGGTAAGGCTGGAAATTGGAACTTATACTTACACAAAGATGTGCTCAGAGCAGAAAAGAGGCCAGTTGGCGAGACAAAAGAGTGCTCAGGGACAGATTAAACTTTAAGTGGCTACTGAATAAAGAGGAAGATCTGAAAAGCAATAGGAAAAAGAGGAGGGGGGGGCAGGCAAAGACACTGTGAGTGAAAGGAGGTGACTAGTGTGTGTGTGTGTGTGGAGAAAAACCTTGCTGGTTCATGTGTGTGGGGAGAAAAACCTTGCTGGTTAAATTTTATGAAATTTGAAAGTGAAAAGCAAGGTTGAACAAAAGTAGATGGGACCAAATTTCAGAGGTCCTTGGATGCCACACAGCAGAGTAGAACATTGTTCGATGGGCAGCCAGAAATTGCTTGGAACTTCAAAGGACCTAAAGTGGAATCACCCTTATAGAAAGGGGCTATTGAGAAACTTTAATTAAAAAATTTTCATTGCTATTCCTCTGGATTTTCCATGCTTCCTAGGGAGAGGTAAGATTGTCACAGCAGAAATAGCAGAGAGAGAAAGAGGCAAAGTTTTCTACTTTGACTCCCAGAGCCAGTCCTGCTAAGACATGGGAGGGAGATGCCACCTACCAGCTACCACTGCCTGCATATCAGGGTGCATGGTCCGGCAGGATCTATGTTCCCCACTGTTTTCCATCCTACAAGCTGCATATAAGTACCTTCATTCCAACGCTTCAGGAAACACAGAAAGACCTATATGCAAAAAGGAGGCTGAGCACAGGAATCCTGGTGAATTGTAAGTAGGAAGGGGTGGGAAGAGTCCATACTTGTCCTTGGACAGTGGAGAACCCACCCCATTACACAGTCTCTGCATCAGGTAATTTAGGTCAATTCTCCCTGGTATATACCAGTCTCTACCATGGGGTTGTCTGAGGAAATTCTGGGGGTGGGGGATGTGGGAGAATCCCCTTCCCCTACACAAAAGCTACTCTCACACACAGCATGGGGTACCAGAGGAGAGGGAATACAAAAACACCAAAATCATAAGAAGATCTATGAATCCTTCTCCTTTTCCAGGGAATATATAAGATAAAGTACTATAAGCAGGATGTAGCTCAGTGGTAGAACACTTCCCTAGCATGCATGAGGTTCTAGGTTCCAGCAAAACACACAGGAAGAAAGAAAGAGAGAAAGAAAAGAAAAGAAAAAAACAAAACTGAACACAAAGGCAGGCTTGGGGTGAGGAATCGACTCCTCTCTTGAGTTTATAAAAATGTTTTCCCTCATCTGCAGATTCCATCCAGTCATCTGTCTCACCTCTATTTTCACCTCTCAATCTGCATCCTTGCTTTTCCAACCTTCTCTCTTTGTATTCTTGGCTCTTAATCTCTTCACCAGCCAAGGACACAAGGCTATCAGGTCCATTCCCCTGCCTATGCATGTGTCAGCTTGTCTATCTGTTCTCTCTGCCAATCCCCACTCTTCCCCCAAGATTCTGCTCAAGATTTCTTCTTCCCATGTCTTTGGGGGTAAACTCAGCTTCTCTATATGCTGAGTGCCTTCTCACGCCTCAGTTTTTTCCCTTAGGGTTAAAACATGGATTAATGTCTACTGAGACACATTTGCAAGTGCCTTTTTGTTTATTTATTTATTTATTTTTTGTTTTGTGATATTGGGGTTGAACCTAAGGCCTCATGCATGTTAGGCAAGTGCCTTACTACTGGGCTATATTCTCGACCCTTTTTATATTTTTAAATTTTGAGACAGGGTCTTGTTAAGTTGCCCAGGTGTCGCGATGGGCAAAAGTGTGACATCTGCAGTCGAGGGGAGAGATAAAGAATGTCCACATGCTTCTGCCCTTTTCAATGTTTTATTCACTCAAATCACTTAATACAATTTCACTGTATAGGTTTTTTTTTTAAAGAGTGAGAGAGAGAATTTTTTTAATATTTATTTTTTAGTTTTCGGTGGACACAACATCTTTATTTTATTTTTTTATGTGGTGCTGAGGATCGAACCCAGTGCCCCACGCATGCCAGGCAAGCGCACTACCATTTGAGCCACATCCCCAGCTCTCTATAGGTTCTTAATCAAGGAATGACAATCCTTACTGCTGGGCATTGCATTAGACATAATCAACTCAACTCTAAGCACTGCAATCACACTTAATCATGACAGACCTATTACAGACATTCCCTCTGCATGCTAATTGTAAGTGCTAGATTTAAAGTCTTAAGTCTTAGATCTTAAGTCCATCAGATGCACACTCACTCAGACCACAGCGACCAGGTCAGGAACAGATAGAGGCTTCTCCTAGGGTGGAGCTGTGGCTGCCTGAGGACACAGTTGTAAGAAGTTGCCCTTCTCACCAGGGTCAAGAGGCTGCTGCAGAGTTTGAGAGTGCAGAGGATAATACAGGGGATCAAGCAGATGATAAGAGTTGGAATGTCAGTCCAGGTCCTCATCAGGTTCTCTGGCCTATGTGCATCAGTATCAGGTGGCTTGAATGTCTGTTCATTTCCTCCAATATTTATATTAAATTTTGGAAGCTTCTGCGTGCCCTTTGGGTCCCTATTAGCTGCTACCAGGTTTCTTAGTGACAACTTACATCTTAAAGAAGGTATATGGTCTGGTGGTTTCTGCCCTGATACTCTTCTGAGTATCAGGTTATGACAAATGACATGTGACTTCACCCTGACTCTTACCAGGGTTGTGGAAAGTGACTTGCTTTTATCAGGCTATGCCTGATTGACATATTGAAGAGCTCTATAGCTTTTCTAGTGAGACTGCAGGTTTATTTTAAAATGGAGTTGCTTAGGCTAAGGCCTAAGGCCATCCTTACACCAGGCTGACCTCAAACTTGTAGTCCCCCTCCTTCAGTGGTTGGGATTACAGTTGCGTGCTACCACACCAGCTCCAAGTGTTTTTATGTAACTGTATTTTCTTTTCAACTACAATTCTGTCTCCAGAGTTCAGGGACAGAGTTACCTTGGTCCTTGGCAAATTTTCATGGGTACTTATACTGAATTCTCCTCACAAAGGATGCTAACCTGTCATGTGGGTTGATATACAAAAGAAGAGAGAGTCACGAAGGGAAGATGAGTTTTGTTCTGCACTGTTCAGAGGCAGAAAAGTGGATTAATCAACCTCCCTGCCGAATATGACCCCCTGAGCCATCCTCATTAGCCATCTTCATTTCTCATTCTCCAAAGACCTTTGACTGAAATTCCTGTGCCTATTAGTTGGCTTGGAGCCCACCATTGTGCTTTTGTCACAGAGATAGTGAAGTACACACATCCAATGAGAAAAAGGGAGAAGCCCACTGATTATTCTCACCATTACAGGAAAGGGCTCATCTTTAGCTGGGTCCTGGGGATGTAAGGGGCTACAGAAGTTGTTCACATCCTTTATAGTCAGATTTCCATTTCTGTAACAAAATACCTGAGAAAACCAACTTAAAAAGAGGAAAAGTTTATTTTGGCTTATGGTTTCAATATTTAGTTGGTTCAATTATTTCTTGGCCTATGGCAAGGCAGAACATAATGGTGGGGAGTGCATAGTGAAGCGAAGCTGCTTACCTGATGGTTGCAAACAAAAAAGATAGGGGTAAGGAACTGGGGTTCCAATATCCCCTTCCAGGATACACAAGTGGCCTAACTTCCTTTCCCTATGCCCCGCCTCCTAAAGATTCCACCATCTCCAATAGTGCCACAGGCTGGTGAACAAGTCTCTGACATGTGGCTTTGGGGGGACATTTAAGATCCAAACCACAGTCCCTTTAAAGAGTTCTATCCCAAAATATCAGCATTAGTCTTTCCGACTTCAGAGGAATTCCTCTGAAGTACAGACGAAGTTAACATTCCCTTGTTAAATCAAAATAAAATTGGCCTGAGGAAGCTTCCATACAAGCCCTCACTTACCCAACTGCAACTTAATTTAGTGCATAAGTAAACTTAAGCAGGAGTAAACTTTTGTAACAAATAGTTAAGTCTCAGCCAGTCACAGCAGCCAAACTTTGATCAAGCACATGCAGCTAACTGTTCAAACAAAGCAGACTCAATTTGTAATCCATGGAGCAGTTTCTTTACCTCATTTCATTTTCTGTACCTCACTCTCCATTTTGCACATTGCAGCTGCAGAGTTCCTCTGAATCCATTCTGGTTAGGAGGACTGCCAAATTCTAGAAATGAAAATAAAAGCCAATCCAGATTCATAAAACTAGATTTGTTGTAATTTTATCTTTTAATATTCTCTTGACATGCAAAGGTAGATGGAGTAGGGAACTTCAGCTCCACATAGAATGAGAATTGTAAAGCAGCCACCAGCTGAACACATGCCCTGTGAGAACAGTGCTCACATGAATCCTACCGGGAGGAAGAAAGTGGGCCAGTGCACCTTGATAGCTTGATTATGTTTTTTCAGAGGCCTGTCCAAATTTAGAGTTACATATAGGTTGAGAAGTTACAATGAGGAAAAATAAAGTGAGAATTTTCTTTTCTTTTCTTTCTCTTTTCTTTTCTTTCACAGGGTTTTACTTTGTTGTCCAGAATGACCTTGAACTCTGATGGCTTCTAAGTAGCCGAGACTACAGGTATGCCCACAGTTCCTGGCTTGGCTGTTTCTTAAAGATGGTGCTCCGCACCCATGGACATTCATACCTGTGCTTCCTTCCCCAGGATGTATCATTATATCATTCACACTTTGTCCTAGTTCATTTGGTGAACAAATATCACTTGTTTGCTCTGATAAGGGAAAATCATTTTAAGAAAAATTATTCAAAATTTCTAAAAAGGTAACAAAGTGGGCAATGTATCCTTTCAAGTCGTATGGGAGCACTGACCTAATCAAGGATTGATTTTTTTTTTTTTACTGGAGTATGTTTTGACTTCTGTTTACTATCGCTTAAAAGTCCCAGACCTAGTGAACTTGCATATTTAAGTTCAGAAGTGTGAGGCAGGAGGATAGCAAGTTCAAGCCCAGCTTGGTCAACAAAACAAAAAGTGAAAAGGGCTGAGGAAGTAACTCAGTAAAATGCCCCTGGGTTCAACTCAAGCATAACCAAAAAACCAAAAATTATGAAAAAAAAAAAAAAAACCAAAGCAACTTGAGATCAGTTGATATGCTAAATTACTTACATTATATAACAAATTTTATTGTCAAATAAAAAGACTTTTAAACCTTGCCTACATTATAGTCTTTCCTACATTATATTAATACAAATATTTCAAAAGTCGTATAAGATTTCTAGAAATTTGTCAGTGCACATGCTGTCCATGAAATGCCCTGGTGTTCTTTTGCCTAATATTAGTAAACAATGTTATCAGTCATAAATCCTGTTACTATTTAAAGTATTGTCGTCACACAAACAACCAAATTTCATTGTCAATTGCACTTATGTAACTTCCATCAGACCTTTAACCACAGTCATTTTAAGTCTTTTGTTATTCTCTAACAATTTTTGTTTTATTACCTCCCTAAAAGCATTATCATTCATCCAAAATCCAGACTTCTTGGTTTTGGTGATTAAAAAAAAGGACTATCTTAGAGATCCATGAAAAAGAACTATGCTAGATACAAGGGTATAAGTTTTTGATAGCATTCTTTAAATAACTTTGAGATCATATCATGTGACTGAGGAGGATTTCTAAAATTCTGGTGGAGAAGCTGATACATTCATAGAACCGCTAGACCAACAAAAAGCCATTCATTAAATGAGACTGAATGAACAGAAATGGAATTATTGAAGGTTTTTATAACTTTGTTGAAACATTGGTGGTTCTTTAACATTCTATTTTTCTAGATATATATTTTTGGCTGGAGTGAAATGGAATCTCAGTGTAGTTTTAATTTGCATTTCTCAAATTGCTAGAGATAATGAGCATATTTTTATATATTTGTTGGCCATTTGTATTTCTTCTTCTGTTCAGTTGCTTTGCCCATTTATTGATTGGGTTATTTATTTATTTATTTATTTGGTGTTAAGTATTTTTATTTGTATATCTGGGAGATTAATGCTCTATTGGAGGCACAAGTGTCAAAAATTTTCTTCCATTCTGAGGTTCTCTCTTCACATTCTTGATTGTTTCCTTTGTTGTGAAGAAGTTTTTAAGTTTGATATCATCCCATTTATTGATCCTTGATTTTACTTCTTGTGTTTTAAGAGTCTTATTGAGAAAGTCAGTTTCTAAGCTGATATGATGGAGAGTTGGGCCTACATTTTCTTCAGTTAGCTGCAGAGTCTCTGGTCTAATATCTAGGTCCTTGATCTACTTTGAGCTGTGTTTTGTGCAGGGTGAGAAATAGGGGTTTAAGTTTGCTACATTTGGATTTCCAGTTTTCCCAGCATCATTTGTTGAAGAGGCTATTTTTTTCTCCAATGTATGTTTATGGTGCCTTTGTCTAGTATGAGATAACTGTATTTGTGTGAATTTGTCTCTGTGTCTTCTATCCTATACCATTGGTCTTCATGTCTATTTTGGTGCCAATACCATGCTGTTTAAAAAAATTTATTGATTGATTCTAATTTGTTATATGTGACGGCAGAATGCATTTCAATTCATAGTACACATATAGAACATAATTTTTCATGTCTCTGGTTGTACACAAAGTAGAGTCACACCATTTGTGTTTTCATACATGTAATGATGTCCATCTAATTCCACAGTCTTTCCTACCCCCTGCCCACTCCCTTCCCCTCCCTTCCCTTTGCCCTATCTAAAGTTCCTCCATTCTTCCCATGCTCCCCCCACCAATCCTCGTTATGAATCAGCATCCTCATATCAGAGAAAACATTTGGCATTTGGTTTTTTTGGATTGGTTTACTTCACTTAGCATAATATTCTCCAACTCCATCCATTTACCTGCAAATGCCATGATTTTATTCTCTTTTAATGCTGAACAAAATTCCATTGTGTATATATATATCACAGTTTCTTTATCCATTTATCTATTGAAGGGCATCTAGGTTGGTTTCACAATTTAGCTATTGTGAATTGTGCTTCTATAAACATTGATGTGGCTGCATTTCTATAGTATGCTGTTGTTAAGTCCTTTGGGTATAAACTGAGAAGTGGAATAGCTGGGTCAAATGGTGGTTCCATTCCAATTTTCCAAGGAACCTATTCTGCTTTTGTTACTATAGCTCTGTAGTATAATTTAAGGTCTGGTATTGTGATGCCTTCTGCTTTGTTTTTCTTGCTAAGGATTTCTTTGACTATTCTGGGCCTCTTATTTTTTCAAATAAATTTTATTTTCTATTTCTTTGAAGAACGTCATTGGGATTTTAATAGGAATTGCATTAAATCTGAATAATGCTTTTGTAGTATGGCCATTTTGACAATATTAATTCTGCTTATCCAAGAACATGGGAACCGGGTGTGGTGGCACACACCTGTAATTTCCATGGCTTGGGAGGCTAAGGTAGGAAAAACAGGTTCAAAGCGAGACTCAACAAAAGTGAGGCACTAAGCAACGATGAGACCCTGTCTCCAAATAAAATACAAAATAGGGCTGGGGATGTGGCTCAGCTGGTCACATGCCCTGAGGTCAATCCCTGGTTAAAAAAAAAAAAAGAACATGAGAGATGTCCATCTTCTAAAGTATTCTTCAATTTATTTATTTATTTGTAGATTTCATTGTAGAGGTCTTTCACCTCTTTTGTTAGTTTGATTCTCAAGTATTTTATTTTTTCAAGGCTATTGTGAATGGGACAGTTTTCCTAATTTCTCTTTCAGTTGATTTATCCCTGATGTATAAGAACACAATTGATTTATAGATATTAATTTTATATCCTACTACTTTGCTGAATTCATTTATGAGTTCAAGAAGGTTTTCGGTGGAGTTTTTGGGTCTTCTAAATATAGAATAATGTTACTGGCAAATAGGGATCATTTGAGCTCTTCTTATCTGTATCCCTTTAATTTCTTTCTTCTAACTGTTCTGGCCAGAGTTTCAAGGACTATGTTGAATAGAAGTGGTAAAAGAGGGCATCCTTTTCTTGTTTCTGTTTTTAAAGGAAATACTTTCAATTTTTTTCCATTTAGCATGATGTTGACCTTGGGTTTAACATGCATAGCTTTTACAATATTGATATACGTGTCCCTACTTTTCTAGCGTTTTGAAAGTGAATGGTGCTGTGTTTTGTCAAATGCTTTCCTGTATCTATTGAGATAATTGTGATTATTGTCATTAAGTGTATTGATGTGGTTAATTACATCTATTGATTTCCATATGTTGAATCGACCTTCCATCCCAATAATGAATACAAGGAATTATCAGGATTTTTTTTTTTTTTGCATTTGATAAGATTTGTTTTGTGTCCATTAGGTTCCCACCTTGACCCACTACCTCTGGCCATGGTTGCAATCTGGGCACCATTTGTTTAGGCTTCCTGGGTCTCAGGAAACTTTCCAGAGTGATCAGCCTCCTGCTGGCTGCTGCCATGATTGGGGATTGTCCTTGTTTTGCTACCAGTGACACAATCACCTTCCTGATGTGTCAGCCCCCCTCCAGTGGTATCCAGAATCCAGGAATGTACCTCTATGCTGCCAGGAATACAGGCAGGCAGCTTTCTACCTTGAAGGACTTCCTGCAGCAGGGATCCAGGTTCCTTCTCTTTCCTTTGCCCAGTACAAAAACTTCCTTTCTGCTTGGATCTGAGTTCTCACTTCCCACCACCATGCATCATGGGCATCCTCTCTATCTCTGCTTAGGCTCCTGCAGAGGCTGTGTGGCGTACTGGCAATTGCTGGGGTGGCTCTGTTCCACCACACACCCCTTGTTTTCAGTGGGGTGAGGGCATTTCAGCAACTTTTGTATAGCAGTTATCACTCCACAAGTTTTTCCTAGACAGATTATTAAGAGATCTCACCACAGGGGTATTCCCTCTTCATTCAATTTCTTGCTGTCTAGAGGTGGGAAGATACTTTGCTGATTAAAGGGAAACTGGAGTACTGTGAGCTCCAGAAAATGACTCTAGAACATGATAGTGCTTTCTATCCATGATTTGGTTTGAATTGTTTTATCTCCTTCAATGATCCTGCTGTTTCTGTGGTGTATTAGTTTTGTCTGCCTCTCTTTCCAGCTATTGTTAAAGGAGTGAGTTTATGTGGTTTTCCTCTCCCTCTTTTTCTCTCTGTTGCCCTTCCCCCTTCTCCCAATCTGGTGTGGGTTCAGGTATAGGGAACTCTCCTTTATTTTCTATTCCAGTAACTGAACTTCAAGCCTCTACAAGTCTCAGATGGTTTAATTGTGCATCTTAAAGCATTTATTCTGCCACCCACACCTCAGGTCAGTCTTTCCTTCATTGCCTGTTTTCTGTGTTGTAGAGAGATTATAGATCACTTCTTAGCTTCACTCTGATAACTTCTCCAGAATTTTGAATATATTATTTTATTCCCTTATGGCTTGCAATGTTTCCAATGAGCAATCCTATAATAGTCTCATGGGAGTTCCCTTGTACATAACAAGTCAATTTTAACTTGCTGATCTCAAAATCATATCTTTGACTTTAGCTTTTGACAGTTTGGCTATGTTGTGGCTTCTACCATATCCCTTTGGATTCTTCTTATTTGGTGTCTTTGGGGCTTCCTGGATTTCTAATACCTTTCCAGGCTTGGAAACTTTATGCCATTATTTCCTTGAATACTTGTTTTTCTTTATGATCTCTTCCATCTTCCTTCCTCCTCCACCCCTTTTAGCATGACCATAATGTGTATATTACTTGGCTTGATAGTGTCCCATAAGTCCCTTAAACTCTCTTAACTATTTGGTTTTTTTTGTCCTGTTTCTCCTCTAGTGAATGATTTTAGTGACCCATATTCATGTTCACTGATCCTTTTTTATGCTGGCCTGCAGCTGAAATCCTGTGCTGCATTTTCTTTTTAAGTTAAGCTATAGTAGTTTTCAACTTTATGGTTTCTATTTAGTATTTTTTAATATTTCTACTTATTTTTTGAATTCTTAGGTTTTTGTTTATTTGCTTCGTTTTGTTTTGCTCTCCTGATTCTGAGGTGAGCATTATTATGATTATTTAAAAAAATTCTCTAGATAAATCATATCTCCATTTGACTAGGGTTGCTTTATAGAGGATTTTCTTGTTCTGTTATTTGAAGTATATTTACTGTCTTGTACTTTTCTTTTTGCTCTCTGTGTTATTTTCTACATGTTAGATAAGAGAATTATCTTACTTTGTTTTGTCACACTAACCTTGTGTAAGAGAAGAATATCACTAGTCTATTTGATCAGAGATACTAAAGTACCTCTCAAGTATTTCTGTTTGTCCATACTGCTGTCTTTGTTTTCTGATGGCCCCTAGCAGATTAGAATGTATCATATTCTGTTATTGTTTCTTCTATTCATATAGTGAAGTTCAGGGTTGGCATTTATCTCCAACTCTTTCTATATCAATCCATTGAGATAATATGTGGCAAGTTCATACATTCATATTCAGGTCATAACCTCTGATAATGTTATAACCATTGGAAATGGGCTCATTACATATATACTTCTTTGTTTTCTGTGGTCCAGAGAGACTCAGGACTAAAGAGCCCCAGAAACTTCAATATCTAAATGATTAACCATGCAATCCTATGGGTGGGAGGTATATAAGTTTTGGAACTTGGGTGTGTGGACAAACTCCATCTGGAAAATTATGTAGACATGGATTTATCATTGGAGTGAGCTGGGAGGAGGGAGGTTTGGTAAATAGTGAGGTCCTGCTCAGGTTGCATGAAGTCTACTATTTCTCTGTTCTATTGACTCCCTGATGCAAGTTAATTAGAAATTAGGCCATCAGGTAGCCACTGGAATTATGATCAGGGAAACTCCTTCCAGTGAGAAACATAAGGCTGTCCTTTTAAACCCCTCTTTTTTCACATCATGCAATGGGTATAGCTCCTAGAAATGTTATATGTCCATTTAAAACCACCTCTTTGTTTTGTGCTCTAGAGAGACCCACATGTCCTGGTTTCCTCTGTTCCCCAGAGTCAGAAAATTTAGGATGTAGTTCTGTGGGTAGGGGTTATAAAAATTAGGGTGTTCCATGTATTGAAAAACTCATTTCAGGAAGAAATGGTGGATCTGGAGTTATTGCTGTAATAAGCTATGATAAAAAGCTCAAGAAGTACCAATTTCTCACTCAGAATTGTAGAAGTCTGCTTGTCTGGTTATTACCCTAATGCAGGCTAGGTAGAAGCTTAGCTCTCAGCAACAGCAATTGGCAGAGTATGCTGGCAAATCCCTTCCAGGCAGAAACTGGCACTTTTGAGTTTTAGCCCCTTCTCTGCCCTGATTTCAGGTAATAAAGGAAAACACCTCATCGATAATATGGATAACATTTTAGTGGTCTGGATAGATCAAGCCAGTCCTTACATGGTCTTAAGTCAAAAGACTAAAGCATACAGAGGTCTAACTCACTTCAATTGTATTAAAACTGGGAGAGTGGAGGAAGCTTCAGAAGATCATGAAGTTTAAGGAAACAGGCCATTTCCACACATGAAAGGACAAGATGAACAGTAAGTGCTGATAAAAACATTGTAGCAAGTTATCCAGAAAATTCAGATAAGATAATTGTAGGTGTACACACTAAGCAACAGATTTTCAATATAGACAAAATATCCGTCTATTGAAAAAAGATACCATTTAGGAATTTCATAGCTATAGAGAAGTCAATTCCTGACTTCAGAGCTTCAAAAGACAGGCTGGCTCTATTGTTATGGGCTAAAGTAGCTGATAATTTTAACTTGAAGCCAATATTCATTTACTATTCTGAAAATCCTAGAGCAGTTAACAATTATATTGAATCTACTTTTTCTGTGCTCTATGAAGGCACAACAAAGCCTGGACTATAATATGTCTGTTTACAACAGAGTTTACTGTTCTTTCAAAATATTAAAAATTGCTTGTTTGTGACAAAAGAAACTAAAGAACGGGGCGAGGGGGCTCTTTGTTAGCTATTCTTTCAACAGAGGATAAATATCCAGAATATGTAAATAACTCAAAACACTTATGGCCAAAAAATAAATAAAGAGAACAAAAACGAATAACCCAATCAATAAATGGGAAAACTAACTGCTATGGATTGGATGTGAGGTGTCCCCCAAAAGCTCACATGTAAGATAATACAAGAGGGTTCAAAGGAGAAACTATTGGGTTGTGAGAGTCTTAACCCAAGCAGAGAATTAATCGCCTGATGGGATTAATTGAGTGGTAACTGAAGTCAGGTAGGGTGTGGCTGGAGGAGGTGGGACATGAGGGACTTGGCTTTGGGGTACATATTTTGTATCTGGTCAGTGGAGACTTTCTCTCTGCTACCTAATCATCATGTGAGCTGCTTTCCTCTGCCACACTCTTCTGCCATGATGTTCAGCCTCTCCTCAGCCCTGGGGAGTGGAGCCACCTGTCTATAGACTGAGCTCTGAAATGATGAACTCTCAAATAAGCTTTTCCTCCCCTAAAATTGTTCTGGTCAAGTCTTTTATTACTCACAACAGAGAAAAAAAGCTGACTAAAACATGAAATAAACAGACACTTCTCAGTAAATACAGATGGTTGAGGCATGTAAAAATATATTCAACATCTTTACCAGTTAGGGAAATGCAAATAAAAACTAAACTGTGGTCTTATCTCACTCCAGTCAGAATGTCAATCATCAAGAATAAAAGTAATAGAGCCGCCCCCTCCCCCTGCGCCGGCAAGGTAGAGGGAACTGTGACCACCCACAGAGCAGGCCCAGCGGCCTGCTGAGGGGCAGAGCCGCACCCCACCCCCCCACCCGCACCTGCCACGCAGGCGGAACCCTGACCACAGACAGAAAAGGCCCAGTGGCCCGCGGCGGGACAGAGCTTCCAATCACTCCTGCAAGGTAGGCGGGCCTGCGACCCACGGGCAGAAGAGGAGCAGCGGCCTGCTGAGAGGCAGAGCCGCCCCCTCCCCCTGCGCCGGCAAGGTAGAGGGAACTGTGACCACCCACAGAGCAGGCCCAGCGGCCTGCTGAGGGGCAGAGCCACCCCCCACCCCCCGCGCCTGCCAGGTAGGCGGAACTGTGACCACTGACAGAAAAGGCCCAGTGGCCCGCAGAGGGACAGAGCTTCCAATCACTCCTGCAAGGTAGGCGGGCCTGCAACCCACCGGAAGAAGAGGAGCAACGGCCTGCTGAGAGGCAGAGCCGCCCCCCACCCCCCGCGCCTGCCAGGTAGGCGGAACTGTGACCACCGACAGAAAAGGCCCAGTGGCCCGCAGAGGGACAGAGCTTCCAATCACTCCTGCAAGGTAGGCGGGCCTGCGACCCACTGGCAGAAGAGGAGCAGCGGCCTGCTGAGAGGCAGAGCCGCCCCCTCCCCCCGTGCCTGCAAGGTAGACGGAACTGTGACCACCATCAGAACAGGCCAGACCTGCAACCGACAGACAGAACAGGCCCAGCGGCCTGAGGAGGTGTAGATCCGCCCCGCCCCGCGCGCCTGCAAGGTAGGCGGACCTGCGACCCACTGGCAGAACAGCCCCAGAGGCCTGCAGAGGGGCAGTGCCGCTGCCTGCGCCTGCAAAGTAGGCAGAACTGCGACCACCGACAGAACAAGCCTAGCGGCCCGCAGAGGGACAGAGCCGCCACCCGCGCCTGCAAGGTAGGCGGACCTGCTACTGACCGGCAGAGCAGGCCCAGTGGCCTGCCGGCGTGGTAGGCACATTGCCCCAATTGGAGGAGGGGCAGAGCCGCCTCCCGCGCCTGCGAGGGAGACTTTGCAACTATACAAGACCAATATGAATATATAGGGGGAAAACTCAATAGCACAACAGTTTCACCAAGTAGAAAGGAACGCGAATAGTATGAAGAGACAAGGAAAGAAAAGACCACAAGCAATGCAGGTCAACTCAACGTTAGAAGAGGTAATAGCTGCAGCAGATGGAATGTCAGATAAAGAATTCAGGATATACATGCTTCAGATGATCTGGAGTCTCAAGGAAGACATCAGACAGCAAAATCAGACAATGAAAGATCACTTCGACAATGAATTACGTAAACAAATCCAGGAAGCAAAAGATCAACTATACAGGGAGATAGAGGTTATAAAAAACAAACAAACAGAAATCCTACAAATGCAGGAAGCAATACACCAACTTAAAAACTCAATTGAGAATACTACCAGCAGAGTAGAACACTTAGAAGATAGAACATCAGACAATGAAGACAAAGTATGTCAACTTGAAAAGAACATAGACAGCTCAGCAAGACTATTAAGAAACCATGAGCAGAACATCCAAGAAATATGGGATAACATAAAGAGACCAAATTTAAGAGTCATTGGGATACAGGAAGGTATAGAGGTCCAAACCAAAGGAATGAGCAATCTATTCAATGAAATAATATGAGAAAACTTCCCAGACTTGAAGAATGAGACAGAATCCCAAATTCTAGAAGCCTACAGGACGCCGAATGTGCAAAATCATAAGAGACCCACACCTAGACACATTATAATGAAGATGCCCAACATACAGAATAAGGAGAGAATTTTAAAAGCTACAAGAGAAAGGAAGCAGATCACATTTAGGGGTAAGCCAATCAGGATAACAGCTGATCTTTCAACACAGACTCTGAAAGCTAGAAGATCCTGGAATAACATATTTCAAACACTGAAAGAAAATGGGTTCCAACCAAGAATTGTGTTTCCAGCGAAATTAAGCTTCAGGATGGAAGATGAAATTAAAACCTTCCACGATAAACAAAAGTTAAAAGAATTTGCAGCTAGAAAACCATCTCTTCTAAACATCCTTGGCAAGACATTACAGGAAGAGGAAATGGAAAATAACAATGAAAACCAACAGTGGGAGGTAGGACAGTAAAGGGGGGGGAAATAATCAAAGACGAAAACAAACCATGTTTAGTAACAGAAATCAACAAATATGGCTGGAAGAACAACCCATATCTCAATAATAACCCTAAATGTTAATGGCTTAAACTCACCAATCAAGAGACACAGGCTAGTAGAATGGATCACAAAACAAGACCCAACAATATGCTGCCTACAGGAGACGCATTTGATAGGAAAAGACATACATAGGCTGAAGGTGAAAGGTTGGGAAAATCATATCACTCATATGGACTTCGGAAACAAGCAGGAGTGTCCATACTCATATCAAATAAAATAGATTTCAAGCCAAAGTTAATCAAAAGAGATAAAGAGGGACACTACATACTGCTTAAGGGAACCATACACCAACAAGACATAACAATCATAAATATATATGCCCCAAACAATGGTGCAGCTATGTTCATCAAACAAACTCTTCTCAAGTTCAAGAGTCTAATAGACCACCATACAATAATCATGGGAGACTTCAACACACCTCTCTCGCCACTGGACAGATCTTCCAAACAAAAGTTGAATAAGGAAACTATAGAACTCAATAACACAATTAATAACCTAGACTTAATTGACATATATAGAGTATACCACCCAACATCAAGCAGTTACACTTTTTTCTCAGCAGCACATGGATCCTTCTCAAAAATAGATCATATATTATGTCACAGGGCAACTCTTAGACAATACAAAGGAGTAGAGATAATACCATGCATCCTATCTGATCATAATGGAATGGAACTGAAAATCAACGATAAAAGAAGGAAGGAAAAAGAATACATCCCTTGGAGAATGAACAATAGGTTACTGAATGATCAGTGGGTTATAGAAGACATCAAGGAGGAAATTTAAAAATTCTTAGAGATTAATGAAAACACTGACACAACATATCGGAATCTATGGGACACATTGAAAGCAGTTCTAAGAGGAAAATTCATTGCTTGGAGTTCATTCCTTAAAAAAAGAAAAAACCAACAAATAAATGATCTCATACTTCATCTCAAAATCCTAGAAAAAGAAGAGCAAAACAACAGCAAAAGAAGTAGAAGGCAAGAAATAATGAAAATCAGAGCTGAAATTAATGAAATCGAAACAAAAGAAACAATTGAAAAAATTGACAAAACTAAAAGTTGGTTCTTTGAAAAAATAAACAAAATCGACAGACCCTTAGCCATGCTAGCGAAGAGAAGAAGAGAGAGAACTCAAATTACTAGCATACGGGATGAAAAAGGCAATATCACAACAGACACTTCAGAAATACAGAAGATAATCAAAAACTATTTTGAATCCCTATACTCCAATAAATTAGAAGATAGTGAAGGCATAGATAAATTTCTTAAGTCATATGATCTGCCCAGATTGAGTCAGGAGGATATAGAAAACCTAAACAGACCAATATCAATTGAGGAAATAGAAGAAACCATCAAAAGACTACCAACTAAGAAAAGCCCAGGACCGGATGGGTACACAGCAGAGTTTTACAAAACCTTTAAAGAGGAACTAATACCAATACTTTTCAAGCTACTTCAGGAAATAGAAAAAGAGGGAGAACTTCCAAATTCATTCTACGAGGCCAACATCACCCTGATACCTAAACCAGACAAAGACACTTCAAAGAAAGAAAACTACAGACCAATATCTCTAATGAACCTAGATGCAAAAATCCTCAATAAAATTCTGGCGAATCGGATACAAAAACATATCAAAAAAATTGTGCACCATGATCAAGTAGGATTCATCCCTGGGATGCAAGGCTGGTTCAATATACGGAAATCAATAAATGTTATTCACCACATCAATAGACTTAAAAATAAGAACCATATGATCATCTCGATAGATGCGGAAAAAGCATTTGACAAAGTACAGCATCCCTTTATGTTCAAAACTCTAGAAAACCTAGGGATAACAGGAACATACCTCAATATTGTAAAAGCAATCTATGCTAAGCCTCAGGCTAGCATCATTCTGAATGGAGAAAAACTGAAGGCATTCCCTCTAAAATCTGGAACAAGACAGGGATGCCCTCTCTCACCACTTCTGTTCAACATAGTTCTCGAAACACTGGCCAGAGCAATTAGACAGACGAAAGAAATTAAAGGCATCAAAATAGGAAAAGAAGAACTTAAATTATCACTATTTGCAGATGACATGATTCTATACCTAGCAGACCCAAAAGGGTCTACAAAGAAATTATTAGAGCTAATAAATGAATTCAGCAAAGTGGCAGGATATAAAATCAACATGCATAAATGAAAGGCATTCCTGTATATCAGTGACAAATCCTCTGAAATGGAAATGAGGACAACTATTCCATTCACAATATCTTCAAAAAAAATAAAATACTTGGGAATCAACCTAACAAAAGAGGTGAAAGACTTATACAATGAAAACTACAGAACCCTAAAGAGAGAAATAGAAGAAGATCTTAGAAGATGGAAAAATATACCCTGTTCATGGATAGGCAGAACTAACATCATCAAAATGGCGATATTACCAAAAGTTCTCCATAGGTTTAATGCAATGCCAATCAAAATCCCAGCGGCATTTCTTGTAGAAATAGAGAAAGCAATCATGAAATTCATATGGAAAAATAAAAGACCCAGAATAGCAAAAACAATGCTAAGCAGGAAGTGTGAATCAGGCGGTATAGCGATACCAGACTTCAAACTATACTACAGAGCAATAGTAACAAAAACAGCATGGTACTGGTATCAAAACAGGCGGGTGGACCAATGGTACAGAATAGAGGACA
Source organism: Marmota monax (assembly GCF_021218885.2). Classification (NCBI taxonomy): domain Eukaryota; kingdom Metazoa; phylum Chordata; class Mammalia; order Rodentia; family Sciuridae; genus Marmota; species Marmota monax. The sequence continues at coordinate 766,945 of NW_026694212.1, read as the reverse complement.
CAGAAACCAATCCACAAAACTACAACTATCTTATATTTGATAAAGGGGCTAAAAGCATGCAATGGAGGAAGGATAGCATCTTCAACAAATGGTGCTGGGAAAACTGGAAATCCATATGCAACAAAATGAAACTGAATCCCTTTCTCTCGCCATGCACAAAAGTTAATTCAAAATGGATCAAGGAGCTTGATATCAAATCAGAGACACGCCTTCTGATAGAAGAAAAAGTTGGCTACGATCTACATACTGTGGGGTTGGGCTCCAAATTCCTCAATAGGACACCCATAGCACAAAAGTTAATAACTAGAATCAACAAATGGGACTTACTCAAACTAAAAAGTTTTTTCTCAGCAAAAGAAACAATAAGAGAGGTAAATAGAGAGCCTACATCCTGGGAACAAATCTTTACTCCTCACACCTCAGATAGAGCCCTAATATCCAGAGTATACAAAGAACTCAAAAAATTAGACAATAAGAGAACAAACAACCCAATCAACAAATGGGCCAAGGACCTGAACAGACACTTCTCAGAGGAGGACATACAATCAATCAACAAATACATGAAAAAATGCTCACCATCTCTAGCAGTCAGAGAAATGCAAATCAAAACCACCCTAAGATACCATCTCACTCCAGTTAGATTGGCAGCCATCATGAAGTCAAACAACAAGAAGTGGTGGCGAGGATGTGGGGAAAAGGGTACACTTGTACATTGCTGGTGGGACTGCAAATTGGGGCAGCCAATTTGGAAAGCAGTATGGAGATTTCTTGGAAAGCTGGGAATGGAGCCACCATTTGACCCAGCTATTCCCCTTCTCGGTCTATTCCCTAAAGACCTAAAAAGAGCATGCTACAGGGACACTGCTACATCGATGTTCATAGCAGCACAATTCACAATAGCAAGACTGTGGAACCAACCTAGATGCCCTTCAATAGATGAATGGATAAAAAAAATGTGGCATTTATACACAATGGAGTATTACTCTGCATTAAAAAATGACAAAATCATAGAATTTACAGGGAAATGGATGGCATTAGAGCAGATTATGCTAAGTGAAGCTAGCCAATCCCTAAAAAACAAATGCCAAATGTCTTCTTTGATATAAGGAGAGTAACTAAGAACAGAGTAGGGTCGAAGAGCATGAGAAGAAGATTAACATTAAACAGGGATGAGAGGTGGGAGGGAAAGGGAGAGAGAAGGGAAATTGCATGGAAATGGAAGGAGACCCTCAGAGTTATACAAAAGTACATACAAGAGGAAGTGAGGGGAAAGGGAAAAATAATACAAGGGGGACAAATGAATGTCAGTAGAGGGGGCAGAGAGAGGGGAGGGGAGGGGAGGGGGGATAGTAGAGGATAGGAAAGGCAGCAGAACACAACAGACACTAGTATGGCAATATGTAAATCAATGGATGTGTAACTGATGTAATTCTGCAATCTGTATATGGGGTAAAAATGGGAGCTCATAACCCACTTGAATCAAAGTGTGAAATATGATATATCAAGAACTATGTAATGTTTTGAACAGCCAACAATAAAAAATTAAAAAAAAATCAAAAGAAAAAAAAGACGTAAAAAAAAAGAATAAAAGTAATAATAAATGTTAGAGAGGATTTTGGGGGAAAGGATCACTCTTACACTATTGGTGGTGTTGTAAATTGGTGCAAACACTGTGGAAATCACTATAGAAGTTCCTCCAAGGACTTGGTGTGGTATGACCATATCACTCTCCATATCATCTATATCACTCCTCAGTATTTACCTTTCAGAATTAGCATACTATAGTGACACATTCTGAATTTTTATAGTAGCACAATTAGCAATAGCCAAATTATTGAAACAGTCTAGGTTTCCATAAATGAATGGGTAGATAAAGAAAATGTGGTATAGTAACACAATGGAATTTTATTCAGCCATGAAGAAGAAAATGTATGGATCATTTGCAGGAAAATGTATGGAGCTTGAGAGCATTAAATTAAGTGAAACAAGCCAGGCTCAGAAACTCAAGTATCATTTTTTTATGTAGATGCTAGAGAGAACAAAGAAATAAAGAAAGGTATAGATTCTCATGAAAATGAAAGGGAGACCAGTACAGTAAAGGAAGGAAACCAGTATAGGGAAGAGGGAAGGAAAAGGGAAAGTACTGTGGAATGAAATTGACTAAATGATACTATTATACAAGAACATATAAAAATCCCACTATTATATATAATTGAATGCACCAATAAAAAAATGTTACCATGTTACATTCAAAAAATATCACTGTTTATTGAATGCATCTGGTCACCCAAGACCTTCAACTTAGATGTATAATGAGATAATTATTGTTTTTATGCTTTTTTTTTTTTAATTTTTTTTATTGGTTGTTCAAAACATTATAAAGCTCTTGACATATCATATTTCATACATTAGATTCCAGTTGGTTATGAACTCCCAATTTTACCCCAAATACAGATTGCAGAATCACATCGGTCACACATCCACATTTTTACATAATGCCCTATTAGTAACTGTTGTATTCTGCTACCTTTCCTATCCTCTACCATCCCCCCTCCCTCCCCTCCCATCTTCTCTCTCTACCCCATCCACTGTAATTCATATATTTCCTTGTTTATTTTCCCATTCCCCTCACAACCTCTTATATGTAATTTTGTATAACAATGAGGGTCTCCCTCCATTACCATGCAATTTCCCTTTTCTCTCCCTTTCCATCCCACCTCATGTATCTGTTTAATGTTAATCTTTTCTTCCTGCTCTTCCTCCCTGCTCTGTTCTTAGTTGCTCTCATTATATCAAAGAAGACATTTGGTATTTGTTTTTTAGGGATTGGCTAGCTTCACTAAGCATAATCTGCTCTAGTGCCATCCATTTCCCTGCGAATTCTATGATTTTGTCATTTTTCAGTGCTGCGTAATACTCCATGGTGTATAAATGCCACATTTTTTTTATCCATTCATCTATTGAAGGGCATCTGGGTTGGTTCCACAGTCTAGCAATTGTGAATTGTGCTGCTATGAACATCGATGTAGCAGTATCCCTGTAGTACGCTCTTTTAAGGTCTTCTGGGAAAAGTCCAAGAAGGGCAATAGCTGGGTCAAATGGTGGTTCCATTCCCAGCTTTCCCAGGAGTCTCCATACTGTTTTCCAGATTGGCCGCACCAGTTTGCAGTCCCACCAGCAATGTACAAGAGTACCCTTTTCCCCACATCCTCTCCAGCACTTGTTGTTGTTTGACTTCATAATGGCTGCCAATCTTACTGGAGTGAGATGGTATCTTAGGGTGGTTTTGATTTGCATTTCTCTGACTGCTAGAGATGGTGAGCATTTTTTCATGTACTTGTTGATTGATTGTATGTCCTCCTCTGAGAAGTGTCTGTTCAGGTCTTTGGCCCATTTGTTGATTGGGTTATTTGTTTTCTTATTGTTTAATTTTTTGAGTTCTTTGTATACTCTGGATATTAGGGCTCTATCTGAAGTGTGAGGAGTAAAAATTTGTTCCCATGATGTAGGCTCCCTATTTACCTCTTTTATTGTTTCTCTTGCTGAGAGAAAACTTTTCAGTTTAAGTAAGTCCCATTTGTTGATTTTTGTTATCAACTTTTGTGCTATGGGTGTCCTATTAAGGAATTTGGAGCCCGACCCTACAATATGTAGATCGGAGCCAACTTTTTCTTCTATCAGACGCAGAGTCTCTGATTTGATATCTAGCTCCTTGATCCACTTTGAGTTAACTTTTGTGCATGGCGAGAGGAGGGGATTCAGTTTCATTTTGTTGCATACGGATTTCCAGTTTTCCCAGCACCATTTGTTGAAGATGCTATCCTCCCTCCATTGCATGCTTTTAGCTCCTTTATCAAATATAAGATAGTTGTAGCTTTGTGGATTAGTCTCTGTGTCCTCTATTCTGTACCATTGGTCCACCCTCCTGTTTTGGTACCAGTACCATGCTGTTTTTGTTACTATTGCTCTGTAGTATAGTTTGAAGTCTGGTATCGCTATACCGCCTGATTCGCACTTCCTGCTTAGAATTGCTTTTGCTATTCTGGGTCTTTTATTTTTCCATATGAATTTCATGATTGCTTTATCCATTTCTACAAGAAATGCCGTTGGGATTTTGATTGGCATTGCATTAAACCTATAGAGAACTTTTGGTAATATCGCCATTTTGATGATGTTAGTTCTGCCTATCCATGAACAGGGTATATTTTTCCATCTTCTAAGATCTTCTTCTACTTCTCTTTTTAGGGTTTTGTAGTTTTCATTATATAAATCTTTCACCTCTTTTGTTAGGTTGATTCCCAAGTATTTTATTTTTTTTGAGGATATTGTGAATGGAGTGTTTTTCCTCATTTCTGTTTCAGAAGTTTTGTCACTGATATACAGAAATGCCTTTGATTTATGCGTGTTGATTTTATATCCTGCCACTTTGCTGAATTCATTTATTAGTTCTAGTAGTTTTTTTGTAGACCCTTTTGGGTCTTCTAGGTATAGAATCATGTCATCTGCAAATAGTGATAATTTAAGTTCTTCCTTTCCTATTTTTATGCCTTTAATTTCTTTCGTCTGTCTAATTGCTCTGGCCAGTGTTTCGAGAACTATATTGAATAGAAGTGGTGATAGAGGGCATCCCTGTCTTGTTCCAGATTTTAGGGGGAATGCCTTCAATTTTTCTCCATTGAGAATGATGCTAGCCTGAGGCTTAGCATAGATAGCTTTTACAATGTCGAGGTAAGTTCCTGTTATCCCTAGTTTTTCTAATGTTTTGAACATAAAGGGATGCTGTACTTTGTCGAATGCTTTTTCTGCGTCTATTGAGATGATCATATGGTTCTTATTTTTAAGTCTATTGATGTGGTGAATAACATTTATTGATTTCCGTATATTGAACCATCCTTGCATCCCAGGGATGAATCCTACTTGATCATGGTGCACAATTTTTTTGATGTGCCTTTGTATCCGATTCGCCAGAATTTTATTGAGGATTTTTGCATCTATGTTCATCAGAGATATTGGTCTGTAGTTTTCTTTCTTTGAGGTGTCTTTGTCTGGTTTCGGAATCAGGGTGATGTTGGCCTCATAGAATGAATTTGGCAGAGCTCCTTCTTTTTCTATTTCCTGAAATAACTTGAAAAGTATTGGTATTAATTCTTCCTTAAAGGTTTTGTAAAACTCCGCTGTATACCCATCAGGTCCTGGGCTTTTCTTGGTTGGAAGTCTTTTGATTGCTTCTTCTATTTCATCTATTGTTATTGGTCTGTTTAAGTTGTGAGTATCCTCCTGACTCAGTCTGGGCAAATCATATGACTTAAGGAATTTATCAATGTCTTCACTATCTTCTATTTTATTGGAATATAGGTTTTCAAAATAATTTCTAATTGTCTTCTGTATTTCTGTAGTGTCTGTTGTGATATTGCCTTTTTCATCCCGTATGTTAGTGATTTGAGTTCTCTCTCTTCTTCTCTTCGTTAGCATGGCTAAGGGTCTGTCGATCTTATTTATTTTTTCAAAGAACCAACTTTTAGTTTTGTTAATTTTTTCAATAGTTTCTTTTGTTTCAATTTCATTGATTTCCGCTCTGATTTTAATTATTTCTTGCCTTCTGCTACATTTGCTGTTGTTTTGCTCTTCCTTTTCTAGGGCTTTGAGATGAAGTGTGAGCTCATTTATTTGTTGGTTTTTCCTTTTTTTGAGGAATGACCTCCAAGCGATGAATTTCCCTCTTAAAACTGCTTTCATTGTGTCCCATAGATTCCGATATGTTGTGTCTGTATTTTCATTTATCTCTAAGAATTTTTTGATTTCTTCCTTTATGTCTTCTGTAACCCATTGATCATTCAGTAACATATTGTTCATTTTCCATGTGATGTAGGATTTTTCCTTCCGTCTTTTATCATTGATTTCCAGTTTCATTCCATTATGATCAGATAAAATGCATGGTATTATCTCCACCCCTGTATATTTACTGAGGGTTGCCCTATGGCATAATATATGGTCTATTTTTGAGGAGGATCCATGTGCTGCTGAGAAAAAAGTATATCCACTTGATGATGGTTGATATATTCTATATATGTCAGTTAAGTCTAGGTTGTTGATTGTGATATTGAGTTCTATAGTTTCTTTATTCAGCTTTTGTTTGGAGGATCTGTCCAATTGTGAGAGAGGTGTGTTGAAGTCACCCATAATTATTGTGTTGTGGTCTATTTGATTCTTGAACTTGAGGAGAATTTGTTTTATGAACGTCGCAGCACCATTATTTGGTGCATAAATATTGATAATTGTTATGTCTTGTTGGTGAATGGTTCCTTTTAACAGTATATAATGTCCTTCCTTATCCCTTTTGATTAATTTAGTCTTGAAGTCAATTTTATTCGATATGAGGATGGCCACCCCTGCTTGCTTACGAGGACCGTGTGCATGGTATATTTTTTCCCAACCTTTCACCTTCAGCCTGTGTATGTCTTTTCCAATCAGATGTGTCTCCTGGAGGCAGCATATTGTTGGATTTGTTTTTTTAATCCATGTTACCAGCCTATGTCACTTTATTGGAGAGTTTAAGCCATTAATGTTTAGAGTTACTATTGATATATGGTTTGTACTTCCAGCCATGTTTGATTATTTATCTTCTTTTTTTTTTTTTAATTTAGTTTGTTTCTCCATGGTTAGCTCTCCCCCCGCCCTCTGTCTTTATAGAGGCACTTCCCACTGATGGTTTTGGTTATTGTTTTTCATTTCTTCCTCGTGTAGTGTTTTGCTCAAGATGCTTTGCAATGCTGGTTTTCTGGCTGCAAATTCTTTTAGCTTTTGTTTATCATGAAAGATTTTTATTTCGTTATCGTACCTGAAGCTTAATTTTGCTGGATACAGAATTCTTGGTTGGCATCCATTGTCTTTCAGTGTTTGAAATACATTGTTCCAGGATCTTCTCGCTTTCAGCGTCTGTGATGAAAAATCCGTTGTTAACCTTATTGGTTTACCCCTGAATGTAATCTGCCTCCTTTCTCTTGTAGCTTTTAGTATTTTCTCTTTGTTCTGTATATGGATATCTTCATAACAATGTGTCTTGGCGTTGGTCTACTGTGATTTTGTGTGCTCGGTGTCCTGTATGCATCTACAATTTGTATATCCGTTTCCTTTTTTATTTCTGGAAAGTTTTCTGTAATTATTTCTTTCAGCAGGTTACTCATTCCCTTGGTTTGAATCTCTGTACCTTCTTCTATCCCGATGACTCGTAGGTTTGGTTTCTTTATGTTATCCCATATCTCTTGGATGTTTTTCTCGTGATTTTTTACCAGCCTTTCTGAGTTGGCTAGGCTCTTTTCAAGATGATATATTTTGTCTTCATTATCTGATGTTCTGGCTTCTACTTGCTCCACTCTGTTAGTGATACTCTCAATTGAGTTTTTAATTTGGTTTATCGTTTCCTTCATTTCTAGAATTATTGTTTGGTTTTTTTTTATAATCTCAATCTCCTGATAAAGATGCTTAACTTCTTCTTTTATCTGTCTATGTAATTCATTTTCAAAGTGTTCTTTCACTGTTTGGATTTGCTGTCTCGTATCTTCTTTAAGGTTCCATTCCATCTGTCTAAGGTATTCCTTGAGTTCTTTATATGACCATTTTTCTGCTGACTCTAGGTCCTCCTGAATATTTAGGTTGTCCTTCATTGTTTGTACTCCTTTTCTTCCTTGCTTTTTTATGCTGCTCATGTTACTTCTTGTTCTGTTTGACTGCCGAGTTACTGTTTACTCTTATAGATTTATTTGATGCTTGAGAGGAAAGATATTAGAAGGGAAGGGAAGAAGTCACTAAAGAGAATGAGAGTAGGCAGGTAGAATTCAAGGAAGGGGGAATAAGAAGATTGAAAAGAAATGAAAAGACAAAAGAAACAAGAATAACAAAGATTAGATAATAAAGAAAGAAAGAAAAGACGAACAAAAAATTTTAACAAAAATAATAGTGATAATAAAAAATGAAAATTAAAATTAAAATAATAATAATAAAATAAAAAAATTAAAAAAATAGAAACATTGAAAAAAAAATTAAAGAACAACAACAAATAAAAATTGAAAATGAAAGAAAAAGAAGAAAAAAAAAAAAAAAAAAAGAAAAGAAAAGAAAAAAATGATAATAATAATAATAATAAATGCAGTCCTAGCGTTCTATTAACTTCTCTTCCAGTAGGTGGAGCTGTGCCCACTGGGCCAAGCTTCTCCTCTCAATAGGTGGGAACCATTCACTGTGCAGCAGCTCTTTCTCCTAGACTGGGCGGGTCTCCAATCCTGAGTCTCTAGGGCCTTGTCTTGTGTTTCCTCAAGCCAGGCCGTGCTCACCTGTGGCGCTCACCACAATACTGGCTACACGCCAGGTCTGCTGCTCCTGGGAGCCCTGTTTTCATGAACACCTGGGCTCACTCTCCCTGTTTGCCTCCCTCAGACCCTAAGTTTGTAGAGCTTGGGGCTGAGATCCCCCAGCGAATTTGCTTGCCCTCCTGTAGCCACGCCCCCGGTAGCTGGTGCAAGAGACCTCAGTTGTCAGCACTGGTGGGAGCGGTAGCCGGGAGTTCCGCGCCGCGAGTCCCGCGCCACTCCTGATTCCCTCGGTCTGGTTATTGCGTTCACAGGAGAGCTGGGAGTGGCCCTTAAGGTTTCCCCGCTGTGTGGAGAGAGATGGCTAGGGGATTACACACCTGTCGCGCTGGTTTCAATGCAGTTATCTCCTCCGCCCGTGACGCCATTTCTCTGCCATGGTGATATCCCATGCAAATGGTGACCGTTCGTTCCCTTTGCCGGATGACCAATGCAACGGGTGGGTCCTGACTGTCTCTCCCAATCCCCGTTTCAGTCCTGTGGCCACTGCCTATGAAGGCTCGGTTGGCTTTTACCTCTGTAAGTTCCTAAGGGCCGGCCAATTATTTCAGCGGGATCGTTAGTGCTGAGTCACACGAAGCAGGCGAACCGGAGCTTAATTGCCTCCGATTCGGGCTCTGTGTGTGTGTTCTGAGGGGCCCAGCCTGTACACCCCAGATCCACGTCAGCTCAGCATTGCCTAGTGATCCTGAGCAAACAGCATTTAGACAGTTTACGGCTCCCTATGCCCGCGCAGTTGAAGATGTCAGAGACTTGATCTCTCTGTGCCTGCCACCATGTTACATCTCCTCAGTAATATTCATGTTGCCCTTACAGCTTCCTGGTATAAGCAAGTTCTTGGGATTATACAAACTGCTGCTTCTGTTTCCAGACCAGATTTCTAGAAATGAAACTCTGGGCCGCACTGACGAGCGTCCGCGCTTGTCTGCGACCGTAGCAGAGCCGCCCTGGCCTCCGCAGCTCTTCAGCCCGGTGCCAGGCCCCAGGGGCCCAAGCGGCTGCCGCCGCGGCTCTCCGTCCCCCTCCTCCGGAGCACGGGTCCCCTGGCAGGGGGGTGCAGAACGACCCCAGAGCAGGCTCTGCCCGAAGGTGCAGCAGCGAACAGGCCACAGAGACGCTCGAGGCTGCAGTCCAGCCTTCGGAGGACAGGGCTCGGCACGCAGCCCAGCTCCAACCTCTAGGTCCGGCTGCCGGACAGTGTATACAGAGCCATCAAGACAGCAAGCAGAAAGCAAATGGCGGCTCCCGCGGAGTGGATTTTCGGCACAGAAACCACAGCCCCGCCAGCAATCCCAATCCACAAACTCTCCCTGTATAAAAAATATTCAAAAAAAAAAGAGAAAAAAAAAAAAAAAGGCGGGGCGCACTGAGCTTTCTTTGCCTCGGGTACTTACAATCCACTGCTGATTACACATTCAGCTTCTCCGCCCGGATCGAAGCGAAAGAGGAAGCAGATCTTGTTTTTATGCTTGTGAACACAATATTCATTCTACAACCCTTGGATCAAGAAATAAATTCAATGTACATGTATTGTTTAAGGATCATGAAACATAGCTGCCATATATAGTGATTCATCTGATGCATCTGGGCAAAGTACATTTAAATCTTTCTGGAAAGGATTCACCAGCCTACATGCCATTAAGAACATTTATGATTCCTGAGAAAAGGTCAAAATATAAACATTAACACGAGTTTGGAAGAAGTTGACTCCCACCCTCATTAATGACTTTGAGGAGTTCAAGACTTCAGTAGAGAAAGTAGCTGATGCAATGGAAGGACTTTAATTAGAAAGGAGTGTGAAGATATGGCTGAATTGCTGCAATCTTACTACAAAAATTTCATTAGGTTAGGAGTTGCTTCTTAATGATACGTGAAGAAAGTGGCTTCTTGAGATGGAATTGGCTTCTGGTGAAGAAGCTTTGAAAGAGCCAGGCATGATGGCAGTCACTTGTAATCCCAGCGTCTCAGAGGGTGAGGCAGGAGGACTGGGAGTTCACAGCCAGCCTTAGTAAAGTGGCAAGGTCCTAAGCAACTTAGTGAGACCCTTTCTCTAAATAAAAAAATATAAAACAGGCTGTGGATGTGGCTCAGTGGTTAAATATCCCTGCCTTCAATCCTCTGCATCAAAAAAAAAAAAAAAAAAGTCGTGAAAGGACTTGAAAGATAACACATTAACTGAGCTGGTAGGTTTTGAGAGAGTTGACTTCAGTTTTGAATTTCTACTGTGGGTAAAATGCTATCAAACAGGTTGCATACTATAGAGAAATCTTCAGCAAAGAATCAATTGATGTGGTAAACTTCACTGTGGACTTATTTTAAGAAATTGCTACAGATGCTACAGCCATCTACTGCCACCACCCTGATAAGTCAGCAGCCATCAACATCAAGGCATGATGCTTCACCAGCAAAAAAAAAAAAAAAAATTATGATTTCTTAAAGGTTCAAGTGATTTTTAGCAATTTCTTAGCAATCAAATACTTTTTTACTCAAGTATTGCCCAGATGTTTTCAAGTATTACATTAGATATAATGCTATTGCACAGTAAATAGACTACAGTTTAGTATAAGCATAACCTTTATATTTACTGCAAAAAAGACTTCATGTGACTTGATTTATTAAATTATTTGTTTTGTTGCAGTAATCTAGAAGCAAACCACAATACCTATGAGGTATGCTGGTATAAAAAAGATCATCAGCAAATACTGTACCATCAAAAAGATGAAAGTGTGATTCACATTTACTGTCTCTTTAATCTTCCTTATGACAACAGAGGTGGGTCACTGTTCCTGACAATCTGATAAGGAGCTAGAGAGGATGTGACTCATCAAACTTTATTTGATGGAGTTATGACAAACTAAATTCAATGTTAGCCTTATTCCCTCCCCACCTCAAAGTAGCTATGACCCATGATTCCCATGTAGACAGATCAATCTCTCGTCATCAAGAAGCCATCATTGCTATCTTCTGGGAGGTTTTGGAATCCAAAGAGGAATCTTAATAGCCTAAAGGAGAGTGTGAGGTGTCATTCTGAGGATTATTCATGGGGAAGAAGAGTGTGGTCATCTGTGGGGAGGTTCTTGGTCTGTGTTTGGGGATGTGGGGATCCTTTGAAAAAAGGCTTCTCTTCTGACCTCTGAGATGATTATGGGAGTCACATTTTCATTCTTATGGCTTACACATGATAAATGGCCTCAATAAACCTTTAAACTGAGTTGCCATGGTATAAATGAAGGACTGATTATTTACATTGAAAAAAGAGATGGTCCCACCCTCATAGTCTAGGAAGATACCCACTATTGTAAAGGGCATACAAAAGATACTGATTCTGTGGGTATTTAATGTAAAATGCTCATATTTACACTGTCCAAGGATCCAGATTCCATTTGGGGCAGACAAATTTAAGTCCTTTGCCTTCCTGGATTCATTATCCTGACATATCCCCATGAACCAATTTTCATTGTGTCCTACATCAACTTCCCAGTAGCACTTCCCTGTCTGAAAACACTGAGAAGCTACCACACATTTCCTCCTAAATCTCTTCTCTGTGAAAGGCACCTCCTGGGACATTTTCTTATATGTTACAGCTTTCAGATCAGAAATGTAGAGCTGTGGGTGAGCTGTGTCTGGGTCCAGAGTCACCTCCACTGTGATACAGGGGAGAGATAGAAAGAACACCTGTTAGTGGGGAGGTGACCTGAGCTAGTCCCAGAACTCACTTGCTTTCACTGCAGATTAGGTCAGGGTGGGTTCAGGGGAGGTGTCAGAGCCAGACTCCCTATTGGACATTGCCCCTCCTTGTCTGAACCCGCTGACAATCTGTAATTCCTGTTACAGCAGAGATGCTTAAAGAAAGACACACGCACACACACACACACACACACACACATCCAGTAGAAATGAGCACCGTCTTTACTTTTTTCTCTCCTTCTTTTATACAGCATTGTTAATTAAAACAAGGGAAGGGCTGGGGATGTGGCTCAAGCGGTAGTGTGCTCGCCTGGCATGCGTGTGGCCCGGGTTCAATCCTCAGCACCACACACAAAAACAAAGATGTTGTGTCCGCTGAAAACTAAAAAATAAATACTAAAATTCTCTCTCTCTCTCTCTCTCTCTCTCTCTCTTTAAAAAAAATAATAAAACCAGGGAAAAGAAAAAACATCCTTTCAGCAGCTTAATCCTTACAAGCATCGGTAAACATTCTCAGGAAAACTTTGTTTATGGTCACAGTGCTCCATATTTCTTATCAATTAACTTATTCCCAGGCAAACACACACACACACATATATAAATTTTACACTTGGCAGAACATTCTTTTCTCTTATCTTCTTAAGAAAGCAACAAGGACACAGTTCAAAGAGTTTATACTTTCTCACAGAACTCCTTGTTTTGCTAAGCACAGCAAAACTTAACTGTTTGTGTGTGTGAACACACACCTCCTGCCCTTTCCTCCTTCACAGTGAAGCCTCTGTGCATTTTCAATGCTTGGCAAGCCCTAGCAGTGAGTTGGTGACTCCTGAATTTCACCCCATTTCTACCACTGTCTCTCCATACATGCCCATTATTTAACTTAGCGAGACTTTTTGTAACCCCACTATTCAGCTTCCTTCCATATATTAGTTTCTGTGTAACTTTTATTTCTTTCCCCACCACCCAGACCCCAGGTCAGTCACTAGTGCCCTAAATTATCTGTAACTCTGCCTTTGACTGTCACCCTGGCTGCATCAGCCCCTGCATTATTTCTTCATAAACCTGAGCTGAGAAGTATGTCTATGGGAAGCTGCACCCTGTTGTGTATCCAAATTTATTGTCTGCAGTCTAAGTAGCTCCATATATGTCACTAGTCAGCTATCTTTCCCCACCCTCATAGTCTAGGAAGATACCAACTCTTGTAAGGGGTGTACAGGGGAAGATCATTCTTTTATGGGGATTTAATATGAAAAATGTATTATCTTCCTCCTTTTTAAGGACCCAGTATCCCCTTCTGGGAGTTATAAGAAGTATTTTTGCCACCTAGGTGCGTTATCCTGACACACTCCCAAGAAGCAATTGTCACTGTATTCCACATCTACTTACAAATAATGTTTCCCTGAATGGAAACCCTTAGAAACTTTCTCTTAGATCTCTTCTCTGTGTAGGGCACATTTTGGAAAGCTTTCTTATATGTTATGTTTTTCTGATCAGACATATAGAGCTGTGGTTGAGCTGTATCTGGGTCCAGAGTCACCTCCACTGTGATATGGCTGAGCAAAGAAATATAAGTTAGTGGGAAGAAGACTCCTCTCACTGTAGATTGGTTCAGAGTAGGTTCAGGTGAGGACCCAGAACCAGAATCCCTATTGGCCATTGCCCATCCAGCAATTTCTTCCTCTCCAGTGCAGCCCCCAATATTACCTCCTAATTCTATTTTTGCCCTTCCCTATAAGCGTCTTATTTATCTTTGTGAAATCTCAAATAAATCCACTATTCAGTTCTCCCCTCACCATTTCCTGGCCCTAACTCAATTCTTTCTCCTGCTGCCTGGAATCTTGTCTATTCATCAATTACATCAATTCTCAATTCTTTTCTTTGCCTGAAAACTTCAAATTATGTCCCAATTCCTGCCCTCTCCCCTCCTCCACCTCTGTTTGAAGCTCACCTGGGGAAAGCTGCACTTTAACATGCATTGCAGCATCACAGATTAATCATCAGCAGATTGGGTGGGCTGGATATCTGACACCTGCTATACCCACTTGAGACTGAACTGTGACCAGCCCCCTATGGCATTGTTACCTGTATGTTTCTGGTATTTTCTCAATGCTGAAATCAGAATATATAAGTCAGTGATTACATGGAGAGCATGAAACAAGAGAAGGAGGAGCAACCAAGGGTGATCAACATTTATGGGCATCATGGGATCACCTGAGATCCAATGAAGGCTAAGGGCTTTACTACTAAAGGTACTCCTTTTATATTAGTACACAATTTCAAGTTCCCCTTCACAAATTTGGCTCTGTGGGTTCTGATGAGCCTCGGGTTATGTGAATTTATAAGCTAGGGACTTGGAAGGAAAAGATGATTAGGGAAATGAGGGAGGACAGTAACAGCTTCTCTCATCTACCTGTGATTACTTCCTTCTTTGTTCTGGAAACAAAAAAGAGGAGAGGATGAAATTATAAAACAGGAATGAAGGGATAGTGTGGATGGAAGTCTCAGTATCTGGTGACATTCTTAGCTATTTTCCTGAAGTTTTTGTAACATAAAAATCAGTGTATTCCATGGTCAATGAAAGCCTGTATAAAGACTCAAAAGCAGCAGGCCAGAGGAAATTGGGGTTTCTTTGCCATTCTGAGTTTGCATATCCTAGACAGCTCATGAAATCTACAGTTTCTCTCTGTAAAAAATGTACCAACATTTTAAAAAATTGGGCATTTTCCGACTCTGATGTACAGCTGTATGTATGATGAATGTCTCCGAAAAACAGTTGCATAGACTCTTAGATATATATCCCCATATACCTAACAGACAAATTTGTTAATGGATGGAGAGGGAAGTTGCTGCACAGCCTTGTCTTTCACATGCTTCCTTTCCAGACCAGAGCAAAGACAACGCAGACAGCTCAAACTATGGAACATAGAGGGACTTAGGAGAACAGTATACAGAAGGCTCAGAGCATGACAAGACACTTACCCAATTCTGCCAATATTTTCCCCAAAACAAAATTCAAAAGTGTGTAATGTATAAACAGAACTTTGGCTCCTTGCTTAATTGGGAAGATCTGTGAGCTGAAGTATAAGATTCTCCTAGAACTTTCCCATTGTGCCACTACCCACCATCCCTTCCCTGAATTTCTCTACCTGGAATATATCAAGAAGACAGCTGGAAGAGGGAAGTGGGATTATGGCAGAGAGCAGTATCACCCCTAAAGAGGAAGAATTGATTCTTATGGCTTAAATTTTATTGAGGCTGAATATTCTTTTATTTCATCAATCTCTTTATCCATATATATGGATAAAGAAGTATTTTTGACATTGAAATTTTTATTAGAGTCTTTCTGATATTCTTAAAAATTTGTATAAGCTTTAGAATAATGAAAATCATTCATCCTTTTATTTTTGTGCCTACTAAAGGAAGGGTCTGTTAGTGGCTGGCATTTTCCCAGGGAGCCATTGTCAGCCAGCCTGGGGGAAAATGAGGAATGTGGTCCCGGTGGCCCAAGTGATGGGTTTCTGAAGCCTGTAGATGGAAGAGCAGACTTGGTGGCACACAGGAGCATCCCTGGAACCATAAATAAAAGCTAAAGGCCCATGATTTTATCCTTCACTTACTTTTGGGAAAAGATATCCTCATTGCAATAATCCCAACACTTAAAATAGAGTAATCCCAATAAAATGAAAACCAGGCGCCAAGGTGAAGGTTGGAAAAATGTCTCTGAAAAACAGTTGCATAGACTCTTTAATAACTTCCGAACAATGAACGCAGTTTGATTCACTTTAAGGAATAGTATCATACCCTAAGATTAAAAGAACATTTTCCTATAATTACTTCCATAGTTCCAAAATATTGCATTTCTATATAAGTCTTGATCTATCTGAAGTCTTATTATATACACTATAATTGAGGTTTAATTTTCTTCTAAATGAATAAAACTATAACAGCATCATTTATTGAAAACATATTT
Source organism: Marmota monax (assembly GCF_021218885.2). Classification (NCBI taxonomy): domain Eukaryota; kingdom Metazoa; phylum Chordata; class Mammalia; order Rodentia; family Sciuridae; genus Marmota; species Marmota monax. Next base: position 750,922 of record NW_026694212.1, on the reverse strand, counting down.
CTTTACATAATTATTTCACATAATTTCAATTATATATACATCAAGCTCCTGCTTAGGCTTGGATTCATTTTGAAGTTCTATGTTATATGCCATTGACCCACTTCTCTATCCATGGCAATTATTGAGATTGCCTTAATCATCAACAGCCCTGGGATACATCTTGGTATAAACTAGCCCAAGTTTCTTAATTTGATCATTCCTCACTGTGTCTGGCAATTTTTTTTTTAGTACTGGGGCATGAACTCAACCATGAGCCCCTTCCCCAGCCCTATGTTGTATTTTATTTAGAGGCAGGATCTCACTCAGTTACTTAGTACCTCACTTTTTCCCAAGGCTGGCTTTGAACTCATGATCCTCCTGCCTCAGCCTCTGGAGACACTGGGATTACAGGTGTGTTCCACCATGCCCGGCATGTTTGGCAATTCTTAACCATGTGTTCCACCACTTATGTTGTAGCACTATTCACAATAGCCAAGAAATTAAGTTAATGTAAATGATAAATGGATAAAGAAAATGTGATATATACATATATGCGGACAAAGAAAATGTGGTATATATATATTATATTATACACAAATACACATGATGGAACACTATTCAACCATTAAAAATGAAATATTGGTATTTGCAAGCACATCAAAGGGAGTGGAAAACATTATACTGAGTGAAATAAGCCAGGTATAAAAAGGAAAATATTTCAAGCTCCCACTTGTGTGTAGAATGCCAAACAGTTGTTCTTCTGCATTGAGATTTATGCAATTTAATGGACCAGGTATCTCTAACAATTTTATGAAGTGGCTTTCTCCAGAAGATGTGTCTTGGGGTGTTGTTAGTTGTATATGTAATACTGACTTGGATTCCAGCTGGGCCCCATAGTGTTGTCTCCCTATAGTTTCTTTGGTTGTAAATAATGACTTCAGATGCAGTGCAAACTGTATCAGAGTCACAAAGACCTATTGTTTCTGTATGTTACATGAAAGTGGGAGCACTTCAGGCAGGTATGGTGTAGACAGTGATGGTTTTGGGGAGCTATGCAACTACTTCTGAGAATGGGGACCTCCATTAGGTGCTATCTCTGCCATTAGCAAGGACCTCTTGCATTGGCAGCCACAGTGATGGTAAGGGGACTGAGGCACTTGTCCTCCGACCAGTCAGTGGTGCGAGCCCTATGTTACATGGGAAGACATAGTGGCAGAAACTGCAGCACCCACTGTGGCACTTGCACTCAGGCCTGACAGCAGCATGTGGCCGGGCAAGGTAGATGGGCATGGTGGTGGTGCAAACTGTGTAGGTGGGATGGCAGCAAGAACCATGGTGTTTCTCCCTGCTAGTGTCAAGGCATCCCCAGGAACAGGAAAGAAGCTGACACCAGACATAGTTCCCCTGGACCTTCTTTGGCTGAGTAACTTAGGAGTGGGTCAATGGCTGGAGAAGAGGCTTCTCTATCACAACTCCTTCAGCTGGAGCATGCATATTGGGGATGGGTTGACACCCAGAGTTGCTTAAGACCTCCTCAGTATGTGCCTATGGATAGGGCAGAATTGGGAACCATGGTTTACTTCCCACCCTCCCAGTAATAAGTATGATCCCAGTACAGGGGAAAGGGTAGAAAAACCTCCTGGAAATATGCCATCAGTACTGGCACTCACATGAGTTCACAGGTGGCTAGTCATAACCTTGACGTCAGAGGAAAAGTGTCCTGATATCATTGAAAGAGCACACAAGAAATATGAAAAACAAAGGTGCTTCTAAAAGAACAAAATAACTCTCCAGCAGCAGATTATAAAGAAATTGGTATGAATGAAATACATAATAAAGAACAAAAAGAATGGTTTCTAAAACAGCTCAATGAGACCCAAGAGGATATATATAAGCAGTTAAATAAAATAAGGAATGCAATGCAGGATATAAATGAGAAATTCAGCAAAGAAATAGCATATTTTAAAAGAACCAAACAGAAATCTTTCAAAAGAAGAGTCAATAAGCTAGGTGTGGTGACTCATGCTTGTAATCTATTATATTATACACAATTACATATGATGGAACACTATGGGAGGCTGAGGCAGGAAAATTGCAAGTATGAGGCCAGCTTCAGCAATTTAGTAAGAACCTCAGCAATTTAGTGAGACCTTGTCTCAAAATGAACAGGAGAAAGGGAGACACCTAAAGTTGGCAAATTCAAGTGAGATTGGTCATCCCTAATCTCTACATAGCACAGAAAGAAGGCAGTGAAGGAACAGCTGACCAGTGAAGCAGGTGACACAGTTCATGACCTAAGATCCAATATTAGACAGTCTGAGACCTGGAGAAACTTGGCATTCAGTTACTGGAGCAGAAAATAAAGACAGAGTTTCTTAATTCCAAATTTGGACCAGAAGGAGGAAGGAGAAAAGCAATAGAGAGAAAAAGAGGGAGAGATAAATATAAACTCACTCCCTTAACAATATACAGAGAAAAAAAAGCAAAACAAATTAAAATGCAGCTGGAGCAATGGATCAATGGATCGTTGAAGGACATCAAGCAGTTTAACCGAAGTCATGGACAGAAAGCATGACAGTTATTTTGTGAAGCTTACAGCTGGTCAGATACTCAAGAGGAAATTAAATAAATACCTCCCCACTTCCAGATATCAACAAATTCAACCAGAGGGAATATTACTGAAATACAATGTTTCAGTAATATGTCTAGAAGAAACCTGTAGAGGTCTAGCTACTAGCCAAACTTACTGAAGCCCTCTCCTCCTCATGATGAAAAGGGAAGTGGAGTGAAGTATACCTGCACTTGGAAGGCTAGTTTAACCCAGCATTCCACAATAGCCTATGCAGGAGCCTTCAGAGAGAGGAACAAATGACCACTATTCATGGTGGCAGGAAGTAAGGGCTCAGATCCAATTAGACTTGCTATCCAGTCTTAATTCTAGGTAGCAGAGAGAAACAGCATCTGGACTCTTGGCTGCAGTGGAAGTGAGGGGCTGTGGGGGAAGTGGCACCCATGGTTCATAAACCTGGGCACTGGAAGCTAGAATCCAGGTGAACTGGCTTTCTCTTTACCTGGTAGTAGGGACAGTGTTTTGGTGAGCTGTATCAGGCAGGGGGATGCTTCTATACCACAAACCACCCATAGAAAGTCTACAACCACAGGTCCTGTGCTTGCAGACAACCACAAGCCTCTACGCTACTTTGAAAAAGACCATACTAAGGGAAGCAGCAGGTTAAAGCTTACTTGTTATGTACAAGAGAACTACCATAAGACTATTACTGGATTACTCAGTGGAAACCTTGCAGGACGTAAGGGAGTGAAACCATATATTCAGAATTCTGGAGAAGTTAGCAGAGTGAAGCTAGACAGTGATCTATAATCTCTCTCCAACACAGGAAGGAGGCAGTGAAGAAACAACTGACCCGAGATGTGGAAGGCAGAGTAAATGCTTTAAGATCCAATATCACACCATCTGAGACCTGTAAAGATTTGACGTTCAGTTAATGAAATAGAAAATAAAGGCAGAGTTCTCAATCCCTGAACCCAGACAAGGATGGGAGAAGGGAGAGTGGCAACAGAGAGAGAAAGGAGGAAAGGAAAAATCACATAAGCTCACTCCCTTAGCAAGAGCTGAAAAGAAAAGCAGACAAAATTAATATATAACAGAAACAGCAGCGTCATTGAAGGGGATAAAGTAGTTCAAAACCAAATAGTAGAAAGAAAGAACTACCACATTCTGCAGCCATTTTGTGGAGCAGTCCAGTTTCCCTTTAAATCAACAGAGCATCTTCCCACCTCTAGACAGCAAGAAACTGAATGAAGAAGGAATACCCCTGCAGTGAGATCTCTTAAGAAAAAAAAAAAAACTTGTAGATGGATAGCTACTATCCAAAAGTTGCTGGAACCCCGCCCCCCCCCCACACACACACTGAAACAAGGGGTGAGGGATGGAGCAGAGCCACCTCAGCAAATGCTAGTTTAGCCCAGCTCTCCACACAGCCTCTGAAGGAGCCAGGCAGAGACAGAGCCGATGCCCATAAAACATGGTGGTGGGAAGTGAGAACTCAGATCCAGGCAAGAAGGCAGGGTTCATGTACAAACACAAGAATAGGATCCTACTTAGAATAAGTTATACTCCATATATGTATAATATGTCAAAATACACTCTACTGTCATATATATCTGAAAAGAACAAATAAAAAATAAAAATAGGGCTGGCATTGTAGCTCAGTGATGGAGCACTGGCCTCACATGTGTGAGGCACTGGGTTCAATCTTCAGCACCACATAAAAAAATAAACAAGTAAAATAAAGATATTGTGTCCATCTACAACTAAAAAATTTTTAAAAATAAAATAAAATAATAAAATTTTTAAAAAAGAAAATTTCAGACCAATATCTGTGATGAACATAGATGCAAAAAAATCTTAATAAAATATATACAAAATATATTAAAAAGATAATGCACCATGATCAAATGGTGTTCATCCCAGGGATGTAAGCTTGGTTCAACATATGGAAATCAATAAATGTAATTCATCACCAAAGACAAGAATCACATGATTCTCTCAATAGAAGCAGAAAAAGCATTTGACAAAATTCAGCATTCATTCATGCTCAAAACATGGTAGGCCTAGTAGGAACATACCTCAACATTTTAAAAGCTATACATCTTAAAACAAAGGCCAACATCATTCTAAATGGAAAAAAATCAAAAGCATTCCTTCTAAAAAGTAGAACAAGACAGGAATGTCCTCTTTCACCACTCCTATTCAACATAGTCCTTGAAATCCTACCCAGAGCAATTAGACAAAAGAAAGAAATTAAAAGGATATGAATAGAAAAAGAAGAGCTCAAACTAACCTTATTTGCCAATGACATGATTTTACATTTAGGAGACCCAAAGACTGCATCAGAAAACTTCTAGAACCCATAAATGAATTCAGCAAAGTAGCAAATTAATTCCCATAAGTCAAATGTGTTCCTATACATCAGTGATGAATCCACTGAAAGAGAAATAAGTAAAACTATCCCATTCACAATAGCCTCAAAAAATAAAATATTTAGGAATCAATCTAACAAAAGAGATGAATGAACTTTACAGTTAAAACTACAGAACACTAAAGAAAGAAATTGAAGAGGACCTTAGAAGATGGAAAGATGTCTCATGTTCTTGGTAAGGCAGAACTAATATTGTCAAAGTGACCATACTACCAAAAGCACTATACAGATTGATGCAATTCCTACTAAAATTCCAATGGCATTTTTAGAAATAAAAAAAGGCAGTCATGAAATTTATTTGGAAAAATAAGAGGCTTAGAATAGACAAAGCAATTCTTATTTAGAAAAGTGAAGTAAAAAACATCACAATACCAAACCTTAAATTACACTACAGAGTTATAGTAACAAAAATAGCATGGTATTAGCACCATAACAAACATGAAGCCCAACAGAACAGAACAGAAGACACAGAGACAAGCCCACATAAATACAGTTATCTCATACTAGATAAAGGCACTATAAACATACATTGGAGAAAAAATAGCCTCTACAACAAATAATGCTGGGGAAACTGGAAATCCATTTGTATCAAAAATGAAATTAAACACAAAACTTAACTCAAAGTGCATCAAGGACTTAGGCATTAGACTAGAGACCCTGCACTGAATAGAAGAAAATGTAGGCCCAAATCTACATCATGTTGGCTAGCAACTGACTTCCTTAACAAGAGTCCTAAAGTACAAGAAGTAAAATCAAGAATAAATAAATGGGACAGAATCAAACTAAAAAGTTTGTTCACAGCAAAGAAAACCATCAAGAATGTAAAATGGCCTACAGATGGGAGAAAATCTTTGCCATCTGCAACTCAGATAGAGCATTAATCTCCAGGATATACAAAGAACTCCAAAAACTTAAAACGAAAAAAACCCAAATAACCCAATAAATAAATTGGCAAAGAAACTGAAAAAACACTTCATGGAAGAAAAAATACTAATGGTCAAAAAATATATGAAAAAATGAACATCTCTAGCAATTTGAGAAATGCAAATTAAAACTACACTGATTCTATCTCACTCCGGTCAGAGTGGCAATTATCAAGAACACAAGTAACAATAAATGCTATTGAGGATGTGAGGGAAATGTTCACTTATACATTGCTGGAGGGACTGAAAACTGGTACAATCACTCTGGAAAGCAGTATCGAGATTCCTCAGAAAACTTATAATGGAACCACCATTTGACCCAATTATTTCACTCCTTGGTGTATACCCAAAGAACTTCAAATCAGCATTCTACAGTGATACAGCTACATTAATATTTATATAAGCTCAATTCACAATAGCTAAGCTATGGAACTAATCTAGACACCCTTCAATATGTGAGTGGATAAAGAAAATGTGGTATAGACACACAATGGAATATTATGCAGCCATAAATAAGAATAAAATCATTGCATTTGCTGGTAAATAGACAGAACTGGGGAATATCATGCTAAGTGAAATAAGTCAATCCCCCCCCAAAACCAAAGGCCAAATATTCTCTGATATGTGGATACTAAAACGCAATGAGTGGGTATAGAATAGAAGTCCAATGAATTAGACAAAAAGGAATATATGAAGTGGAGGGGGATGGAAATAGAAAAGTCAGTAGAATGAATTAGATACACTTTTCTATGTTGATGTATCAATATGCAACCAGTGAAACTCCACATCGTGTACAACTTCAAGAATGAAATCCTAATTAGAATAAATTATACTCCATATAATATGTCAAAATACACTCTTCTATCATGAATACCAAGAATTAACAAATAAGACAATAAATAAAATAATGGTGGCAACAACATTGCCTTTAAAAATAAAAATGAATAACAAAAAATAAATAAAAAGGACACTGCTGGGTTGATCCAGAAGGTGTGCTCCACCATGTCCTCATATGGAAAAGACATCTTGTGTTCTTCCATTGTCCATGGAGAGCCAAATAGGGATAATTTGACATCATGTTAGTGTGGCCAGCTGTGTGTGGGAGCAAGTCCAGGAGATGAGACCTGGGAAATCTAAGCTGGGTCTGAAAAACAGACCGCAAGATGACTGCTTCATGACCCCTAGTGTGCTTAGGAGAGGAGGAGAAAGTCAGGCATGGAAGATGTTTCACATGGGAGAATATGGGTGATAGAGACCCTAGAGAGACTAGTTCCCTTCCCCCTTTAAGTCTGGCAGCTCACGGAACAGCTGAGGTGGGACAGAAATTTTAACAGGGGGGCAGGTGTGACTATGCTTAGGAGCAGTCCAGGAGGCCAGGAAGAGCAAGGTTCATGAGCAACAGAGGGGGCAAAGGATTGGCTCCTCCACCATATTAATGTAACCTAGGGGAGACTCCTGTCATGCAGTCTCCCTGTGTGGATAGCCAGCTGCTGGGCCTTAGAGTTGTGCTGATTTAATCTTTAGGCCAATGGCCATCCAACAAAGAATGTTGGGCCTGACTAGACCTAAGCCATACCTGTAGGAGCTCTGCCTATAGGAGCTTCTTTCACAGAACTCTACAGAGACCTCACCCAGATAGTAGACCTGAGGACACTCTCCAACCCACTCTGCCTCATACTGCCAAGAAGAGAAGCTAAGACCTCATGAACTCCAACTGGCAACTTGATGAGCAACATAGAAAGAGGAAGAATTTCATCACTGCCTGTGACCACTACTTTTGAATGATACATACCACAAGAAGAAAGAGAAATAAAGACATTTGGGAACAGACAACAAACATATTCTTCTTGATAATTTTTGACCACTGCAATGAAAACAAGTCCTTAATTTTTCATCAAGAATCTCTTTTTTCTTTTCCTTTTGCTCTCTCTTTGTCTATGTGCTGAAAATGATTCATGGACATTTATGCATATACATATTTGTCTCTCTTTTCTCATTTCCAGCATATTTTGAACATAGTTATTTTTCATGGCTTTGTCTTTTGAGGACTAAGGATTTTGGATTACTATATTTTTGCTCTGTTTTGTTTTGTTTTTCACTTGTCTTTTTCCTCTTGATTCTCTTTCTCTCTTTTCTTTTGCTAGCAAATTCTATTGTTCTCTCTTCACTCTTCCTTTATTTTTTTATTTCTATTTTTTCTCTTACTCCCTCACTGTCGTCACATCCTAAATCTCTTCTGCATTCTCCTTGTTTACCTTTTGAAATTGCAAACAATTTTGCAAACTTATTGTTTTTACTGTTGGTAATTGCTTACCATACAATTCCTGATTATTGTTCCAGTTAAAATTGTAGATGTCATAGTAGGAAGTAAATATTTAGTTTAATACTGTATACTGTTTGCATTGGTTATTGTTATTGTTTCCTTCTAATTGTGAAGTACTGGAAACTTTCAAGATCACTATAAGCTCATAGGGTAGAAAGTCTTCTGCCTCAGATCATACTGTTAGATGAGTAGACACACAAACAACATGAAAAAGCAAGTGAAAAAAAAACTGCCCCAAACAAATCAAAATACTTCAATAACAGAATTCCATCAATACCACAATGGAAGACATGTCAGAGAAGGAGTTTAGAATACATAAACTGATCTGCAAGGTAAAGTATGAGTAAAGAGTAAAATAAGAGAGAAGGTACAGGATATGAAAGATTACTTCAAAAAAGAGATAGAGATTCTGGGGAAAAAATCAAGTAGAAATACTTGAAATGAAGGAATCAATAAACCAAAATAAAAATTCAGTGGAAAGCATTACCAACAGACTAGACTACTTGAAAGACATAGCAATCAATGAAGACAAAATATATCATCTTGAAAATAAAGTTGGCCATGGAGAAAAGATGTTAAGAGATCATGAACAGAACTTTCAAGAAATTTGGGATAACATGGAAAGACCAAATTTAAGATTGATCAAGACAAATGAAGGCTTGGAGATACAAACCAGAGGAATGCATAATGTTTTGAATAAAATAATATCAGAAAAATTCCCAAGCCTTAATAAATAAAAAGGAAAATCAAATAGAGGAGGTATACAGATCCCCAATATACAAAATTACAAGAGACCCACATCAACCAAGGCACATTATTATAAAAATGCCTAAAATACAAAGTAAAGATAAAATTTTAAATGCTGCCAGAGAAAAACAAGAGGTCACATTTAGAGGGAAATTAATCCAGATCTCAGCTGATTTCTCAACCCAGACTCTCAAAGCTAGGAGGTCTTAGAATAATATATACTAAGATCTGAAAGAAAATGGATGCCAACCAAGAATACTATACTCAACAAAGTTAAGCATCAGAATTGACAATGAAATAAAAACCTTCCATGATAAACAAAAGTTATTCACAACTAGAAAGCATGCATGACAAAACACACTCAATAAAATATTTTATGAAGAAGAAATAAAAAATAAAAGTGAAAAACTATAAAGGAAGAAATTATGCTAAAAGAATAGATGATCAAAGGAGAAACTAATTCAAATTAAAAACCAGAAATAAATTTAAATGATGGAATACAAATCATTTCTCAATAATAACACTGAATATATATGAACTAAACTCATCAATCAAAAGACATAGACTGGCAGGTTGTATTAAAAAACAATACCCAACAATATGCTGTCTCCAACAGCCTCACCTCATAGGCAAAGACATCCACAGACTAAAGGTAAAAGGCTGGGAAAAAAATATATCATTCACATAGATTTCATAAACAAGCAGGGGTTTTTATCCTCATAGCAGATAAAGTGGACGTAAAGCCAAGTTAATCAGAAGACCAAGAAGTTCATTTAATACTGCTTAAGGGAACCATACAACAAGAAATAACTGTCATCAGTATTTATGCCCCCCAATGGATAACCTACACATACCTAGATTTATAGATTTTTCTACCCTATGAACTTACTGTGTCCCTGAAAGTTTCCAGTACCTCACAGTTCAGGGGGAGACAAATGATAACAACCAATGCAAATGATGTACAGCATTAAACCAACTAGTTTCTACTATGACATTTACAATGTTAATTGTCACTATAAACAGAAATGATGTGATCAATTATTGCCCATAGTAAAAACATTAAGTTTGTAAAAGGGTTTGTAATTTTAAATGGTGAACCAGGAGAGAAGAGATGAGATATAGGATGTGAAGATTATGAGGGAGGACAGAAAATATTTTAGAAATTTTAAATATAAAAAAAAAGGAAGAGTAAAAGAGAGAACAAAGAGTTTGGCTATTAGCAGAAGGAAAAAAGAATCAAGGGAAATAGATAAGTGAGAAGACAAATATATACAAAATAAAAATTAAAATATTAAGAAGTAAAAATTTAAAAAATAAAATTTTAAAATAAAAAATAAAAGAATATTGGGGCTGGAGATGTGGCTCAAGCGGTAGCACGCTCGCCTGGCATGCATGCGGCCCGGGTTAGATCCTCAGTACCACATACAAACAAAGATGTTGTGTCCGCTGAAAAAACTAAAAAAAAAAAAAAAAAAAAAAAAAAAATTAAAAAAATTCTCTCTCTCTCTCTCTCTCTTAAAAAAATAAAAATAAAAGAATACAAAATAAAACAGAAATATACTAATCAAACATCCTAGCCCTCAAGATACTAAGCCATGAAAAGTAACTTCCTTCAAAAAACGCTAGAAAGGAGGGGGAAAAAGACACATATGTATATGTATCATGTCCATGAATCATTCAGATCACAATGAAACAGAGAAAGGGGAAAAAAGATCTCAATGAAAAGTCAAAGAATTGTTTCTAATGGTGCTTTTTAAAATTCTTGGCTTCCCTTCTCCACAGTGTTAGGTGGAGTGGGTTGGAGTGTGATGTCTGCTCCACCTTCAGGATGGGGTCAGTAGAGTGTGAGAGGAGATCCCATAGGCAGAGTTCCTGGAGGTGTGGTTTGGGCCTAGGTAGGTTCCAGGTTCTTGGAATGGTGATTGGTCTGAAACTTTTCAATCAGCACACATTCAGGGCCCAGCAGTTGCTCTCCACACTGGGAGACTGCACCCCAGGAATCTCCCCTAGGTTCCACTCATGCAGTGAAGGAGCCAATCCTTTGTCCTTTCCATCATCTGCAGATCTCACATTTCCTAGTCTCTTGGATTCAGGCTCCAAACTCAATCCTGCCCTTGTAAATTCATGTATTCCCCTGTGTAAACCCTTCTCCAAGCTTGATTTTCTCCAGGTCACTTAGGCATTCTCTAGGTCATGTGGTATGGTTTTGCCAGGCCTAATTTGGGGCCCAACTTGGGTTTGCCAGGATTGGGCTCCCCCAGCTGCTGGCTCCCATGGTGCAGCTGCAAAATGTCTCTGTCCTCTCTGGGCTGCCAGGACAGGTGTGGCTTCTTTCCCACACAAGGATATTGTGCAACACACCTTTCTGGTTAGTCCAGCTGTGTCTTTGATGGCTGATCTCTCCATACCCAAACATTGAACAGGCCTCCTAAAACTATGGGTTCCTTTAAATTCCTCATCCCTCCACTTTGCTCATTCATGGAGGGCTGATTTGACTGGCAACAGCAACAGCAGTAGCAATGCAGAGTTCTTCTTATTCTATTATATCCAACCTCCTGAGTCCTTAATCTGCCTTCAATGTCCAGTATTAACTCCCAGGAAAGCCCTTTCACCTTTCTCAACCACTTTGCTGAGAAGCTGCCTGTCTGTTTTTTTGGTCTCAAAACAAAAGAGAGCAGAGCAGCCAGAAAGCAACCTCCTCTATTCCATCATCTTAAAGCTCTCCTCTTTTTCTTTTGTATAGTATCATAGATACTAATGTATCTATGATGGTATGCCTTTGGTTACTATTTGTCTATTCTTCCCCCCAGTTCTCTTCAGTAGAGCACTTGCCTGACATGTGTGAGGCACTGGGTTCAATTCTTAGCACCGCATACAAATAAATAAATAAAATGAAGGTTCGTCAGCATCTAAAACAAAATATTGCACATTATTAGATTTTTCTCCTACATTGATTTAAAATTTTTAAAACAAATTTTTTTAAAAAAAATCAATCTACAATCTTTCTCTTTTAACTGACAAATTAGGATGTTTTACATAGTAATTACTGACATATTTGGATCTACATGAATTAACCTATTCTTTTAAAATCTTCATGAAAATTTCTACATTTTAAATTTTATTCAGTTTCATAAGGCAATGACAATATATTTTCTTTAAAATTAATAAACTTATTAAAAGTAAACTTTTCCCCTTTTTCCTAGAGTTAATGCAAATTCTTAAGTTTTTTTAAGAGTTGAATTTGGAGGGGTGCCCCATATACTGATCATGTAGCAAAGAAAATACTTAATCCAACTTCTCTGGAATTGTAAACAAGTCTGTTTCTACCTGTTGTTGTTGTTATGTTGAAATTATTGTTCAATTCTGGGGATTGATCCAAGAGATACATGCTAAGAAGGCACTAAACCACTAAGCTATGGCCCTGGTCCTTTTCTTATTTTGAGACAGTCTCACTAAGTTGCCCAGGGTGGCCTCAGAATTGAAATTCTCTTTGCTCAGCCTCCTAGGAAGTTGGGATTACAGGTGTGTGCCACTGTGCCCAGTAATTATTTTATTGTTTATATCACATTAACCTTGACTTTCAAAATGAATCATTAAAACGGATCAATATTAAACAAGAATTAGAAACAGAAAGGCTCCTAGTCTCCCTCTGGGTTATCCAAGCATGCACCCCTACTCCTCTTTCTCCTCCCTACTCACCTCTTATCCATACTCTGGATTCCAACTCTTGGCTCAGGTCAGGGTCAGGGTCCTGAATGGAGCATGATATGCTTCCAACATTCTCTTGGACTACAAATGAGGAGTTGACATCAAATGGGCTATGTCTGTCTGCAGTTACCTTGGAATCTGAAGATAAATCATGTCCCAGCAGGCCTTTCCACTTCACTGTGGGCTGGGATAACCAACCTGAGGATAGTAGCTGAATGCCTCCATTAACAAATCTCATTATAGAAATGAGAGAACCTGAGCCCAGTGCTAGGGAGAAAAGAAGGAAAAGATTAAAATGAAGACAATATCCCAAGGCCATAACTGTTCTAATCCAGGTCCATCAATTCCATAGTCATAACTCACCCCCCTATTTTTGTCTTGCATATACATACACTTACAACACACCTGCAAACACCTATGTGGCATTTATTAATACCACATATGAATATGAATTTATTACATGATTAGGTATTTCTAAGCATTAAATATGAATATGTGAATAAGATAGAGATAGATCCTTCTAATGAGGAAATTTTCAGAAGGTCAACTGAAGTGGAGAAAGCTAAGCTGTCATGTCTTCCAGTAGCTCATTAAAGCAAAAATGAGTCAAAATAAAAATAACAGTGCAGTGATGCCTTTAATCATTTACTGTCATAGTATAAGCAAAAAAGCTAAAACTAAGAACTTGCCAACTCCCCATTCCCTTTTCTTCCATGAAATGGCAGGCTGGTCCAGGATCAAGTGCACCAATGCAGGCAACAATTGTGTTACTGCTAAAGGAGCCCCAAACAAAGGGACAAGCAGTTTTATGAATTCTGATTTTGTGAACGGGACATGGGGGAAGGCTAGAAAACAGAAATATGGAAATCACTGAAAAAGACTTATGGAAATAGAAAGACTGTGTAGATTAACAAAGCTAATGTCAAATGTTTCAAAGTACTAGTAAAATAAATAGATAACTTTATTGCTATAAAAAAGTGGCATAATTAAACACTGTAGGAAGCAACAAAGGATAGAGAAATCACAGGATACTAATTGGAGAGGGAAAAGTGTCTTCAAGTACGCAGTCCCTGCCCTCATAAGAAGTCCTCCACAAAGGCACCTAAAAAAAACTTCTGTCCAAGCCCTCAAATAAAACGACCTAAGAACAAAGGCAGCCAGACTAGGGATGAAAATATGTGCAAGAGTATGAGACAATGGGAAGGTCTGAATCCTTGATTACATCTCCAGGGAATGCATGCATTTTCTGTGCACCAAGTCTGAGTATGGGGAGAACAGCTGATTCTCATGAGGCTTGTCAGACAAGGCATTTGTAATGGCCTATGGTCAGACATCAAAAAACACATGTAGGATTTAACCAAGAGGTGGACTTTCAATAACTCACTGACAATACAGAATAAAATAAGTAATATATTTCATTGAAAGAAAAAAATAAATACATTTCATTGGGAAAAGTACAGCTATTGAAGAGCATGGTCAAACTATCACAAAAGAGAGAATGATTAAATGTCAAGTGAGTCCCCACTGGAGGTGACATTTGCTCAGATGAATAAGAGTTTATTAGGTTTAAGCAGATTCTAAGGAAGTTTAGCTAGACCTGTCTTTCAGACTTAGGACTTGAGAAACAAAAAGGAGCATCCTTCACATGAGTGATCATAATCTGATGACTTGATCATGCCTATATCTTGCAACAAATAGAACTCAATCATCTGTGTGCTGTTCTTTGCCATTTCCCAGGATTCAGACAAGTGCATGAAGCCTTATGTTTGGTGAGTCAACAGCTTAAATAAGGATTTATGGTATGAAGGCTCAAAGAGTAGGTCTGGATAAAATAACATAAATATGTCTCTTCCTACTAAAGATAATTTAAACCCCTGGAAACACAACAACTGGCAACCATGGAAGAACTTTGAATGGTGGAAAGAGGAAGCTAGACACATTAGAGACTCAGGAACTAAAGTGACAACACAGCAGTAAAGCATCTTATACCTAACCCATGAACAGAAAGTAGGCTCACTTCTTCACCAGATCACTGACAATACCAGGTGAACCCAGAAACTCCTGAAAAAGGATAAGGATTGCACAGAAGCCAAGCTGACAAGAGGCCAGGTGAAGTGCTCTTTGTCCATTTGGATCATAAACTCTTCCCTCACCTAGGGACACCAGGGCAGCTGAGCTAATAAAGCAGCTCAAACAAAAAGTAAAAAAGATCATCAGAAGGCCCCCATATCATTAAATAAATCAGGTAGATCAAAATGGCACAGCAAAACCTCCAAAAATAAAATTTTTTTGTGGAACCACAACTGGCAACAATTCAGGTAACAAAAGACCTGAGCACTAAACCTAAACAAGATGAGTGACAACAAAAATAGAAGTTTAAAAGCTTTAAATGATATCCAAAGTCTCAATAAAATAGCCAGCATGTCTCAGCTTCAGTTGAAAATTACTCACATGAAGAACAAAGAAAATGTCATCCTTAGTGAGAATAGACCATTAATTGATACCAATATCAACAGAGGAAAATATTGGAATTATTAACAGAAAATTCAAATAGCTATAATAGACATGTCTCAAAAGCAATTAGAAGTTTTATTTTAAAAAATGAAAAATAACCTCCCATGTTCATGGATAGGTAGAATTAATATTAATAAAAAGGCCATACTCTCAAAAGCAATATACAGATTCAATGAAATCCCCATCAAAATTACCAATGACATTCTTCATACAACTATGCCTTACATGCAATGACACTGCAAATGACCTGGGTCATGCCATGCATCATTCTTACTTAGCAACGGCCCTCAGCACAACTAGAAAAAAACAGTCTAAAATTCATTTGGAATAATTAAATACCTATAATAGCCAAAGCAATTCTAAACCAAAGAGGGGGGAAAAAGCAATACTGGAGACATTACAATACCTGACTTCAAATTATACTACAGAGCTATAATAACAAAAACTGCACAGCAATGGCATAAAAACAGACACAAAGACCAACAGTACAGAAGACACAGACAAATCCACACATCTACAATCATCTGATTCTTGACAAAGGTGCCAAAAACATATATTGGAGGAAAAAAAACAGCATTTTAAACAAATGGTGTTGGGAAAATTGGTTATCCATATGTAGAAGAATGAAACTAGACTCTTTATCTCTCACCCTTTATCTCACACAAAACTCAGCTCAAAAAATGATCAAAGATCTGATAAGTATACCAGAAACTATGCAACTCCAAGAAGAAAAAGTAGTGTCAACACTCTAATATGTAGGCACGGGCAATCACTTTTTCAATAGGATGCTTAAAGCTCAGGAAACATGACAATAGTTAAAAATAGAATGGCATCAGATTTAAAAGCTTCTGCATATCAAAGGAAACAATTAAGAATGTGTTGTGAGGACCCACAGAAGGAGAAAAATCTCTGTAAACTACTCTTCTGACAAAGAATTCATATCTAGAATGTATAAAGAGCTCAAAAAACTTTACACAAGAAAATTTAAGTAATCTAATTAACAAATGGGCACACGAATGAGATAGACACTCCTCAAAAAAAGAAATACAAATGACCAAGAAATAGATGAAAAAAATGTTCAACCTTGTTAGTAATTAGGGAAATACAAATCAAAATTACATTGAGAGTTCATCTCACACCAGTCAGAATGGCAGTCATCAAGAACAGAAATAATAAATGCTGGAGAGGATGTGGAGAAAAAGGAATACTTTTACACGGTTGGTGGGATTATAAATTAGTGCAACCACTATGGAAATAAGTTTATAAAAGGTTAGGCATGGAACTATCACATAATCCCACTATACCACTCCTCAGTATTTATCCTGCAGAATTAAAGTCATCGTACTACAGTGATACGTGCACATGAATGTTTATAGCAGCACAATTCACAATAGACAAACTATAGAACCAGCAGAGGTATCCATCAATGGATGAATAGATAAAAAATGTGGTATATATCAGTGGAGTTTTATGCAGCCATAAAAATATGAAATTATGCCACTTTCAAGAAAATGGATGGAACGGGAAACCATTATGCTAAGTGAAATAGGTCAAACTTAAAGGGTTAAAGATCCTATGTTTTCTCTTATAGGCAGAAGCTAGAGAGGAAAAGGAAAAGAAAGATGGAGGCAGATCTCATTAAAATCAAAAGGAGATTAGTAAAGGAAAGAGACCATGGGTTGGAAATTGAAGAGAGAGGGGAAAGTGCTGGGAAGTGGTAGTGGCCAAATTATGTTGTTATATTGTATAGTGTGGTATGTATGTAACAACAAATCCCATCAGTATGTACAACTATAATGTACCAATTAAAACTGGAGGGCAGTGGGATGAAAAAGAAAAAACTCATAGAAAACACACAGGTCATCTTAAAAATAAAACTAAATGAAAATTATATACAATGATAAAATAAAAAACTCACAGAATGGCCTGAATACTAGAAGATGAAAAAGGATCAATTCAATGAAATTGAGAATAGAAAAATGGAAATTTTGTATTATTAATAACAGAAATAAAATTATCTATGCAAGGAGAAGGAGGGGAAAAGACTAGGAGAAAATTAAGAGAAATAGAAGAAGACTGACTTCAAGGACCTGTTGGACAACATCAAATACCCAACACTGGTATCATCAGAGTTCAAGAAAGATAGAATAGAGAGAGGATGAGTGAGTTTTCAAAGAAATGATGACAGATAACTTCCCATATTTGGATGCAAATGGAATTCATAATATAAAGAGAAATAAACCACTTAGAAGGACAAGTATTGCATGTTTTCTCAAGTTTGGGAAGGGCATAAAACTGCATACTTAAAAAGCTGATGATAAATGGGAGAACCCAAAGAAATTCATGTCTAGACCCAATAAACTTATGAATACTAGAGAAAAACTAATTTTGAAAAAAGCCAGAGAGAGATAATGAGTTATTAGAAAAATAGCAGCAAATTTCTCATGAGAAATTTGAAGGTCCAGGAAGAGTATGATATCAAGTTGTGGAATCAGTATAGATGACGATCAGTGGATTAAATGAATTCATTCATTCATAAAGAATGAAATTATGTCATTTGCAAGAAGATGAAAGGAACTAGAGATCATTATGTTAAACAAACTAAGTCACTCAGAAGGATAAGTAGGATAAGTCATTTTTTTCATATATGAATCATTTTAATGTAAAAAATATGATATGAATATAGTAGGGGGTATCAAGGAAGGGAATAAGGGAGGGGAAAGGGGATTAGAGAAAATAATAGGCAGGTTGGATATGACCAAAGTGCATTGCATGAATGCATGCATGCATGGAAATCATACGGTGAAACCCATTATTTTATACAATTAACATGAACTAATAATTATAATAAAATTATTTTTAAAGGAAATTATTTGATCAAGGAAGGAACTCAGAATACCAGAAAAGATTTTTTTAATGGAAAGGGTAAAAATAAGTATAAATAAAAATTAAGTACTCATATAAAAATAAGTATAAACACAAAAAAAGACTCAAGCATTTTTAAAACCATACTGATGTTTGAAATAAAAATTATAATGTTATCTGAAATGGGGCCCAATGAATATAGAAGAAATACTCAAGGTAATATTACTTAAGAATTATACAGCTTAAAAGGACTTCAATGAACGTAAGTTCCCATATTTTACTCAAAATGATAAAATGTTGAAATAATAAACTAGGATAAGTTATGTATGATTATTGTAACACTTAGAATAACAGCTAAGAAAACATAACAAAATAATGATGTATTCAAAAATTCTGAAAATAAATGAAGATATAATTCTTAAAAATGTTCTGACAAAGTAAAAAATAGACAAATGGAATTTCATCAAACTAAAAGATTTCTATATGGCAAAGAAGAACAATAAACAGAGTGAAAAAACAGCCTTATAGAATGGGAGAAAATATTTGGCAACTATGCATCTGACAAAGGATCATATCTAGAATATATAAGGAATGCAAAAAACTTAACAAAAGCCCCCAAGTAATTCAATTTTAAAATAAGCAAGTGATCTGAATAGACACCTCTCAATAGAAGAAACACAAATGATCAATGAAATATATGAAAAAATATTCTCAATGTCATTAGACATCAGGGAAATGCAAATCAAAAACCACAGTAAGATACCATCTCACTCCAACTAGAATGGCTATTATCAAAAAAAATAAAATATGCTGTTGAGGATGCAGAGAAAAAAAGAACTCTTTCTCATATATTATTGATGGGAATGTAAATTAGATAGCTATTATGGAGAACAACATGATGATTCCTCAAAAAATAAAAAAAATGTATAATATGTCCCATTCTGGGTATTTATCCAAAGAAAATAAAATCATATCAAAGAGATACTTGCATGGCACCTGTTCATTGTGGCACTATATGAAATTATGCCACTTTCAAGAAAATGGATGGAACGGGAGACCATTATGCTAAGTGAAATAGGTCAAACTTAAAGGGTTAAAGATCCTATGTTTTCTCTTATAGGCAGAAGCTAGAGAGGAAAAGGAAAAGAAAGATGGAGGCAGATCTCATTAAAATCAAAAGGATTTTATGGAATCAGCCTAGGTGCCCAGTAAGGTGAATGGATAAACAAAATGTGTTATACATACATAATAGATTATTGTTCAGCCATAAAAGGAAATTCTGTCATTTGAGGCAAAATTAATGGAATTGTAATACATTGTATTGATTGAAATATGTCAGATATAGAAAACAAATACTTTATGTTCTCTCTCATATGTAGGAACTAAACAACAAAAAAAGACAACCCAAATACAGAATAGTGATTACTAGACATAGGAAAGTATGGGAGAAGAAAGAGTAAATGAAGGGAGATTGGATTTGATCAGTACACATTTGATCAGTATGCACGTGTTAAAATATCACACTGAATCCCATGTGTGTGTTTAATACATGTTAATAAAAATAAAATAAAAACAAATGTTCCAATAAACCATAAGAGGTCAATAAAAGAGAAAAAAAGGAGACAACCAAATATAAATAATAAAGTGTCAGGGTTATGCTCTATCATATAACTACCTTAAATGGAAATGATCTAAATGTACCAATTAAAGACAAATATTGGCAGATTAAATTAAAAAGCTCAACCCAACTGTACGCTGACAATTAGAAACTCATTCCCAATACACTAACACAAGGTTAAAAGTAAAAGGATAATTGTCATCATCCAGAGGCAGGATGCATACCCCTCTCCTGTCCCACAAAATTTTCATTTGTATAATGAGGCTGATGATATTATACTTGTATCAAGATAAAATGATGAAGCCTGTTACTCACATAATAAGACTGTCTGGGGAGAATAATGGAGACACCCAAGCAGCTCTACAAATGGCAAGAGAAAGTGAGGAAAGGAAAATGGCTTTGCTTTTATTATGGATAGGGTTTTAGGGTTCCTCCATGGCAAAGTAAGGCTTCTATGGTTTGTCTTTCTCACACCAAAGAAATGTCTAGGCTTTCTTTTCAGCTTTCCTAGATTGGGAAATGAAAAATGAGAAATGAAAGTGGATTGAAATCTGTCAGTAATCAAACATTAAAAATTATGAAATTTGCATATACCATACACACATTAATTTTAAAAATAGGAGTAGCTATATTAAGATCACATAAAGTGGACATCAGAGCCAAGTGAATTTTGAGAGAGGAGAGATATTACATAATGATAAATGGATATATCTACCAGGAAATCATTAGAGTCCTAAATATAGATGCATCAAACAACAGTCACTGACATGAAACAGAATTTTAGATGGAAATTTCAACAATGTTCCACTATCACTTGAAAGAATATGTGTTCTGCTTTTAATTGCAGTTGGATATGAGAATAATTTCTAATGTTTGATAGCACTGTAGGGCAACTTCAGTTGAAAATTAAGTATTTCAAAATGGCTAGTAGAGAGCTCTTTGTGTTTGAATGATGTAAGTAGGTCAATTAACTCCTAGTAGGATAAACTCAAAAGAGACACACACCAAAGAACATTATAATTTAACTGTCAAATGACCAAGACCAAGAAAAAATCTTAAAAGCAGAAGAGAAGCTATTCACCACAAACAATTAAGGAAACCCTAATGAAGTAATCATCTGATTTCCTGTTGGAAATATTTTTTAAGAATTAGAGAATATTTAAGCATCTTGGTGCCAACTTGGTCTTGAAGGCTGGAAGATAATGGGTTGCTATATTCAGAATTCTGAAGAAAAAAAGCATTGTCAAACAAAATCCTATAACCAACAAAGCTAGACGGTATAGGAGAAATACTGGGGAATAATATGGACAAATTATATTGTGTGTATGTATGAATACGTAACAAATCCCATCATCCTACCATCATGGATACCTATAACATACCAATAAATATATGGCGAGAAAAACTCAGAGGATATCTCATGTTGTATCTTCCAATAACGAATGTCAAATGATGACATTCTCAAACCAACAAAACCTGAGGGCATTTGTTATCATTAGACCTACTTTTCAAGAAATGCTAAAAGAGGTTTTTCAGTTTGAAATTAAAGAATATTCAATGCCATTAAAATATAAAGCTCTCTAGTAATAGTAAAATCATGGACAATTTTAAAAGGTAGTTTTGTTGTAACTTTTGTTAACTTCATTCTTTGTTTTCTACATGATTTAAAGTACTACTGCAATGAAAGCAATCATCAGTTCATGAGTTGGGAAACAATGTATAAAAATTTAATTTTGTTACTTCAATAACTAAAAGCAGGGAGGACAGAACTATATAGGAGTAGATTCTTTGATGTTACTGACATTAGTTAGTATAATTCTCTTTTAGGATGTTAAACATTAACTTATGGTAACAGCACACACACACCAAAAAAAAAAAAAAAAAAAAAAAAAAAACCACATAGCTATAGAATACACACACAGGCAGACAGACAAATAAGAATAGCATTTAAATGTTTCACTATAAAAAAAATCAGCAGGGCACAGTGGTGCATGACTTTCATCCCAGCAATTCAGGAGGCTTAGGTAGGAGGATTACAAGTTCCAAGTCAGCCTCAGCAACTCAGTGAGGCCTTGAGCAACTTGGAGAGACCCTGTCTCAAAATAAAAAACATAAAAAGGGCTGGTGATGTTGATCAATGCTTAAGTGTCCCTGGGATCACTCCCTGGCACCAAAACCAAACCAAATAAAAATTCAACCAAGCACAAAGAAAATTATACTAAAAATGAGCACAATTTTTACTTGTCAATTAAAAATAAAAGAAGAAGCCACACATGGTGGTACACCCCTATTATCCCCATGACTCAGGAGGCTGAGACAAGAGGATAAAAAGTTTGACATCAGCCTCAGCAACTTAGTGAGGCCCTAAGCAATTTAGCAAGACATGTCTCAAAATAACAAATAAGGGGCTGGGGTTGTAACTCAGTGGTAGAGCACTTGCTGAGCATGTGTGAGGCACTGGGTTTGGTTCTCAGCACCACATAACAATAAATTGCTAAATAAATAAATAAGATTAAATTCTTTCAAATAATTAAAATAAAAAAGTCTGGGGATGTGTCTCAGTAGTTAAGTGTTCCTGGGTTCAAGCCCTGGTAAATAAATAAAAGGAAGGAAGGAAGGGAGGGAGGAAGATGTTATGTTCCTTGTTTTCTACATGATTTAAAGTACTAAGGGAATGAAAACAATCATCAGTTCATGAGTTTAGAAACAATGTTTAAAACAAGAAACATAAAAGCTATAAGAAAGTAAATATCTAGGCCTGGGGTTGTGGCTCAGTGTTAGAGCACTTGCCTAGCACATGGTGAGGCACTGGTTCAATCTTCAGCACCACATAAAAATCAACAACAACAACAACAACAAAAAACCCATAAAGGTATTGTCTCTCTCTCTCTCTCTCTCTCTCTCTCTCTCTATATATATATATATATATATATATATATATATATATATATATATATGTATTGTCTCCATCAACAGCTATATATATCTGTATCTATATATCTATCTATATACATACACACACTCATATATTATATAAAGTAAATATCTAAATTATAGAAGTCACTCTTCATTATTGCTCTAAATGCAAATGGTTAAATGTTCCAATCAAAAGACAGATATTGTTGAATAAATTTTTAAAAGTAAAACCCAACTAAATGCCATCTAAAGAGATTCACATGTAAGGACACATACAGCTTACAAGTGAGAGAGAGATAAAAAGATTCTAGAAAAACAGAAAGCAAAAGAGACAAGATAGCTCTACTAATATCAGACAAAGTAGATGGTAAATTAAAACATGATATATATAAGGACATCATATGTAAATGAAAGGTTCTTCTACCCAGAGAAGAGTTGACAAATGCAAAAATATGTGCACTTAAAATGACATATCAGAGAAATTTACAAAGCAAAAAATGGCAGATACAAAGAGATAAATAGTTCTACAATTTAGTAGAGTACTTCATTACCCTGCTAAACTGTTGACAGAACAACTAGGTAGAAGATAAGTATGAAAATAAAAGATGAACAACATACCAAAGCACATAAAATCTAAGACAATAGTACACTCCACCCAACAATAGACTACACATTCTTCTCAAGTGCACTTGGGATATTCTCTAGGATGCACAATACGAAGTACATCTTAATAGATTTTAAAAGCTATGTGTCACAAAAAAAAAAAAACTTTTCTGAAACAATTGCATAATGTTTGAAATGAAAACCTTAAGGAAAACTGGAAATTTTGCAAATTATGGGAATTAACACATTCTTAACCAATGGACCCAGAAGAAAGCACAAAGGAAATGAAAAAGTGGAAACAGAGACAAAACCACAACATACTCAAACTTATGAGATGCAAAGAAAGTGATGCTGAGGATAAAATGTGTAGCTATAAGGGCTTACACTAAAATGAAATAAGATTTCCTTAAAATTTACAACTTAGGGAATGTGAAAAATAAGAGCAAATTAAACACAAAGCTAGCAAAATAAAGAAAATAATAAGGATCAGAACAGAGGTGAATAAAACAGAAATAAAACAATAGAGAAAAAAAATCAATGAAACCAAAAGTTGTTTCTTAACAAAGTTGAGAAAATTAAGATGGTTAAAATTTTTAAAAGAACTGTGAATACCAAATGCTGGTGAGAAGAAACTGGAATACTCATACATTGTTGGCAGGAATGTAAAATATAATACTCTGTTGTGGTGTGAACTGATAAATACAATCAATAAGAATGTAAGTTATAGGCTATAGATTAGTAAAAAATATAGATTACAAATATAAGATTTTGATAAGTGAGATAAGACAATTATAAAGCAAGAACTGACATATGCAAGCCTGAAACTCCATTATGCTGCCTTCTATTAAAAAAAAATTGTTACAAGAGCTGTTTCTGAGAAACTGAAATAAAAGCTGTTTTCTGCTAAATTAAAACAAATAATATAATAAATATAATATAATATAATATATTGTCTACTGTACTTTGTACCCCACAGAATGTACTCAACCCAAAGATATGGTTGTCTTGGTGACCCAAGACTTTAAAGTAGATTCTCATCCCGGCTAACCAGCTGCTTGAACCCAGGATTCAGTTATCTAACACCTGCTTAAACCCAAGATGCGATTGTCTGAGTTGCTGTGCTGACTGCTGTTTTAGCTTCTATGATTGGCTTGCTTGCTTGACGTTAAGAAAAGTCCCTAAGCTGTGGTTTTCATTCTTAAATTCCCAAGACACGGGCCAGGAAATGGCTATTCTCCCACAGAGCTTCAGTCTCTATGGTTGGGTGACAGTCCCTGGTCAAGTAAATAAAGCTCTCTTTGACTTGAATTCGGAGTGTTTTCTGAAGCAGCTTCTCATAACAACTCTGGAAAGCAGTTTTGAAATTTCTTTTAAAACATGCACTTTTATAACCCAGCAATTACACTCCCAGGCATTTCTCTTCCCCAAATGAAACTTAACGTCTGTATAAAGCATTATGCACAAATATTCATGACATCCTTTTTTTTTTGTGTGTGTGTGTGTGTGTGTATGCCTTGTGCATGTGAAGCAAGCACTCAACCAATTCAGCTATATCCCAGCCCCCTATTTATAACATCTTAATTTGTCATAAACCAAAAATAGAAACAACCCATTCCTTCAATGGATTAGTGGTTAAACAAGTTATTGTGCATCCATACCTGATAATACTATTCAGCAATAAAAGGAAGAAAATGTTGACAAAAGCAAAAACTTGAATTTCACGAGCATGATGTTGAGTGGGAAAAGATGATCCTAAAAGGTAATATACTGTATAATTCTACTTATATACCACTCTTGAAATAACACAATTATGGAAATGGAAAATAGATTGCCAAGTGTTGGTGGATTTTAGGGATGGAGGAGGGTGAGTGTAACTGAAAGGGTAACTGAGGGAGGACTTTGTGGTAATGAGATAGTTGATGTGGTAGTTTCAAGAATCTAGGCTAGAATATAGGATAAAACAAGAACTATGCACAAAAATGAATAAACTAATAGTGTATCATGTTGTTTTGTAAATAAATAATCCTGTATTTAAAATCTTTTGATTTAACAAATTGTAAAGTTCAGGAAATTTCTATTTGAATGAAGTCTTGAATTTTCAGAATTAAGCAACTGACCTGACACCTGTAGCTCCCTAGTGGCTTTCTGCTCATAAGTCTGGGAGCAGAACCATCATCCATACAGGCCAGCATCTGAGGAATTGAATTTTTCTAGTTCTAGGGAGACTTGTCCAAGTACAAAGAAGTCCTTCACCAACACAGTCCTCCCTTGACAGGCTGCCATCTGCATAAATTTTGATCTTTTCCATCCCTGTAGAGATGGACCAAACCAGAGAATTGATCCTTGAAGAACTTCATTTCCATGGCTTCTGCATTTGTCTCAGGAGAGAGGAAGCAGGTGAAGATTGTGTCCTCCTCCTCCAGCACATGGACAGGCTTGTCTGGCCCAATCACTTGCCACTGGCCTGTGAGAGTAAACACAAGAGAAAAGTAAGCAAAACCTACTTAGGGCAGTGATGTTCATGAATGGAACATTCATCATGATCCCTTTTCTAAGCCCAGAGATATCATATCTGCATATTCCTACAATTGACATAACATATTCATATCAGTTACTTCATTTGGTTCCAAAAGACCTGAGAAGTGTATTTTATTGACATTGCCATTTTCAAGGTGAAAAACTCATGTCATTAAGTAAGTTATCTAGAGGCATGAGGGCACAATCTCCAAAAGAGGACCTTTTCATCAAAGGAGAGTATATACCCACATTCTCTTTCCTCTACTCATCTGCTCAGCAAAATCTCAAAACAGTTCTTTTTTTCTATTTCCTTGGCAAAAATGCAAAGAACACCCTTTTTTTCAATGACTTAGAAGAGTAGTATGAGGTGATTAAATCTCCATCTTACAGTAATTTGCTTCCTCATTTTGTAAATGTTTTATCAATACAATTAGAGGAATATATATTCTTTACCTATAAAAGTTTATTTGTGTTTCCTTACTATCTGTGTACTTATTCTGCAAAATTCTGAAAAACATGTTCAACACTATGGCAGGGAGAATTTGCCATTTTTATCTTAGAGGTTGGTTCTCTGGTACACTTACGTTGTGACGTATTCCTTCCATGGAGTGCATCTTTTACACTTGCTTGCCGCAGTCTGGCTGGGCACAAAATCACGAGCCACCACACACCTTGTAGATTCAAACAGCAACTCTTTATTCTCGAACTCACACGGGCACTCTACACACGTTCTGGGGGAAATCCACGTTCTCCGCCCAATTCACGTTCTGGGTGAAATCCCAAATACTCTCTCAATCCCGTGAGAACTCAACGGGAACTCAAGGAGCAGGCGCGCCTGAGGCAGCAGGATACGCCCTATTCCCAGCAGGGTACACCTTAAACCTGGAACCGCCCTAAACCCGGATTGTCCTAAACCAGGACGCCTAAACCCCGATCCGCCCTAAACCCGGATCCGCCCTGGTCCTTGAGCAAGGTCACCTTACATGCAATGTCACTGCAAATGACCTGGGTCATGCCATGCACCATTCTTACTTAGCAATGGCCCTCAGCATCTCCCCCCTTCTGATTAATTAAACAACAAGCAATGTGGCTTAAGGACTGTGCCTGGTAGGTTGTCCAATTCAACATATGGTTCTTACCCGTCATGGGAAAAACTGACCTCTAGGCGTCAGCCTCCTGTCTTAGGTTGATACCACTGCAATTGGATCATACCCGTCACTGACTACCGGTCCAGCATACAGCCATACTTGTGGATAGGCCTATGCACCAGTGGGGGGGTGAGGTTCTTGCCTCACCTCTGTTGGCCCCCAATTTTGGCCTTGGTGCCAGTGGGGGTGAGGTTCTTTGCCTCACCTCTGTTGGCCCCCAAATTTTAGACCATCACTAGCAGAAGGGAGGAGGATACAGAAATGCCACGACACCAAGCCAATTGACGGCTCCTTTGGAAAAATTGCATCACTGGTGACACCATCAGCAAAGATATGCCAGTACTACCACAATTCGCTGCACCAAATGATAGTTCACAATGTATACAAGTGATACATAGTCCAGGCAAGTTCTGAAAGCAGTTCAAAGTGGAGGAGTCTATCAATATGTCCATTTCCTCCCAAAGTAAATCGAGTCCTTGATTGAGCATTACTTGTTGAGTTATATTCATTGATGCATCAGTTTATACAGTTTACTGTGATAGCTATCATAGAAGCTGTAGTCTGGTTTTATCTTTGTCTTCACTGGCACTGGGATGGAGATAGGAATTCTGGCAATGATGCTAAAGAGACATTATCCTGAACAGAATTATTAAATATGATGAAAAGGAAAGGTGAAAGTAAACAAACAGATCTGTTAACCTCCTTTAAAAACAATCCTTAACAGTTGTTTACCTAATTTAAATTAGTAAACAAACAGATCTGTTAACCACCTTTAAAAACAATCCTTAACAGCTGTTTACCTAATTTAAATTAAACCATTTAAATCACGTGAATAAAAAAAAAAATAATAATCCGGATCCATTTTTTCATGAGCGCTCCTCATATATGATATATGGACATACGCACACACAGACATACAACACAAAACACAAATGTGCACACAAACGTACAACACATAAGACAATAATAAAGGCCTTGTAGCTTTACCTAGGTGAAATCTCCATTGCAATGTTTAAAAACTCCACAGTCAAAAAATAAAACTGATCAGAAAAACATTAACCTAGGTTTGTATGAGCTCAAAAAAAAAAAAAAAATAGAACTTTATGATGTGGGAAAATGCAATAATAAAATAGATATTGAAAAAAGCATCCTGGTTAATCACTGTCACAGATGTAAGAATAGCCAAGCTGGAGCTCTGGATATCAACTGTTATGGATTTAAGAGTAAAATCATCTTCTTTTTATTCTGTAGAAATTGCTTTGGTTAGTCTCTCTGGAATCCAAATCGGTTGCTGTTCTCCCCGTGGAAACACAAACAGAACCCCGACTCCAGACAATCACTGGGTCAGGACCTTTCCATTGTCCTGTTAGAATATCTTTCCAAAGTACCTTAGGCTTATGTACATTTTTTGGATACATATGCCTTTCCGCAGCACTAAGTCCTGATGAATCCAAATTTAAAAAGTTTAGAGTAAAAAGCGTTATTTTAAGTTTATCTTTGGGGGATATATACCCTTTTCCAATTCCCTCTTTTTGTTTTAATAAGTACATTTTAATCTTCTATTTTATCCAATATTTGACTTTAAACTTTTCTCTTCTACCTTTTTCTATTTAGAATGTCTGTATCTAATAGTTGTCTTAGCTTTTTGCATTTTTTATCTGAAATACCTTTATTTGACATTTTTAACCATTTTTTATCTTGTTTTTATCTTCTAAGGTTTGTACATTCACCCTTAGTTGCTTTTTTTCCTACTAGTTTTCTTTTGTTTCCTATTTTGTGGGTTTAAAATTCTTGTCTTCCTACATCTTTTCTATCTTTCTACATCTTCTTTATCTTTTTTCTTTTTAACTTTCTATACTTCTGTCTTTAAAGTTTTTCACTTTAAATTTTTAATCTTCTTTATCTAAATATCTTTTATCCCATTATCTTCCCATTTTTTTAAGTAATGCCTTTACAATTAACTAGGCTTTGAATGACGCAATCTTTCCTCTGTCATGAAGGCATTTTAACCACCTTAAATTTAACCTTTTAAAGCCTTTTGCAACTTACTTAGACATTTTACAACTTTTTACTTTACCACACAAAGATTATCTCATCTAGAAACATTTCTTTTTCTTTTAACCTTCCATATTAAAATATATTTCCACATCCTGAATCTTTTTATATCTCTTTTTTCTTTTTTCCGCCATGAAGGTATCTCGACCACCTTCAATTTAACCTTTTAAAGCCTTTTAATTATCATCTATACTGTACTTTTAAATGTACTTTTTCACCACCTACAACTTCACTCTTTTAAACGAGGCTTAGATTCTGTTTAAATCGCTTTAATGTTAGTTTACGTGGCTGCCCTTCAACCAAAGGCTTTTTTTTCCTCCATTAAGAAGCTTTGTCTCAATCTGCCATGTACAAATATCTTTTTCTTCTTTCTTCCTTTCTCAAGCTTTTAAATTAAGTCTAGTTTCCTCAAAATCTTTTTAAATGACATTTTACAACTTTTTACTTTACCACACAGAGATTATCTCATCTAGAAACATTTCTTTTTCCTTTAACCTTTTATATTAAAATATATTTCCACATCTTGAATCTTTTTCTATCTCTTTTTTAACCGTTAACCCTTTTTATAAATTCATATTTTGAAACAACTCTTATAAAATTTCTGATTTAGACAAATTACTCCACTTTAATAAGATGAAAGACTTTATGTTTTTTATGATACTATAATACTATAATTGAAACCCAACTGAAAATTTTTCTACTCTTTGTATATAAATTACACATGATAGAATCTTAACACTTAGTAACCTTGTTTTAGCAAAGACACAGACACAAAGCAATATTAAACATTTTTCCATTTACCAATTTATGAAAACACACATAATGTTTAAATATATTACCTTATGGAACTTAATAAGTAAAGAGTACTTCATTTCATATTTAGTGGTTGATATTTTAACACTTTAGCTTTGTAAATTAATCAGATGTCTGTAAAAACCAAGATCTTAGACAAATGTAGTAAACAGAACTAGCCCTCTCTTTCTTGTTGAAGAAAAATCCTTCTACAGGATACCAGGATGGTCCCATTGATATACTTAATAACTCGTCTTTAAAAAGCCATGGGCTACATTTTTGTATTGTATCAACATATGTCCTAACTGTTCTTGGTCTTACTGGGGTGCCTCTTTCCTCTAACAATTTCTCTTCCTCGGAGGCGAACAACTTTAAACCTTGAGTCAACCATTTTCCCCAGTTTGCCTGAGAAAGTTCTAGGAACAGGCAACTTGAAATAAAAACAAAATAAATCCAAACAAGAACACATTGTTTTTTGAAATGGTCACCCATTCTTTCGCCCTCCTTCAGGGGCGAGTAATTTCACTTACCTCCAAGTTTCAGACGTTCCACATACAGGCCACCAAATGCCGCAGTCTGGCTGGGCACAAAATCACGAGCCACTCACACCTTGTAGATTCAAACAGCAACTCTTTATTCCCGAACTCACTCCGGCACTCTACAAACACGTTCTGGGGCAAATCCACGTTCTCTGCCAAATTCCACGTTCTGCATCCCAAATACTCTCTACATCCCGCGAGAACTCAATGGGAACTCAAGGAGCAGGCGTGCCTGAGGCAGCAGGATACGCCCTATTCCCAGCAGGGTACACCTTAAACCTGGAACCGCCCTAAACCAGGATTGCCCTAAACCAGGAACGCCCTAAACCCCGATCCGCCCTAAACCCGGATCCGCCCTGGTCCTTGAGCAAGGTCAGCTTACATGCAATGTCACTGCAAATGACCTGGGTCATGCCATGCGTCATTCTTACTTAGCAATGGCCCTCAGCACTTGCTTGATAATTTTTCCACCTTATAATTTTGGCTTTAAACAGCACTTCTAATGTTTTATCAACATATATTTCTGTAATTAATAGAATTATGTTCCTCTACCCAAATAATCTGTTGTGGCTAATCTCCAATGTGATGGTATTTAAAGATGGGATCTTTGGTAGGTGATTAGGGTTAGACTAGATCATGAGGGCAGGGCTCTTTTCCAATGAGATTGCTGTCCTTATAATAGAGGGAAAGATATTGGAGCACCCTACCCCCTCTCTCTCTGCAAGTGTATGGAGGAACAGCCATGTGAGGACACAGGGACTATCAGTCCTCCAACCAAAATCAAATTTTCTGACACCTTGATGTTGGAATTCTCACCTCCATCACCTCCAAAGCATTAAGAAAGTAAGTTTCTCTTGTTTAAGCCACCCAGTCTGTGGTATTTGCAATGGTAGCCTGAGCTAATATACATACATTAATTTTGTTGATTTTTTTCTCATACAACTTCATCTTCATCTTTAATTTGATCATCTTGTCTGAAGGATAGCGAGTATTTGTGTTTTTGTGAGTCTCTGCCCCACAATTCTCAGCTCCATGGGACAGGACCTGTGTGTTTTACTCAGCACAGCATCCCCTGGGTCTAGCATCATGCCCAACAAAAACAAGGGTAATAAGGATGAATGGTGAGTGCCGTTTTATTTCCTAGGCAAGTTCCTGTTGCAGAACATGCTTGCCATGATATATTGAATAGATTTACTCTTAGAAGAGTTCCTAAACTGTGGATGACCACTCTATTAAACCTCTATATATGTAACTACTTTGTGAATGCCTCTTGATTAATCCACATATGTTTATTATGATATGCATACATCTACCTGTTATTGGTGCATAAGCAACAAAGGACAAGTGAGTCCTATGTAAATACTCAAATAAGTGAAATTTTAAATTTTTAGTTTAATTATTTCTTGTTTTAAATATTTTATAAATAATTATAAAATGTATTTTATCATGCATCTTCAAGAAGAGTCTTATTAAATAAAATGAGACTATTCAGGATGATCTCTTACCATCTGCTGACATGAAGTAGCAGATCCTGAGGTCCTGCTCCTCACTGTCCAACTCTGAATTTCCCTGCAGCAGATTGGAAACTTTCCCTGCCCACTGACAACTCCACTCCAGAACTTGACTTATGCCTCTCTGTTGAGATCTTCTCTTGCCATTTGGAATATGTTTATTCAAGGTGGAGGACAGCACCCAGAATATGCCAGGTTCCAACTGATTCCTCAGTTAAAGGTCTGGACCCATTCCCTCCTTTGTTTCTATAATCACAAGCATTCCCAACTCAGCATGTTCACAGCTGGACACATTGTTTTCTCTCAAACATCCTAAAAAGTGTTTCCTTCCACTCAGGCAACCAAGTCAGACATGTGGGTGCTCTACTAGAGACCTCTCCTGTACTAAACCCCCACAGTTCAGCTGAGACAACATTAAATTTATTCATCTTAACATCTTTAGTGTGTCCCAGTCCCATTGTCATAGTGTCTCTTCAGATGTCCACTCTCATTATTTCTGGGCTACCATAATTATTTCCAGAGTGCCTGAGTCCTTCACACTGCCTGGAATTGGTAGATGCAGCTAGGAGGTAAGGAGAAGCAGAGAGAATACAAATAACAAAGATGCCTTTGTCCCATTGTGCCAATAATCATTGTAGTTGAAAAATCAAATTGTTCAACAGTATGTGGGTAGAAAGCAGTCCCATATGGATGGCTTACCTCACCCAAACTGGAGGAGACTGAGAGCCAACATGAGCATGAAGGCCATGGAGATTTCTGCCAGATCAAGCTCATGAGACAGCAGGAGGGATGGATGGATGGATTTGAAAGAAGAGAAGATCAGGACAGCAATCCAAGGTGCAGGTGTCATAGTGAGGCTCAGCATAAGTTGATAGAAAACTGCACTATTCTCCTTAGAGTCTCCCTGATACAGACATGGCTGTGTCAGGAATGGGAACTGTAGACTGTGAAACTGTACATTTATTGACAGATCATAAGCATCAATCTCAAACTAGAAAAGAAAAGACAGAAAAAAGATGGGTAGGACACAGTGGGGAAGACTTTGTCCTGGGTCTAGACTTTCTATGGACTAAAGTAGCATGGAACTGTCAAATGTAGGGATATTTTCCATCCTAGTCCAGCAGGTTAAACTATACAATCAAGATCTAGTCCTGAAAGAGAGGTCTTCTAAGTACAAGGTAATGGGTTGTCCAGGCAAACAGTTGGTGCTCCATGAGGAGTAACTAGACACAGGTGAAACCACCATTTCCTGGCATAGTCTGAAGGAATCCCATACACCCATCCCCTGTGCTGAGCTCAGGAGTAGGACTCTGATCATAGGGCCAGATTGGAAGGAGTTGCTTTAAAAAGACAGAAACTTGGTCTCCAATAATTCAAGGTATTGGAAAAGGTACCAGGCAGTGATTCAGGCAGGAGAAAGGCAAAGTCTCATTCATTCAGTCACTAATTTGATATACTAAGTTAGGGCCCCTACAATTTCAAAATATGTAATCTTTTAAAAGTATATATGAACTCACAATAAGTAGTCAATCACATCCTAGACCAGAAAGCAATTTTACAAGAAATCCAAGATGGTGGGCTAGAGGGAGGCTGCATTCCTTGTCACTCCATGACCTGAGATTCAAGCACTGGGAATACTGTTTCTCTGATAGTTATTAGAGGACCCCTGACAGCTTCTCCTGTGTGGAATCCTGGCTACCCTGCCCATGCAGGTCTCCTGGCCTCAGCATCTGTGCAGGACCCTTGGTGGTTTGCCCATGCAGGACCCCTGGCCATGGCTTCTGTGCAGTATCCCCAGCTGCCACTCCCATGTGTACCCCCATCTACCAATGTGGGGCTCCCGGTTGCCTCCATCTAGGGACACTGCAACTGCTACCTTCATTTGGTAGCCTGCACCTGGGGATACTGGACAGGGTCTGGAGACAGCTGCACAACACAGAGCTGCATCTCTGAACATGCCACTCAATGCCACCATCCAGCCTACCCCAATGCCCCATCTCTGAAAGCAGCCACCTCCATCTTGGGACACCTTTGATGCCATCTTGGGTTAGCATTGCTACCACCATTGCCATCTATAGTTGGGGTAACTCCCAGCTTGGGATACCAGCTGGGGCCTAGAAGCAATATCAAGGTACCTGTAGTTCCCCAACTCCTCCAGCCCCCATAGCCACTAACTAGGCACAGTGCTTGCATCTACATGGCCAGTCTGTAGCTTGAAAAGTCTGGCCCTCACCTGCCAGATACAAAACAGCTTTCCTCCACAGGTGTTCAGGCGCCAGGGCACGCAGCCCATAAGATCTCTGGATTGGGAAGTAGAAAGGGAGGAGTTGAGTGAGATACAGTGAGACTAAATTAGAGACCAGGAATTGTGAGGTCTATAGGTGATATAAGGAGACCAGGTGCCCCCATCACATGATCAGGTCCCAAAGGAGATTCTTGGGGTGCAGTCTCTCATCAGGGACTGGGCAAGTGCTATACCCCACCTCCACCCCCAATACCAACACTCCCACTCAAATTACCTTCACCAGCCTGAGGGTGGAGATACCAGCAAACAATAGATAACTTCACCGATTGTATGAGAAGGGAAGCAGTAAAGATGCTGAACTCCAATAAAAACAATCGTTTAATTTTCCTTCAAGATTTCTTTTTCTTTTTCTTTTTTTTTTCCTCTCTTTTCTCGCCCTCACATCCCCAACATTTGTAAAATTTACATGCATTAGGCTACTGAGGACTGGGATTTCTGAACTGCATATTACAGTTGTGTTGTATATTCTTTTATCTTCTATTTTTACATTTTTCTTTTCTTAATTTTTATTGTTTGTTTCTTGAACTCTCTCTATTGTCTTTCCACTTACTTGTCTCCCCAAAATCTCTTCCTCTCTTTTCTCTTGCTACTAGCTAGCTTCTTTGGATTCCTCTTTCATGCTTCCTAAGATCCAATAACTCTTTATCCTCCTACCTCCTTATCATCTCATCCTATACCCCCACCGCAGTTCTCTCTTTGTCTACCATTAAAAATTGTAGACTCTTTTGCAAACCTACTGTTTATATTGTAGATAATAATTGAACTCATATTTCTGTATAAGGTGACAAAATTAGGTTTAAGGCTGTATGTAGATTGTGTTGAGATCTGTTAATATTGATCTCCCCCTTAAAGGAGAGGTATTGGAATGCTGCAGGGACACTATAAGTCTATAGGGCAAAAACTGTAACACCTCAGATCTGCACTGCTAGAAAGAAAGAAACATGAACAACATGAAAAAAAAACAAGGGATTAAAGTGTCCCAAACAAACTAGAATACTACATAATTAGAAAGCATGTCCAGCACAGCAAAAGAAATATCAGAGAAGGAATTCAGGAGGTATATAATTTAAATGTTCTGTGAATTAAAGGATGATATAAGAGAGCAAATACAGGCAGCAAAAGATCGTTTTGATAAAGAGCTACATAAGCAAATACAGGAAGCAAAAGATTAATAAGGAGGTAGAGATTCTGAACAAAAAAATCCCTCAGAAATTCTTGAAATGAAGGAAATAATAAACCAAATTTAAAACTCAATAGAAAGCATCACAGAATGATTAGACTACTTAGAAGACAGAACCTCAGACAATGAAGACAAAATATATAATCTTGAAAATAAAGTTGACCACACAGTGAAGACGGTAAGAAACCGTGAGCAGAAAATCCAAGAATTTGAGGATAACATGAAAATACAAAATTTAAGAATTATTGGGATAGAGGAAGTCATAGGAATAAAAAACCAAAGGAATAAAAAATCTATTCAATGAAATAATATCAGAAAATTTTCAAAACCTGAAGAATGAATTGGAAAATTGATTATAAGAGGCTTAGGACACCAAATGTAAAAAATCACAACAGATCAACACCAGGCATATTATAATGAAAATGCTTAGCCTACAGAATAAGAAAGAATTTTAAAAGCCACAAGAGAAAGGAATCAGGTTACACACAGTGGGAAACCAACTAAGATCTCTGCAGATTTCTCAACCCAGACCCTGAAAGCTAAAAGATCCTGAAATAACATATACCAAGCTCTAAAAGAAAATGGATGCCAATCAAGAATCTTATATCCAGCAAAATTAAATTTAAATTTGATGACAAAATAAAACCTTCCATGATAAACAAGTTAGAAGAATTTGCAACTAGAAAGCCTGAATGACAGAATATCCTTAGCAAAATATTCAATGAGGAGTAAATAAAAATCAACAATGGAACACAGAAAAAGGAGGTATCACACTAAAGGAAAACCCAATCAAAGGAGAAACCAAGTCTAGTTAAAAACCAAAAAATGAACAAAAAATATAGAGAATACAAACCATGTCTCAATAATAGCCCTGAATGTTAATGGCCAAACTCATTAATCAAAAGACATAGATGGGATGATTGGATTTTTTTAAAAAAAGACCCAACAATATGCTGCCTTCAAGATTCTCATCTCATAGGAGAAGGCATCCACAGACTGAAGGTGAAAGGTTGGGAAAAAAAACAAAACATGCCACTATGTAAATAAGCAGGGGTTTTCATCCTCATATCAAATAAAGCAGATTTCAAGCCAAAGTTTTCAAAAGGGATAAAAAAGAACACTACTAGTTAAATCAGAGCTGAATAATTAAAATCAGAGCTGAAATCAATGAAATTGAAATAAAGAAGCAATTGAAAAAAATTGACAAAAGGAAAAGTTAGTTCTTTGAAAAAAATAAACAAAATTAATAAACCCTTAGCCACACTAACAAAGAGGAGAGAGAGAATTCAAATTACTAAAATCCATGATAAAAAGGTAATATTAAGACAGACACTACAAAAAGACAGAAGGTAATTAGAAACTATTTTGAAAATTTGTACTTCAATAAAATAGAAAATATCAAAGACTTCAACAAATTTCTAGATTTACCCAAACTGAATCAGGACAACATACACAGATTAAACAGATCAATTTCAAGCAATGAAAAGAAGATGTCATCAAAAGCCTACCAACCAAGAAAAGCCCAGGACCAGATGGATTCACAGCTGAGTTCTACAAGACCTTCAAAGAAGAACTAACACCAATACTCCTCAAATTATTCAATGAAACAGAAAAAGAGGGAAAACTTCCAAACTCATTTTATGAAGCCAATATCACCCTGATTCCAAAACTAGATAAAGACATATCAAGAAAACAAAAATTCAGACCAATATCTCTCATGAACATAGATGCAAAAATTCTCAATAAAATTCTGGCAAATCAAATAGAAAAACATATTAAAAATATAGAGTATCACAATCAAGTGGGG
Source organism: Marmota monax (assembly GCF_021218885.2). Classification (NCBI taxonomy): domain Eukaryota; kingdom Metazoa; phylum Chordata; class Mammalia; order Rodentia; family Sciuridae; genus Marmota; species Marmota monax. The sequence goes on along the minus strand of NW_026694212.1, from coordinate 713,872 downwards.
TTTATCCCAGGGATGCAAAATTTGTTCAACATATGGAAATCAATAAATGCAATTCATCAATAGGCTTAAAGATAAGAATCATATGATCATCTCAATAGATGCAGAAAAAGCATTTGACAAAATACAGCACCCCTTCATGTTTAAAACTCTAGAAAAACTAGGGATAATAGGAACATATCTCAACATTGTCAAAGCTATCTATGCTAAGCCCAAGGCCAACATCATTCTAAATGGAGAAAAAATTGAAAGCATTCACTCTAAAACCTGGAACAGGACAGGGGTCCCCTTTTTCACCACTTCTCTTCAATAAAGTCCTTAAGACTCTAGCAAGAGCAATTAGACAGATGAAAGAAATTAAAGGGACACAAATAGGAAAAGAAGAACTAAAACTATCACTATTTGCCCATGGCATGATTGTATACTTAGAGGATCCAAAAAATTCCACCAGACACTTCTAACACTAATAAATTAATTCAGCAAAGGATATAAAATCAATACCCATAAATCAAACGCATTTCTGTATATCAGTGACTGTTGAGAGCCACAGCCGAAGGGGCCCCAGCAAACTTCCAGCTGCCAGCAAACTTCCAGCTGCCGGCTGATGATTGGCTCACAGCGGCCCCAGCAACATCTAGCTGATTGGCTCCTCGGCCCCAGCAACATCTAGCTGATTGGCTCCTCTGCGGTGATGCTCATTGGGCTGTTTCCCTGCCCTTTCAGACCACGGAGCTGCTCATTGGGGGACTTTTTTGGCTCTGCCCACGTGACCCAGCCAATCGGCCTCAAGAGCAGGAGGATTGTGGGAGGTGGAGAGAAGCTTGTGTGGGAGAGAGAGGCTTGTGGAAAGCCAGTGGTGGCAGTTGAGGCTCTGAGGGTTTTTCCTGAGAGGCTGTTTTGTTTGGCGTGTGTGGTTCTAAAAATAAAGTTAGTTTCTTTTGACAAGTGGCTCCTGATTGTGCCCAGCCAGACTGCGGCATTTGGTGGCTCGCACGGGGAGCGACTGAGGGTAAGTGAAACTGCTCGCCCCTGAGGGCAGGGCGAGAGGATGGGTAGCCATTTTAAGATTCCTCTTTTATTTTGCTTCACTTTTGTTTTAAGTTGCCTGTCCCTGGAGATGAGTGAGACGGAAGAAAAACCGCTCACATCTGAGGAAAAACTATTTACGTCTGAGGAACAGATAGGGAGAAAGGACGGATGCACATGTCAGGAGGATAGAAAGGCCATAATGACTTTTTGTTGTTCCCTTTTTATTTCATTCTGTCTCGGTTTTGTTTGGCGTCATCTTGTTGGGTTGTATTATAGTAGAAATACGGGATCAGAAATTAGTAAAAAACAAACTGAAAGAGTGTTAAGTAAATTGTTAGAGGAAGGAGGCATCTCAGTAAAATCAAGAACAATTAGGGCATACGTTGATACAATACAAAAATGTAGCCCATGGCTTTTTAAGGAGGAGTTGTTAAATATATCACAATGGAACCATCATGGTGAAGATTTAAAAAGAATAGAAAAGAAAAGCCCAGGGACTCTGCCAGATGGCACATTGCCATTGTGGACGTTCATATCTTGTTTGCTTAGTCCAAAGCCTTCAGTTCAGACAATGGTAGAGGAAGGAGAAGACATAATGATTCAAGTAAAAGAGAAGGTCTCTCAAGTTAGTCAGACAGAAGAAAAGATTCAAGTAAAAGAGAAGGCCTCTCAAGCTAGTCAGACAGAGAAAGAAAGTGTAAAACAGAAAAAGCCATCAGGGGGAAAGTTACAACAGGAGACTGCTACTAACACCTTTCTATCACCAGAGGGTGTAAGTGTCCAACCAACAGCACCACCTCTACAGGAGACTGCTACTAACACCTTTCTATCACCAGAGGGCGTAAGTGTCCAACCAACAGCGCCACCTCCATATGCTGGGAGGCCCCCAACCCCCGCAGTTGATAGTTGGGATCCTGAGACAAGATCTCAAATATTAACATGCCCTGTATTTGAGGCAGGAGGGCAGCGATTTTACCAAGTTTTAAATTTCAAAACAGTGAAGCAGCTAGAAGAGGCTGTAACAACCTATGGTCCTCAAGCACCCTTCACTGTAAGCATGGTCGAATCCATTAACAACTTGAACATGACGCCAGCAGATTGGGCTAATATGTGTAAAGCTGTGCTAAATGGAGGACAATACCTGTTATGGAAGGTTGCCAATGAGGAATTTTGCAAGGAGACGGCTAGGTGAAATGCAGCAGCTGGTTATCCTCAGAGAAATCTAGATATGTTGTTAGGAAAGGGACCTTATGAGGATCAGCAGCAACAAATTGCATATGATCCTGGCGTATACGCACAAATTGCTGCAGATGCAATTAAGGCATGGAAGACTTTACAAGGACATGGAGGTTTACAAGGTCAATTATCTAAGGTAATACAAGGAGCTAATGAACCTTATGCTGAATTTGTAGATAGGCTTATTCAAACAGCTACCAGAGTTTTTGGGAATACAGAACAAGCAATGCCATTACTAAAACACCTGGCTTATGAGCAAGCGAATCGTTGGTGCAGAGATATCATTAGACCATGGAAACATGAAGATTTAAACACATATATTAAATTATGTAGAGACATTCATGAACAAGAGCAAGTCGTGGCAGCTGCAGTAAAACAGGCTTTAGATGCCAGAGACATTAATGAACAAGGGCAAATTGTGGCAGCTGCAGTAAAACAGGCTTTAGATGCCAGGCCAAGAACATGCTACAATTGTGAACAAACAGGACATTTTAAAAGGAATTGCCCCATTGGAGGAGGGTTTAACAAAACTAGGTATCAAAGGAGTAGAATACCAGGTATTTGCCCACGATGCCGTAGAGGGAGACATTGGGCTAATGAATGCCGTTCTCAAACCACCATAGAGGGTACTCCATTATCAAAAAACGAACAAGGACCAGTGTTTATCCACGATATTGTGGAGAAAGGCATCGGGCTCCATTGCCAAAAAATGGACAGGGGGGCCCAATGCTCCGGGGCCCAAAACCACAAATATACGGAGCACTGGAGGAACCCAGCAACCCCATCAGGGTAGTGCCCAGGACACATTGTCCATCAGATCCCTCATCAGACAAACCAGAGGGAGCGCAGGGTTGGACATCTGCGCCTCCGCCAGAGCAGTACTAACTCCAGAGATGGGAGTTCAAATCATTCCCACAGGGGTGAAAGGACCTCTTCCCAAAGGAACAGTAGGCTTATTATTGGGATGCAGCTCTTCTACTCTAAAAGGACTTATGATAAGTCCTGGGGTAATTGATCCCAATTATGAAGGTGAAATAAAAATTATAGCCAGTTCTCCAAAGGGTATATCAGTAATTTCACCAGGAGATAGAATAGCACAGTTACTAATAATACCCAGCCTACATGATAAATTTTCCAGTCATACTGTAGAAAGAGGTTCCAAGGGATTAGGCTCCACAGGTGTAGATTGGGCTATGCTTTCTTTAAATTTAGATTCTTGCCCCATGCTAAAACTAAATATTCAAGGACATGAATTTAATGGGCTACTGGATACAGGTGCAGACCTTAGCATCATCTCTCGTCAAGAATGGCCAAAACATTGGCCATTACAACAAGCCACTCAAACGCTTCGAGGCCTAGGAGTGGCAACTAATCCCCATAGAAGTGCAATGGTATTAGATTGGAAGGATCCTGAAGGATGTGAAGGAACTATACAGCCATATGTATTGGGTCATCTTCCTATAAATTTATGGGGACGAGATGTCCTAGATCAATTAGGTTTGACATTAACAAATAACATCAACCAAAATGCACCCACTATTATGACTAGACAAGGTTTTAGGAAAGGAAAAAGATTAGAAAAACAAGAACAAGGTATAGCAGCACCAATACAAATAGATCAAGGAACAGAAAGACATGGGTTGGATTTTCAGAAAGGGCCACTGAGACAATAAAAATTACTTGGAAATCAGAAAGACCAGTATGAGTTCCTCAGTGGCCCCTGACTAAAGAAAAGATACAAGCAGCCCATGACCTGGTCAAACAACAATTAGCAGAAGGACATATACAACCTTCTGTATCTCCCCATAATACTCCCATTTTTGTCATCAAAAAGAAATCTGGTAAATGGAGATTATTGCAAGATTTAAGAGCCATTAATAATGAGATGGTTATTATGGGACCTGCTCAATCAGGGATTCCTCAGTTGTCTGCTTTGCCAAAAACCTGGTATGTTTTAGTTATAGATATTAAAGATTGTTTTTTTCTTTGCTTTCCACTATACAAAGTCTAATCTGGGACAGAAAAGATCCATTCTTTATAGGACATATCAGGGCACATACAGGATTGCCTGGAGCCCTTAGTTTGGGCAATGATTTAGCAGATAAAACTACACATGACATACATATTTTCTCTACACTAGAAGAAGCTATAAATTTTCATAAAAAGTTCCATGTCAATGCTAATACTTTACAAAAGCGTTTTAAAATAACTAAGGAACAAGCTAGACAAATAATAAAACAATGTCAAAATTGTGTGACCTTTTTACCACAAGTTAATCTTGGAGTCAATCCTAGAGGATTGATACCTAACCATATTTGGCAGATGGACGTCACACACTTGCCAGAATTCGGAAAATTAAAATATTTGCATGTTACAGTTGATACTTCTTCTGGATTTTTGATGGGCTCCCTTCATGCCGGAGAAAAAACTAAAGATGTTATAGCTCATTGCTTACAAAATTTTGCCACTGTGGGTGTTCCAAAACAGTTAAAAACAGATAATGCCCCTGGTTATTCTTCTACCTCTTTTAAACAATTTTGCTCAACATTTGGCATTACTCATATAACAGGAATCCCATACAATCAACAGGGACAAGGCATAGTTGAAAGAGCTCATCAAACTATTAAAATGTACTTATTAAAGCAAAAAGAAGGAATTGGGAAGGGGTATATATTCCCCAAAGATAAACTTAAAATAACCCTTTTTACTCTAAACTTTTTAAATTTGGATTCATCAGGACTTAGTGCTGCGGAAAGGCATATGTGTCCAAAAAATGTACATAAGCCCAAGGTACTTTGGAAGGATATTCTAACAGGACAATGGAAAGGTCCTGACCCAGTAATTGTCTGGAGTCGGGGGTCTGTTTGTGTGTTTCCACAGGAAGAACAGCAGCCGATTTGGATTCCAGAGAGATTAACCAAGGTCCTGACCCAGTGATTGTCTGGAGTCGGGGGTCTGTTTATGTGTTTCCACAGGGAGAACAGCAGCCGATTTGGATTCCAGAAAGATTAACTAAAGCGATTTCTACAGACCAAAAAGAAGATGATTTGGCTCAAATCCGTAACAACTGATATCCAAAACTCCAGTTTGGCTATTCTTACATCTGCAACAGAACCAGGATGCTTTTTTCAATATCTATTTTATTATTGCCCTTTGCCATATCATGAAGTTCTATTTTGTTTTTTGAGCTCATACAGACCTAGGTTAATGTTTTGCTGATCAGTTCTATTTTTTGACTATAGAGTTTTTAAACATTGCAATGGAGATTTCACCTGTAAAAAGTTATAAGGCCTTTACTATAATGTTATGTGTTGCATGTATTATATTATGTGTGCACACTTGTGTTTTGTGTTATATGTTTGAATGTATGTATGTCCATATATCATATAAGATGAGCACTCATGATAAAATGGATCCAAATATTTTTTTTCACGTGATTTATATGGTTTAATTTAAATTGGGTAAACAACTGTTGAGGATTGTTTTAATATGTAAACAAAAAAGAAGGTTAACAGATCTGTTTGTTTACTTTCACCTTTCCTTTTCATTATATTTAATAATTCTCTTAAAGACAATGTAAATTGTTAAGAAAATTGTTTTCTTTTAGTGCCTTCTGGAATGTTACATAATTTTTTCTTTAGCCATTATTGCCAGAATTCCTATCTTCATCCCAGTGCTGGTGAAGTCAAAGATAAAACCAATCTACAGCTTCTACAATAGCCATCACTGAACTGCTTGCAGAACTTGCCTGGACACATTGTGAGCTCACCTGTATGCATTGTGAACTATCTGTTGGTGCAGCGACTTGTGGTAGTGTTGGGGTATTTTTGCTGATGATGTCACCAGTGGTACAATTTTTCAAAGGAGCCCTCAATTGGCTTAATGTCATGGCATTTTGCATCCTCCTCTACTAGTGATGGTCTAAAATTTGGGGGCCAACAGAGGTGAGGCAAAGAACCTCACCCCCCCACTGGTGCAAAGGCCTATCCACAAGTATAGCTGTATACTGGACCGGTAGTCAGTGATGGGTAAGATCCAATTGCAGTGGTACCAACCTAAGACAGGAGGCTGACGCCTAGAGGTCAGTTCATCCGATGACGGGTAAGGACCATATGTTGAATTGGACTGCCTAACAGACACGGTCCCTAAGCCACATGCTTGTTGTTTAAACAGAGAGGGGGAGATGTTGAGAGCCACAGCCGAAGGGGCCCCAGCAAACTTCCAGCTGCCAGCAAACTTCCAGCTGCTGGCTGATGATTGGCTCACAGCGGCCCCAGCAACATCTAGCTGATTGGCTCCTCGGCCCCAGCAACATCTAGCTGATTGGCTCCTCTGCGGTGATGCTCATTGGGCTGTTTCCCTGCCCTTTCAGACCACGGAGCTGCTCATTGGGGGACTTTTTTGGCTCCGCCCACGTGACCCAGCCAATCGGCCTCAAGAGCAGGAGGATTGTGGGAGGTGGAGAGAAGCTTGTGTGGGAGAGAGAGGCTTGTGGAAAGCCGGTGGTGGCAGTTGAGGCTCTGAGGGTTTTTCCTGAGAGGCTGTTTTGTTTGGCGTGTGTGGTTCTAAAAATAAAGTTAGTTTCTTTTGACAAGTGGCTCCTGATTGTGCCCAGCCAGACTGCGGCAAGTGACAAATCCTCTGAAAGGCAAACAAGGAAAGGTATCCCATTTATAATAACCTAAAAAATACTTGGGAATCAACTTAATGAAAAAGTGAAAGACCTCTACAATGAAAACTACAGAATGCTAAAGAAATTAAAGAGGACATTAGAAGATGGAAAGATATATCTTGTTCTTGGATAGGCAGAATTAATATTGTCAAAATGACCATACTACCAAAAGCACCATACAGATTTAATGCAATTCCAATCAAAATCCCAATGACATTCCTCATAGAAATAGAAAAAGCAATCATGAAATTCATCTGGAAAAATAAGAGACTCAGAATAGCTAAAGCAATCCTTAGCAAGAAGAGTGAAGCAAGTAGCATCACTATACCAGACCTTAAACTATACTACAGAGCAATAGTAATAAAAACAGCATGGTATTTGCAACAAAATAGACATGTAGACCAAAGGTACAAAATAGAGGACACAGAGACAAACCTATATAAATACAGTTATCTTATATTAGACAGAGGCACCAAAAACATACATTGGTAAAAAGATAACCTCTTCAACAATGGTTCTGGGAAAACTGGAAACCCATATGCAGCAAAATGAAATTAAGCCCCTATCTCTCACCATGTGCAAAAGTCATCTCAAAGTGGATCAAGGACCTAGGAATTAAACTAGAGGCACTGTGCCTAATAGAAGAAAAAGTAGGCTCAAAACTCCATCATGTCAAATTAGGCCTCCAACTTCCTTAACAAGAATCTTATAGCACAAGAATTAAAATCAAGAATCAATAAATGTGATGTATTCAAACTAAAAAACTTCTAGAGAGTCTACAGAATGGGAGAAAATTTTTACCACATGCACATCAGATAGCACACTAATCTACAGGATGTATAAAGAACTCAAAAATCTTAACACAAGAAAAACCCAAAAAACAAATAACCCAATCAATAATAGGCTAAGGAAATGAACATGCAGTTCTCAGAAGAAGATATATACTCAATCAACAAATATATGAAAAAATATTCAACATCTCTAGCAATTACAGACATGCAAATCAAAACTACTCTTAAGATTTTATTTCTCTGCAGTCAGAATGGCAGTTATTAAGAAAATAAGTGTTGGTGAGGATGTAGGGGGAAAGGCACACTCATACATTGCTGGTGCAACCAATCTGGAAAGCAGTACGAAGATTCGTTGGAAAGCTGAGAATAAAACCACCATTTGACCCAGTTATCCCACTCCTCAGTCTATACTCAAAAGACTTAAAACAGCATACCACAGTGACACAGCACAATTCACAATTCACAATAGCTAAATGTGCAACCAATTGACGAATGGATAAAGAAACTGTGCTATATATACACAGTGGAATATTATTCAGCATAAAAAGAGAATACTATCATGGCATTTTCAGATGAATGGATGAAGTTGGAGAATATTATGCTAAGTGAAGTAAGCCAAACCAAAACTCCAAAGGCCAAAGGTTTTCTCTCATAAGTGGATACTGATTAATAATGAATATTGGAGGGAGCATGGGAGAAAATGAGGAACTTTGGATAGGGAAAAGGGAAGGGAAGTGAAGGGAGGGTGCACGGGAGTAGGAAAAATGGTGGAAAGAAATGGACATCATTACTCTAAGTACATGTATGAAGACACAACTAGAGAAGTGAAAAATTGTGCTCCCTATGTGTACTATGAATTGAAATGCATTCTGCTGTAACAAATTAGAACAAATAAATAAATAAATAATTTTTTGAAAAGCAATTTTACAGAGATACCTTTTAAAGGATATTCTTTAATCAAATTCAGATAAAGAGCAACAGGAAATTCTATACAATTAGAAGTCATTAATGACACAATTTTAAATAAATCACAGGTAAAAAAAATGTTATAATAAAAGCTAGATAGCATTTAGAGGAGAACAAAAAGGGATATTACTTCTAGGCTAAACCCCCAAGACAGGGACAATATCAAATTCATGAGAGGATGTGAAATGAGTGAAACTTCTATTCACTGTTAATGGAAATGCAAAATGGTACAGCCATTCTGGAAGAGATTTTGGCAGTTTCTAGGAAAGCTAAAATAATCTTACCATACAATCAGGCATCCTGCCCCTTGGTATTTATTTGAATTAGATGAAAACTCAATTCCACATGAAAACCTGCATATGGATATATATAGTAGCTTTAATGTAAATTGCCAAAACTAGAGCAACCAAAATTTTCAATAGGTGAATGGATAAAATATATTATACCCATACAATGGTACATTATTTATGCTACAAAATACATGAAAGAAACTTAAGTGCTTATTGCTAAATGAAAGAAGACAACCTGTATGATTTCAACTATATGATGTTCTGGGAAAGAAAAACTGTACAGAGAGTGAAAGGATCAGTGGTTGCAAGGAGTCCAGGGATGAAGTAGCAGAGGAACAGCTGGAGCACAGGGGATGTTTGGGCCAGGAAATTATTCTTTGTGATACCACAGGAGAAAAAATGCTGGGAGATTGATGAGGGACATAGTGAAAAGTGGTGCTCACGAGTGTGCAAGGTGATGTGGACAGGAGGACAGAGTATGTGGCATTGTCTTACATCAATGGGTACTGGGTCTTGACACTAAGAACAGAGGATGGGTATTTCACATTTTCACAATAGAAATTCCCTTAGAATCAACCTCTCCCCCACAAAAAACACCCCTTACAGTAGGGAGGTCTTCCTAGACTATGAGGATGAGATCATTTTCTTCAATGTAAATGATCAGTCCCTCATTTATTCCCTGACAAGTCAGTTTGAAGACTTATAGAAGCCACATATCCATCCTCAGGCATATGATGAGGAAAATGTGACTGTCCAGTGTCCTGAGGAGCAAACAGAAAAGCTCCTCCTCAAAGCATCCCCATCCATCAGACACAGATATCGGAGAGCCCTCCCCAAAGGTGCCTTTCCTCTTCAGCAATAATGCCAGAGGGAATTGTACTTCATATGATTCTTTGGGATACTTAGGTTTCTCTGTCATCCCCAGAGCCCAGCAATAGCCAGTAGTGAAGGCTTGATGATGAGAAGATTCATTCTTCCATACTTCAAATCACCAGTGAATATTAATTAAGTACCAGGTATCTCTTAGGCCTTACTCAAGCACTGGAGATATGGTTTGAACAACAGTGTCCAGCCTCATGAAGAGTCCTCATAGGTCTAACCCTGAGAATATCAGATGATTCCATTCTCTCCTCTCAGGACCCCATGGAGGACAAATTGTATACTACACACTGAAAATTGGCAAAACATGAGAATAGACTTATAGATGAGAGGATCTAGTGGGCACTAGAATAGGATGTTCTAACACTCATCTTTTGACTGCTACTTTCATGACTTTTACCATAGTTTATAGTGTATCCTGTCTAAAATATTTAGATTATTTTGTCCAAATGTTGATCAATTAAGTACTCGAATGTATATGTTATCCAAAGAGTCAAAGGACTGGCTCCATAATGCAGCATCTCCAGAGGACCCCATGTAGATAATACATCTAGTATGGATTATAATGAGGACCCCATAGGGGTAGGAGTCACAGCCTGTAGGGCTTTCAAAAACTATAGCCTTCTGTGTTCTTAAGAGTGTTTAAAGCAGCCGTGGAAAGGTCTAGGAGTCAGTGCTATCTGCTGATGATCTGAGAGCACTTGTAAGATGTGACACTCAGCATGATGCCAGATTCCCTGGAGCTTTCCAGTAACTGCAGACAGGGCTATTGGAGGCCTGTGGATTCATCTCTCTGGGTTTGTCCTCCTTAGGCAAGAGGAAGAGAGTAGATGCTGAATTCCCTGGATTCAGAATTAGACCCATACACTGTCCTGAGGCACAAGGAACACAGCCCCTGTGGAGACAGGGAGAAGAAGCTGAGCAGAATGTGCAGGAAGTTAGTAACAAGTGGTAAACATAATCTTGTTATGAGACGGGGGGTCCTAAATAAATCCTCTAGCTTCACTTGCTCTAACTCACAAATTTTGGAGGTCAAATATCTGTGCAATATATTATATTAGTTTCCCACTATCTTTGCTGTAGATAATACATCTAATGTATGGATTATAATGATAATGGTTGCCTAGGTTAATTTTCAGGGACCCCAAGTTCACTTTTATTAAAAACACTGACTTCACCTGGGCCTACAGATGTCTGATGGGTGACTAGAATGAGATGAATATGTTTAGCATCTCTGCCTTCATATTATATCTTTTTTGTTGCCTTAATGTTTGGGTCAGATTCTACTCAGCTTTGTATGTAGACATGTTGATCATTTGAGAAAAGATTTGTCCCAAACTATAATAAATGGTTAACTTGACCTAGACTTGCCTAGTCTCTCTCTCTTACCCAACTTCAAGGATAAAGACATCTACCAACTGTTATGACCAATACATCAGACCATGGTCTGAGCAAAAAGAGGTAGTGCACAAGTTCCTGGAAGGGATTTCTGCCTATTCTCAGAAAAGACATGAATATTTCTCCTCTCCATTAGCCTTTCCCTCTCCTTCATTATTCCTATCCTACTGGTATAACGGTTCACTCCCAGGAGTGAAGAGGATGATTTATTAGTGTTGTGGTTTGGATGTGAGGTATCCCCCAAAAGCTCATGTGTAAGACAATACAAGAAGGCTTAAAGGTTAAATGACTGGATTATGGGAGCCTTAACCCAATCAGAAAATTAATACCCTAATAGGGATTAACAGAATAGTAACTGAAGATAGAAGGGGGGCATTGGAGTTGTGCCTTTGGGATATATATTTTGTATCTGGCAAGTAGAGTCTGTCTCTGCTTCCTGGTGTGATGTCTTGAGCCACTTCCCTCAGCCACACTTTTCCGCCATGATATTCTGCCTCACATTCAGTCCAGAGGAATAGAGCCACCTATGAACTGAGACCTCTGAAACCATGAGAAATGAAATAAACTTTTCCTCCTAAAATTGTTCTTGTCAGGTAGCTAAAACAAAACAAAACAAAACACTGACTAAAACAATAAGCAAAGCTCCCTCTTCTCCATTTTGGGGGCACTGAATAAAGCTTTTCTGTTCCCCCAAAATTTGTCTCTCAGGCATTGATTTTTCGTGGATGAGCTTTCAAACTTGGGTTCAGTAACACTCTCGGGATTTGGAGAACAAGGTACTTGACGGGGTCCCTTTAGTTCAGCAGGAAGTAATAAAGACAAGACAGGAACAGGCAAAGCACGGTATGGAACAGAGGGGTGCTGACTGGGATTGTTAAGAAAAAACTAATCTTCCCCAGGAAGGGTATGAGATGAAGCTAGGAGAAACTTAGCTTGGGCTGAACTTAGTTCAGAACAATAGTGTGGGTCAGATAAATACTTTGGGCATCCAGAGAAGAACTTGGCTACACAGATAGTATGCATATAGGTGGTTTTCTGAGTATTTTTTTAGGATAATTCTTTTTCTAATCAAATAACCAGCTGAGCCCTGCAGTTGAAAAGAGTCTCTCTTCCTCACCTAATTCCTGATGTATTCTTTCACTTATTGCAAAGAGTGGAAACTGATTTAAGTAGAAGCAAGAAGAGAAATTCCTTAAAGGCTATTGGGTAGATCATAGCATCTCCAGGTGCCAAGAGAACCTAGAGGCTGCACTCTGAGGAACTTACCCCACATGATCTGGAGACAACCCATGGTTGCCATTGATGGTCATGAATCCGTGAAATTCACACAAACAACATGGTTACTGCAACACTTGCCCCATTTCTACACCATCTATTACAAAGTGGCTTACAATGATAAAAGGACCCAGGTCATATATTCCTGAGAGGACGCTAGGAAATTGGCATTTATATCTTTGCCCATGAGAGATGATCTCTGCCCCAGACATAAGAAAAAGAAGGAACCATAGATGTTCCTGTTTGGTGTGCTGTATGATCTGTATTCCAGGAGAAACACCAAAGAAGTGTTAGAGCAGAGTGAGGTTAGGCATGAAGTGAGGAGGAGTGGAAGGTCTGCAGCAGGTAGGTTTAAAAAACAAGAAAGAAAGTCCATCCATGAGTGGGAGGAGTGGAGTCACAGGGATCTCCTGGGGAGAAATGAAACTAAAAGAGGTTTAAGAGAGAGAAGGAAATGTTTCTATTACATTCAAAGATCAGAATGTTTTTATCAGTGGTTTACAATGAACAAAAGTGAAAGAGAAGGTTAGGGAAGAATAGAAATGGCAGGAGATGATGATAGCTTGAGGGGCAGAGGTAGGGAGGAGAGGTCACATGGTACAGGCAAATGAATCAGGACTTCGGTCTCCACATTACAGTTTCAGCAGCTCGCCCTTAGATTCAGACCTACTTTCTATTCCAAGAGAAACGCCAAAGAAGTGTTAGAACAGAGTGAGGTTAGGTTCTGGGTGCAGCTTCAATGTGAAGGTTTGCCCTTTGCTTGATGTTCACATTCTGATCCTTTCACTCCACTTAATCATTCAACAAATAGGCCTATGATAAGACTTCAGAGATTACTAACTCACCTCTCTAATGGAAAAGGCTCACATACAAACTCAAATACAAAGCATGTGGCAGATTCTGCAGAGGCACATGGGACCACAAAGGAAGAAGTAATAAGAAGAGGTATTAATGAAATGAGAACTGACCAGGCAAAGAGGGAATGGGAACTGCTGGCTGTAGGGCTCAGAAGACAGGTCAGAAGCATTTGGAAGATCAAAAGAAAACCCAGTGTGTGTTGAAAGAGGGACCAGGAAATAAAATCAGTGACTGGAATCAGATTATTGAGAGCCTTATATATGGTATCAAAGGGTTGAGCACAGGAGGGTCTTAAGAATTGGGAGTTAGCAAAAGCCTAGTTATAAAAAGTTAAAAGACTGCCCCTGTAACCTATGAAAAGAGATGAGGCATTGGCAGTGAGAACAAGAGTCAAGCACTTTGATGCCAGGTTTAGAGACCAAATTCATAATATGTGGTGATAAGATGGAGAAATAGAGATGAAAAATCAAGGTTTTTATACATGTAACAGTGTGGTGAACAACTTATCTATTCATTGAAATAACACTGTTCTCAATCACTTAAGCAACAAGGATTTTTAGAATCATCTTTTGTACAAGTATCTTTAAAACATGTTTTAGTGGAGGAAAAGTTCTCTCCTTCCCAGCATCCAGAAGGGGAAAGAATATGGAAGAATGTCAATGGGAGGGTCATGTATGCCATGATTTGGTCATGACACACACCAATCTCACTCACAAACCACTGGCCAGAGCTGTCACATGGCCACACTCATTTGTGAGAGAAGATGAGAAATGTGGTCCAGCATATACCAGAAGTAAGAGAGACAACAGAAGCAGTTTTTTCCACAAGCAGAAATGATCCCTTGTGGTAGGTAAAACAATCTGGCCCTAAAGATATCCACATCCTAAACCCCAGAACCCGTGAAGATGTATCTTACATGAAGAGGAGACTTTGGTGATGTAATTAAGGATATATATCTTGATATGGGAAAATTCTTTCATGATGTAGGTGTGCCTAACATAATAATACAAAGCTTAAAAGTACATTAAAGAGATTAGACTGAAGGAGGAGAGAGGTTCAAAGCTTGAGAAGCACTCAACCCACAATTTTCAGCTTTGAAGATGCAGAAAGGATTGTAGCCAGTCATGAAATGTGGGCAACCTTAGAAGCTGGAGATGGCCCTGAGCTGGCAGCCACCGTGGAAAAAGGGATTTCTATTCTAAAACTTAAACAAACAGGAAATTATGTCTTCCCCTACAAAAGGAAACACAGCCTTGCCAACACCTTGACTTTAAGTCAATGAGATCTCTGGACAGATTTCTGACCTACAGCACTGTAGTATAATTTCTTTGTGTTGTTTAAGCCACTGTAGTTATAGTGATTTGTTATAGCAGAAAGAAAACTAATGCATCCTTGCTTCAGGCAGGCATGCTTTAAGTAATCACTAAACATTCAGGAACAAATTTCCAGGAAACAGTTGGGAATGTAGATTTGGGAACCATGGTGTTTAAACCCACAGAAGTGGATGAACTTACCCAAAGGGTTTGGATCAAGAAGAGTTGAGAATGAAGAACTGAACCCTATAGAACAACAGCCTTCAGAGATCCAAGAGGGATGACAGAAGTCAGAGAAGTTACCTCCAAGGTGATCACATCAGCAGATCAGCAAAGCATATGTGACGGCTTCCAAAGAAGGGAGGGATCTTCAGTGCTAAGTATTATAGGAAGGGAAGCAAATGGGGCCTATGTTCATCCTCCATTCAGCTGCTGTTATCTGCCACATCACTAGTCTCTCCCCACTTAGAATAAAGCTCTTCAACCTATTCCCCCTATGGACCAGTGGTTTCCCCATCAGTAAGGTGATACCGAGGAGATCAAAGTTTTAGTGCTTTTTCTTTTCCTCAGCTTCAGGCTTCTCACCAGTGCTTTGGGTACCCCTTCCTCTCAGAAGGCTTCAGAGAGTGAGCATAAGTGTCAGATCCCAAGAGCGGATACTCAGGTGAACCTGAATTTTCTCTACAACCCAAGATCTGATTGTGGTTCCCAAGATCTGATTTTGGTTCCGTTAAGTCCTAGGAAACTTTTCAGGGAGCTCTCTCTGTATATACCTAGTGTTCCCCTATTGTTGAATTCTAACAGAAACCAAGAAGCATCATACTAAGTGATAGATTTTCTTTCTTCAAAACACAAAGTGTTCATTTTCAATTCCAGGAAGATGGAGCAGACATACTTTCCTCTATTTTTCCCACTAAATTTTGTGAGTGTTACAAGCCATCCATGGGCTGTGTGTGTGAACTATTGTGCATAGTAGCCATATGAGGGGATAGGCCTGGCACTGGAAATCCCTGTCAGGGATTTATGGCTTGATGCAGGTGCGCGTCCTCCTCTAGCCCTGCCTAAGATCCCACATAGCACCTGAAGTGGGTGTGACTTGCCAAGATGTCAATCAATCTGCTGACCACAAGACATCCAGAAGCAAGACTCTACCCTTGAAACCTTATTCCTGCCTTATTTGGTAAAGAACATTCTATCAAAAATCCTTTGTTAACCCCCCTATGAATAAACAGATCTCAGTTTCTGGTGCTCTCTCTTTCCAGTGCTCTCTCTTTCTAGCGTGGAAGCTGACTCCCAAGCTCAAAGAGCCGTCCTGCCCCCATATGAAAATTATGTATGTGTTGCATAATTTCTTGCCACCTTCTTCTTAGCTTAATGTTGCAGCCAGCTTGTTTAAATTCAGTTTATCTTGTCTAAGCGGGTTGTGGTCGAGATATATGAGGAAAAAAAAATCTTCAAGTCAAGAAAACACAGACACACCAAGGTATCTAGGGGACAACAGTCAGCATCTCATTAAGGGGTACTTCTTCCTGCCCAGGATAATCCAAGCCACCCTAAAACTTACAATCTCAAATAAATTAGTGAACAACAAAGCACAAACACTCAGAAATATATTTACACAAGATGAAGCCCCTGATAGATCTAGTCCACATGGGTTTTGGAACTAGACAAAGGGAAAATGGCCCCGGTGGTTTATTTAACGGGGTACATCAAAGGCAGGGATAAGGTTTCAAGGGTGGAGTCTTGTTTCATGATTTCTTGCAGTTGATAGACATCTGGCAGATTGATTGACATCTTGGCAAGTAACACCCATATCAGGTGTTGTGTAGGCCTTGATTGACATCTTGGCAGGTCACACCACAGAGCGGGAAAGAGATTCACATTGTCCCTGGGCACTTGACCAGAGAAAATGTCCATGGTCATTCCCAGACACAAAATGTCTCTATCCATGAGGCTTCCATGCACGGTGACCCATGTGCAACCCTTGGACAGGTCCTGACACCAAGGATCTCAGGCTCTTAGAGTTAAATAAGTCAGCAATTTAAAAGAAAAAAAAAGTTGTATAGATACACACAGAAAAAATACACACACACAACAAAGCCTTCTTTTGAGCCAAGTACCAGGAAAAGAGGAAGTCTAGCAAGAGAAAACCTTGAGACAATAAGCTGTATACTCCAGAGAAAAGTCCATGACCCCTCCCACAGCAGCAAAGTCTGAATGAGGATTTTTCTAGACATTCTCAAAGCTCTAATGAGTCCCCTCAACCTCTTTGTGGTAAGGGCTATCAGGAAAGGCTGGTAATGAATCCTTGCCCTTTAACACACCCCAAGTAGATCCAGGACTTTCACCCACATCCAGCAGTAATGAGGCACTCCTCACCCTCCCTAGGGAGTGAGGGTATTACAAGAGGCTGCTGGAAAGTCAGGACTTTCCCAGAAAGTCAGCATATCCCAGAAATATGAGGCCACTATCTGTGCTTTCAGTGGAGACTACAATGGAAAACAGTAAGAGAGCCTGTATGGCCTAGGTGGACACCTAGTGGGGATCTGCAACTCTTATCACCACCCAATTCTAATGAAAAGCCCATCCCCTCTTGGGTATCAAGGGAGAAACCTTGACTTCCATCTCCACCCTTCAGCAATGATCCAGCACCCCACAGGCCCTCTCTGAGGCCCCTTGAACTTAAGAAAGTTCTATGTGCCCTCATCATTATCAGACTTAGCATTATAAAACGGTGCACCTGCCATTAACCGATGGAGGAATGATGCTGTAAAAAGTCCAAGGATGAGCTCCTCCTGCAAACCCCAACTCTCCTCAGATCCTTTTTAACTTTCAGTTTAGAAATGTTCAAAGACAAAATAAAATGTAATGAACCCAGATGCATCCATCACTAGCTTCAACTCCTGCCACTTCATGCTATCCAAGTTCCTACCTACTTCTCCCTACCTACTTCTCCACAGCCCTCCACATGATTTTGAAGCAAATATCAGTCATTCTATTGTTTCACCTATATATGTTTCATTTATATATATATATATATATATATATATATATATATATATATATATACTTTGAAAAATAACCACAATACTGTTATAATTTCTTTAAATATGAATAATACTTATGTTGTATCATCAAACATCCAGTAATTATTCTCATTTCTATAACTGTCTTACACAGACAATATATGTTTAGTTTGTATGTTTAATCAGCATTTGGATAAATCCCAAACATTATTAATTAATTGATAACTCTGAAGTGATTTATAATCTATTGTTCTCTCTCCTTTTTCTTGCAATTTTTTTGTTGCTGTTGTTGTTATTATTGTTGGAGAAATAGAGTCAATTTTCTGGTAGTTTCTCACAATTTTCCATGTTGCTGGCTGAATCTCTTTTAACATATTCCTCTATCCCTCTATTTCCTTTGGTCTAGAGGTTTGATCAAATTCAGGGGCTTCTTTATTTGGTTGGCTGGATTTGGGTTTTGGTTTTGGTTCTGGTTTTGTTTAGGGAATGACAATGACATCCTTACCTCATCCCTTACTCCACTGATTATCAGGAAAGCTTTCATAAAGGAAAAATTGTGTCAAGCATTTGGTAATACTCAGGTACAGGCTAAGTGCTTTATATTTTTCCTCTTTGCTGGTCTACGTAAAAAAAAATGAGGTTATTCCCTAACACCCCAAAATGAGGTACCTAGCAACATTATGAGTTCATTTATTTAAACATATGAAATTTGTATCTGTCCATTGCAGTTGTAAATCTCACTGAGCCTTCAATCTGCCTCCGAGGAGTCTCACCTTTTCTCCTGCCAGAACCAGGTGTAGTTAAAATGTCCTCACTACTGATCAGGAGAAATCTTGTCAAAAATCACTCCCTCCTCAAACCCAAATCTGCCCAGTCTCCTAGACTGGTTCCTCCTGGGTCCTTTGTGTGGCTAATGGGATTTATGTGTCCTTCATGATTATTTACAAGTCTTTGGTTTTTCTGTGCCAAGATTTCAGGACCTAAGAAAATACTAGTCCTCATTCTTCAGAAATTTCAATGTTTCCAATGGGTCACAGTCACACGGGCTCGATGTTTGACTTCGATGTATCCTAAATGAAAGCCACTGCCAGGAGGGCGGCAAGGGGGCCAGAACCAGTGACACCACGTCGGCCCAGGCTCCTGGAGCGGAACCGGCGCTGCGCTGCTGTGGTTCGCCAGCCTTGGTTCTGCGTGTGCCGCGCCGAGTAACTGCGGCCGCGGTCGTCTGGGGCTTCGTCTAGCGGCCACGCGAGTGTGGACTTCGGGATCTATTGGCCGAAGTATGGAAGGAACCGCAAGGCAAGAATGCACGCCCCCGCCCTCCAGCTGCGGGGAGAGGAGCGGAGGAGGGGCGGGGATTGCCAGTGACCTTCCAGAGAAGGATGCTTGCCTGGTCCTCTGACGCAAGGCGGCCTCGTGCGCTGCCTGCGGATCGGCGCCGGGACGCGACGAAGGCCAGGAGCCAAATCCCAAATCTTGGCGTCCAGGTAGTGAGAACTTCAGGTCCCTCTCTGCTTCGTCCCCTGGGCAGTCACGCCTGCATTGGGAGCTATACTATGTCCTTTTCAGAGAAAACAAATTTCCATGCGGCGGTGGGAAATTCATGTTTCCTGAAAAGTTAGAGAATCCTCTAAGTAGGGCTAAAACAGAATAGATTTGTCAGGCCCTTGGTGCGTCTGGAAATGGCAATCCACTGTGAGGCATAAAGCCTTTTAAGCTCACAGGCAAATCCGGTCCCGCTTGGAAGCATCCCTAAAACCTTCATTCTCAAATACTTTACTCCTGTAACTTCAGCGTTTTCGGGGATATTTTGTCTTTTCATCTTTGAGATTGGTGTTGGAATTCCTAGTAGTTACAGTCACACCTGGATGGCCAAGTCTACCCCTGAAAACTTTTTCTGCCCAAAGCATTTGCCTCACAGGGTTGGCCTGGGGATTAAATGAGATGGCCTGTTAAGTGTTAAGCCCCATGCCTGACACACAAAGGGTGCTTGACAGACAGACGTTGGTTGTAGTTCGTGGGGCTGCTAGTTTGTCATGTTCACTATTTCTGGGTCCTTGTCATCCCTGCCAAGGGACTCTGCCATAAGCCAGGGTCCAGAGGGCAGAGACTCAATCTTATGTTGTTCTGGAAAGCCCAGTCCTTGCCCCAGATATCAATCCAATAATGAGGACACTGTTTTAAGAAAAAAGGCAAAAGAAGTTTTATTGGTTTGCTAGCAAAGAAGAAATACAGGGGCTTCTATCCCAGAGGCTATGATTCTGCTCACCAGGGGGAACAGAGGGCTTTTAAAGAGGTGATTCAAAGGCTACATTCCAGGTGTGCCTTGTCAAGGGTGGTGAAGACTTGGAAGACAACTGTTTCTTAGGTCTTCTGCACCATTCCTGAAGTCAGAATTATTTCATTCCTATGGTGTGTGTTTGCTCCAGGACAGATAACTCAGCCTAAGATGGGAACAAGGGCAATCTTCCCCCAACCCCCCAACGTTAGGGAGGTGGAGAGGGAGAAGAAAAAAAAAGTCCGTTTTTTAAAAAGCCACAATAGCAGAACAGCAAGTGTTATGTTCAGAGCATGAAGTGAACTCCTGTTAGTCTTTCTTATTGAACTCACATTATCCATATTCACAGTAGATACATCAACACAATGCTAATTACTAATTTACAAGGGAAACTTTATTTTTTATTTGTTCTTTTTTAGATATACGTGAGTATTTTTGACATATTATACATGCATGCAATATAACTTCCCAGTCTTGTGGTTGTATATGATGTGGAGTTATGCTAGTTGTGTATTCATATATGAACATAGGAAAGTTATGTCAAATTTATTCTACCATCTTTCCTATTCCCATCTCCTCTTTCCTTCATTCACTTTTGTCTAATCCAATGAACTTGTATTATTCCCTCCCCCCACATTTATTTTGTGTTAGTATCCACCTATTAAAGACAGCATTCAGCCTTTTGGTTTTTGGGGAATTGGCTTATTTCACTTAACATGATAGTCTCCAGTTCCATACATTCACTGGCAAATGCCATAATTTCATTCTTCTTTATGGCTGAGTAATATTCCATTGTGTATTTGTACCACACTTTCTTAATCCATTTATCTATTGAAGGGCACCTAGATTTGTTCCATAGCTTTTCTATATAATAGGAACTTTATTTGTCCATGACTAAAATTTTCAGACATCTCTTTCCATGGTCATTGATCTAAAATGACAAAATCACAACAAAATAAAATCTTAACTGGCTTTATTTTCAATTCTAGAACCCAGGAACAATTCATTCCATAAAAAAAGGAATTAGTGTCCCTATGGGCTAAGCAGAAGAGGTTTGAAAAAATCAAAGTAAAAGAGCAAAAACCATATTGATCATTCAAAGTTACCTTCCTTATAAAGCCAGAACTGAAAATAGAAAAATAACTGGTTGGGCTAGAGATATAGTTCAGTGATAGGGTGCTTGCCTAGTGTGTGTGGGGGCCCTATATTCAATCCCTAGTGCCATAAATAAATAAATAGTTACCATAGGTTACTTCAAGTTACTTCTTGTAAGGATTAAAAAATCTAAAGATAAAAGGCAGGGGAAACTTCTTTATTGCACCAATTGGGAAATTGGTGGGAAATTTGGCTCCTCATTGTTTTTTTTTTTGGAAGGCCAGATAAAAATAGTCTCAACTTGTGATATGGAACTTTAGCTTGGATGATTCCAGTTTGATTTTCAAGACTGATCTGTTGGAGCCCAAGGCAGTAATCTAATCCAAAACAGTGACAATCTGTAATTATTATGTAACACTAGGAAGCTGAATTAGTGGTAAGATGGTCATGGGAATGGGGAAGGGAGGAATAACAAGAGGGTGGCCCTTTAAGTACATGCAGGTTCTCATCCTACAACAACACAAAGAAATAAGGACTTTGTTAATAAAAGCTATGAAAAGCAAACAAAAATATCAAATTGTAACACCTAGAAGCAATTGTTCAATGCTTAATTTTCTTTCTAGCATTTTTGCCCAATGATTCAGAATATTTTTTGTCTAAGTAGTTATATAATTTAAAGTATACTAAACTTTTTATTCTGCTTTTCCTTTCAATGAGTATTTTCTTCCTATCATGCCTGTTTTCTAAAAGCTCAGTGATTCCCATAGGCTAACAAGTTCTTGAGAACACTTAACAGATTTATTCTTAGTTACCACTCAGAGCTAGTAAAACAGTTTCTGGAGAGGATCTCCCTAAGGTGACTGTTTAATACAGCAAGTTGAAAACCTGAAAAGAGTTTTAGGCCCATCACCCAAGGCCAGTTAGGAATACTTTTGGCTGCAAGTATCAGAAAGACTGGCTAACAGCCTGAACAATAAAATCACTCCATTTTGTCCTGTGTCAAGAGTATGGAAATTGGCACATCAAGGTTGGTACAGCAAAACAGAAGCATCAGTGGAAATTCAGGCTTACCTGCATGTACAAGTCAGAATCCTCCAGAGAAACCAAACTAATAGGGTAGAGAGAGAGAGACAGCAGTCTGAAGTCAAGATGCTTAATTCAGTACACCAATTTAAATGTTAATCTCATCAAAATATCTCCCACTCAGAATAACATTTGACCAAATATCTAGGCACCCTGTGTCACAGTCAGATTGCTATATAAGCCTAACCATTACACCACATCCAAAGGATGCCTTTGGATCCTCCTGTGTTTTGTGTCATGGTTATAAAACTAGAGGAGTTCTAAGCATCACATGGATTTTTAAGCAGGAAGAAAAGTACCAGCCAGCTCTCTTCTGGGCTGTTTTTTCTTGTTTGTTTTAAAACAAAATGTTTCCAAAACCCCACAGCAGAGTTCCCCACACAACTCAATGGCCCAAACTGGTCCCACCAGGGGAAGCTCTAAATCTGAAAAAGGAGAACAAGAGTCATGCACGAAGATCTTATACCAATTGTGATTAATCTGGGCATGGGGCTACCCCTTATAATTTGGGGGTTCTCTTAGCCCAGAAGAAGAAAGATGAAAATGGCTATTGGGAAGGAAAATAATAATATCAGTCATAGTTCACAAACTGAAATCCAGATCCAGCTTTGCACTCTTGGTTTCTTTGGAGTTTATGATTTTTATAAACTAAATCACATTAATAGAGACTTCCTATTTTTTCCAAAGCTGATCCTTTTATTATATCTGAAGTTTAATACTTTAATTCCCAGATGGTAGCCTTTGTCCTCCTGTGGAAGAAGGGTGTCTGTATGGCTGGATTTGAACTTCTTGAGGTGGAGGAGGGAGGTCCTGAGACAGCATCAGCCTTGGCAGCTCCATGGCTCTGTTGAGGTGCAGGAACAGACCATTCAGCAGGTCCCCTCCTTGCCATACTGCTGGTTCTAACACAGGTCCCCAGTGTGCTTACTTGTGATGCCTATGCCACTTCCCTGCCTCCAAAAACCCATCTTCTGTCTGAGAGGTCAAGTATCCTGCGTGGTGTCCTGTCTTGGACTGTGCCAGGGGTTACCTTTATAGGATGCAAATGAGATGTTGCTGCTTTTATGATTCAGATTTTTCATCATAGACATCTTTATTTCATACTTGTGAGATAAAGTCTCACAGCCTGAGATCTATCAAAAGGGCCAGCTGCAATTCTTGGTACCCCTTCCCCCATCTGATCTGTCACCAAGTCCTATGTGTTGAATTCTTCCTTACCCCCCTCTAACACAAACCCCTAGTTAAGCTCACCCTCAGCATGACCACTGCCTTTCCTGAAGCACAGCCTCCCTAACTCTGGTTGCTATAGTCCTTAAGGTCAGATGGTGTTAACCCCTTTTCTCAGGGCGACTTTACTACCCACCACCAAGTTACCAGTTTACTATTGCATAAGTTATACCATATCATTATTGTTATTATTTTTTAAATAGTTATTTTTTAGTTATAGGTGAACACATCCTTATTTTTATGTGGTGCTGAGGATAGAACCCAGTGACTCATGTGTGCTAGGCAAGCACTCTACCTCTGAGCCACAATCCCAGCCCCGAGTTATACCATATTATAAC
This sequence comes from Marmota monax, assembly GCF_021218885.2. Lineage (NCBI taxonomy): Eukaryota > Metazoa > Chordata > Mammalia > Rodentia > Sciuridae > Marmota > Marmota monax. Next base: position 690,121 of record NW_026694212.1, on the reverse strand, counting down.
CACTAACTTGTCTAAAGTTTATATTACTAGGGAATTTATGGTATGACCTAATGTTTTGTGACCACTGCAATATTTAGAGCTACTTGAACATGACAACAGCAACCAGGTCAATACAACTAAATATGTGGCCCGTACATGTCATTTTCTATATTAATCTAATGTGTTAAAGTATTTCAAATCAATGAGAAAGGTAAATGAGTAAATGGCAATAAGGGAATCTGTTCTTTGGAGGGGAGAGAAATTCCTATACTAAGATAAATTCTATGAAGATTGTTGTGGTTTTAAAATGTCCACAAATTGTTTTATATTCCATTTTGAAGACATAGAGGTAAGTCCCCTCTCCTCCAATGTGGGCTGGGTTTAGTGATTGATTTCTAATAACTAGCTTATGGCAAAAGTGATGGTGTATAATTTCAGTGACAAAGACATAAAAAATGTCTCCTGTCTTGTCCTTTCTCTTGGATCTTGTTGTCATCCCCTGAGGACGTTCAACCAAGCCTGCGAAGAGGCCCACATTGTGAGTGAACAATTTGGGAAGCAAATCTTCCTGACTCTACAAGGGCATTGCTTCAAATGAAATGCAGTTCCAGTCTACATTTTGACTAGACTCTCATGAAAGAGCTTGAGTCAGAATCACTTAGTTAAAACAAATTTCTGACTCAAAGAAACTGTGAGATAATAAATGTTTTCTGTCACTAAGTTTTGGGGGTAATTTGTTACATAGCAAGAGGTAACTAATTCAAAGATAAAAAAGCAAAAGTTTAAATTATAAATTAGAGGGACAGGGATTGTGGCTCAGCGGTTGAGTGCTCGCCTAGCACGTGCAAGGCCTGGTTTTGATCCTCAGCATCACATAAAAATAAATAAATAAAAATAAAGATATTGTGTCCAGTTACAACTAAAAAATATTATAAAATTTATATATGTAAAAGAAACAGAAATGGGCTTGAGAGGAGAAAGGATCTCTAAACTTTAATGAAAGATTTCTATCTCACTTCAATTTAGGTTTCACCAGCCAGTGCAACAAATGGGGCCACACTGAGCACATTGCTGGAAGAGGCCAGCTTGTGGTGTCAGTTTACTGTGCCCCATAGGGCTTCTTTTCCCATATTTGAGTTTCCTTTGCTATTGAAAGACTATCATTGTCCACCAAATATCCACAAGCTCCTCTTTTTTATAGCCTCCTTTGCAGTTAGTTAGCAATATGACTTGGTCTGGTCAAAGACAAATGGATGTATCATAAGGTACTTTCAGACCTAGCCCTTAAAAATATTCTATGAAATCTTCCAGCCTTTTCTTCCCCTACCATGGTAACTCTGTATGCCACACATTTCAGGTTATGGCTACCAGATAGAAGAATGAAGACTGACTTTTATTGAGGATTGTGTAAACAACCAATAAATATTGGGCCACCAGAATGGAAGGTTTAGTTGTTCCTGAAGTCTATTCTTAACTAATCTTCACTAAATTATTATCCCTTTCCAGTGTCTCTGGGTCTTTTGGGGTATTCTCCAGGATGTGTGTGTGTCTACATTGCTACATGTCTGTCCCCTTCCCTCCAGTTTAGAGTGGATTTTTGTTTGTTTGTTTGTTTGTTTATTGTTTGTTTTTCAGTGCTAGGGATTTAACCATAAGCTAATGCTAGGCAAGCACTCTACTACTGAGCTATAACCCAGCCAGTTAGAGTACTTTGTACAGATAGATTACTTCCAGAGTTGTAGGAAACCTGGGACACACCTTGTAGACCCAGATGAACACTTAAGTCTTTCCTGTAACTTCCCCTAGTCTAGACAAAAGCAAGTCATCATGTGTCTTAAGACTTTATTATTAGGGGAATAACCCTAGAACTTGCTACTTTTGACACTCACAGGCCTTGGGTGGTTTCATGAGGCCCCTGCAGGGCACTCCATCCCTACCCCAACTATCACTTAACCTCCTCCCTTGAAGTGCTTCTCTGGGCTTTGAGAGAACACTTGACTCAGCCTAAAGCTGCAATTTCAAGTCCTTGGGTCCTGGATTTTTCTTCCACTCTTTTCAAGAAACCCAAAACCTACAGGAGTGTAATCACAGTGAAAATAGTTAATGTTTATATAATATTTACAAATACTAATTTAATTTTCATAGCAATCCAATGAAATAAGTACTATTATTATCTATTTTACAGATGAGGAAATTTGAGACCCAGGAAAGTTAAGTATCAGCCCAAAGTTACATAACTTACTAGTCCCTTAAGAGACACAAGGCCCAATACTGATTCAAGAGAAATATCTTGTACCAGGTTGCCATTTATTTCCCCACAGCCATATATAACTGAATTAGTCCACTTGCATAATGGGAAATTCAATTTTCTTTTTATTTATACTTTACCAAAAAGTAAAATGATAATAAGTACAAGGACGAATGACAAGAAGTAGTGGCAAGGATGTGGATAAAAGGAAGCCCTTACACATAGCCATTATGGATAACAGTATGGAAGTTCCTAAAAAATTAAAGATAGTATTATTATATGATCCAGCAATCTCACTATGGGGTCCATATGCAAAGGAAATGAAATCAGTATGTTGATGAGCCATCTGTACTCCTTTGTTTATTGCAGCTGTATTTGCAAGAGACATTGAATCCCTAAGTGTCCAAAAACTAATAAATGGATAAAGAAAATGTGGTGTTGTGTATGTGTGTGTATGTGTGTGTATGTGTATGTGTGTGTGTGTGTGTGTGTGTGTACACAATGGAATGTTTTTCAGCCACAAATAGGATAAAATCCTGTCATTTCTGGCAACATGGACAGAACCAGAAATCATCATTGAGTGAAATAAGGCAGGCACACAAAGGAAAGTACTGTATAATCTTCCTCATTGGTGGATCTAAAAAAGTTGATCTCAGAAAATTTGAGAGTAGAAATGGTGGTTACCAGAGACTAGGAAGAATAGGAGGGAGGAGAGATGGGGAGAGGTTGATCAGTAGGTACTAAGTTATAATTAGGTAGAATCAAGAAGTTACGGTGTACTATTACACTACAGGGCAACTACAGATAACAAAAAGTATACTTCAAAAAGCTAGAAGAAAGTGTGCTGAATGTTTTTACCATAAAAGAAATGATGAAATGTTTTAGGACATAAATATATTTATGCTGATTTGAACATTATATAATGTGTCCATGAATCAAAACATCACATAGTATCCCATAAATATGTGCAATTTTTATGTTTTTATGTATCAGTTACATAAATTTAAATTTTAAAAAATTTCTTACTGTTTGTGTGGCAACACAACAACCATCTGCTTGGTGCTCTGTGGTCTCCAAGTTATAACTTATATTATCTCCAGGAAGAGAACGAGCAGCGAGGTTTGATATGCAGGTGCTAAAAACAGAGCATCTCAAAGATACCTAAGATAAAAAAAAAAAAAGAAATACATACATACATAGCGCGCACGCGCACACACACCACACAAACACACACACACACAAAGATGTCAAATATCCCAGCTTCAAAACTGCCCAATTGTGTGTCCTTGGATAATTTACTTACTTTCTGTTTCTCCAGCTGTAAGAATGGGGATATATATGGTGCTTTCATCATAAAGTTGTGCAGAAGATTCAATATATCAAAATATATAAAGCACTTAATAACAGTACTTGGCACAAAATAAGTCCCCCAAAAGGTCTTGCCATTGCTAATTATCATTTTAGATGAAAGTTCCCAATCAAGAATTCTGGGAAAAAAGAAATCTCCTTTGCATAGAGCTCAGAAATGAGGTTGGCAGAAGGGCTGCTTATTCCTTCTAGATTTTTTTTCCAGGGATTGTGATTTATCCCTTAACAGTGTGGATGACTCAAGTTTCTCCAGGTTCATCCTCTCTCCTTTCCAGCTCAAAGCTCAACAGCGCCACCTGCCACACAGATTTTTATGTGAAAGAAATCCACTGTCCACACTAAAGAGCATGCAATAAAAAGGACAGCAACGTTCACGGCAAATTCAAAAGGTGAACTTCTTTAATTATACAATATGCTCTCACAGTGATGAAAAACTCCATAAAAGACGTCAATAAAATACTTGATCTCAAATCAGGACAGGCAGTCCCTAGAGGAGATCTCTGAGGATTAACAAACAGCAAATGAAACTACATGCTTGGCCTACTCATTTAGAGAAAAAATAAACCTGCCAAACTTAATCCCCAGGAGGCTTTTTACTTATGGTTGGAGGATCTCATAAATATAATAATTCTCAAGAACAGTTTAACATTCTGATTCAATTTAGGTTTTATTATGTTTAAATTAATTTTTGAATAACTAGTTCATTCTCATGATTGGAAATGCAAGGAATATAAAAAGGACGTGCATTCAAAATTCTCCTTCCCAGCCTTCCCTTTCAGCAACCCAGGAACCTCCCCATATTACCATTTAATAAAGAGCCTCCTCTTTATTTTTTATTGCTAAACATAGTATAGGGTTGTTGTGCTCTTCGTCAAATTCATATATTTAAGTTCTAACCCCAAATACCCAACAACAGGAACTTATTTGTAAATAGGGTCATTTCAGACATAATCAGTAAGTAGAGGTCATCCTGGAGTAGTTTGTGACCCTAATCCAACATGACTGTTTTCTTTATAAAAGCTAGAAATATGCACATAAACACAAACACAGTGGTGATATGTCCACAAGGAACACCAAACCACCAGAAGCTAGGCAAGATTCTCTCTCACAGCCCTCAGAAGGAACCAACCCGTCTGACTCCTGATTTCATACTCCAAGCCTCACGGACTGTGAGATAATAAATTTCTCTTTAAGCCACCTAGTTTGTGCTACATGTTACAGCAGCCCTGGCAAAGTAATACAAGTGGATGTACAATAAATCATTTAATCATTTCCCTATTTTGGACTTTTAGGTTTTCCCCAATCCTTTACTTTAAAAATGCTACAGTGAATAAGCTTTCCATGCACCATTTCACATTTACATGTGTGTAAGTTGGCTTTCTGTCACTGTGACAAATCCCTGAGATAATTCAACTTAAAGGTTTATGTAACAGTTTCAGAGATCTCAGTCCATAGTCACTTGACTCTACTGTTTTGGGCCTATGGCAGCAGAGTACACCATAATGGGAGCATGTGATGAGGAAAACTGCTTGCCTCACGTGGCCAGAAAGTAAGAAAGAATAGAGAGGAAGTAGTCGAGGTCCCAGTGTCCTTTTCAAGGGCATATGCCCAGTGATCGAACTTCCTAGGCCCCACTTCCTAAGGGTTCTCTATCAGCTCCCAGTAGTGCTGCAGGCTGTCTTTAACTATGGGACTCTCAGGGACATTTCAAATCCAAACTATAGCAGTGTTACTACACCAGCATGGGGAATTTCTAGAGCAGAAATGCCAAGGATACGTGCATGTTAGTCTGTATTGTCCAGTCCCCTGGGTCAGTCTATGCTCCTTACAGCAGGGCAGAAGAGTGCTTTCCCTTGTGATATGACTACCACACTGTGTTATCAAATTTTTGAATGCTTGTCATTCTGATAGAAATAGGGTATTTCTGTGTACTTTGGATTTAAATTTTTATTGAGTCATTTGTATATACTTTTCTGTGAACCTATTTTTCTAGTGGGTTTTTCATCTTATCAGTTTTGGAGATGAACTTTGTCTATCAGGGAAATTTGCCTAGAAAAGGCAAATATTTTTCCTAGGTAGTCATTTGATTTTTTTGTTTTTTTAACTTTGCTTATGGTGGTTTTGCCACAGAGTATTTCATTTTTATTTATTTGAATTGGCAATTCTTTACTTTTACAGTTTATGGATTTGTTATAGTAAAAAAAGAAAAACAACCTTCTCTATTCCAATATGATCAAAGAATTCACCTGTACACTGGTGATGGTCAACGTGTATACATTTTTATTTATCACTTATTTACTTGAGAGGGGGTTTTACCATGTTGCCCAGGCTGCTCTCACTCTCCTGGGCAACAAGCAATCCTCCTGTCTCAACCTTCTGAGTAGCTGGGACTACAGGCACATACTTCTGGCTTGTGTATGGCATTTTACATTTCACTCTTTTATATATATGTAGTTTATCCCAACATAAGGGCTAAAATTTCAATCTAACTTAATTTTTTTAATAAATAAACTTCCCAGTTGTTATATCTTTCTGCCCAAATTTGTCACCTTTATCAGATATACCCATAACCACATAAGTCTATTTTTAGGGTTCACTGATAAGCCTCAGAATTATACCAGCTTAATTATTAATATGCTTATTACCTGAAAATAGGATAGTGATACCCTTGTTTTCCAATATTTGCATTCTACATTTTTTTCTTATCCAGTTGCAGGGGGTGTTGGTGGGTAACATCTCTTACTGTTTCCTTACTCTGTTTTCAATGTTTCCCCCACTAAGCTTACTAGTGCTTTTAATTCTCCACTGATGTTATTTTCTTTTGATCCAAGAATTTCTATTTTTGTCAACTATTCCAAGGAAAATATGGGAAGAACTTTGCACAGAATTATTTATTACAACACAGACTTATTTTTTAAGACAATTTTAAAGAATCTCACTGATTAACAACAGGAGAAAAGGAGAGTATAGTTCAATATAATATTACAGACATAAAAATATTAATATTTTACATTTTCTTCCCACTTAGCTTGAAAATCCAGAGTGAATTTTATATTCGCAACATATCTCAGTTCAGACTAGCCACCATGTGCTCAATAGTCAGATGTGAACAGTAGTACCATATTGGACAACTCTAAACACTTCAATGATCTGTAAATATTCCAAAGAGACAGTGTTGGAAAAGTGTGTGCGTGCGCGTGCGCGCGCGCGCGCGTGTGTGTGTGTGTGTGTGTGTAAGCATAAGGACAAACAAAAAGTGCTGCAGTATTACAAGACTCGTGAAGAGAAAAAACATTATCTAAAAATCATCTGAAGCAATTTCTTAGGTTTCTCAATGATATCTACCTCTCTCTCTCTCTTTCTCAAACTACCTTTTATTGAGCAAAGCCCTCCAACCTGGACATAAATATTTTAAACTTTGCTGCTGTCTTGGTTGGCAGGCCAGCTTAAGGCAGCAGCCTTCAGTCTGAATTTTTCTGAAAGCTTAGAACTGCCCAAAGCTCCTTCTAGGGCTATGCTGTCAAATAACATGGTCACATGAGACTATTTAAACTAAATATAATTAAAAATTCAGATCCTCAGTTGCACTAGCCACATTTCAAGTGCTCAACAGCTACATATGTCTAGATTACTGGTTAGGGCAGCTCTAGGAGAATCTCCTCCCAATCTTCAACTTGCTTGTGCTCCTATTCAAAACTTCCTGGCCTGAACAGTATTTAAGGATCTGCTTCCTACTAGAGTTCACCACTGCCTGCTGCTCAAGGACAAAGCAAAGCTCCCACTGGCCCAGACTTCCTTTTGAGTATGTGGAATTCTGGCATGCAGTCCAAATACAACCAAAGGATTATTGCTACAAACAAAATTCCTATATTGTTATTTAAATGTCAACATTACTCCACTGAGTTACTCTGTTTTGACTCAGACCTTCCATAGATACAAAAGAAAACTAAGCATAAAATTGATGCTGAGCCCCAGCTCATTCCAGCCATCAGTACAATTCACCCTAGTATAATTTGAACTTAAAAAAAGTTATACTTCCAAAGCATTTAAGTTTTGGTGTAAGAACTGAACATAAGACTTTACAACATACTTACACAGCTTTGTTAATAATAATTAACACTTTAAAATAAGAAAAAAATTATGAAGTAATCATTTCATTATGGAGATGTCTGCTAGGGTGTGTTAAACCAAAATCCTAAAGAACCAAGGGATCTATGGAAATAAGAGGGTTTATTGAGCCACTACAGATGCTAACCAGAAAAAGGTCCAACCGGATACTGGGATAATTTCCCCTAACTACCTATAGCAGGGCTATGTAATTGGAAAAATTTCCACCAGCACAGAGCCAAGAGCATTTTTAACTTTGGGGAAAGAAAGGACTCTACCCGACATTAGCTATAGAAAGACTGGTAGGGACAAGGCCAAGCCAGGCATTTTGGGGACAGAAGGATAGCCAGCAAGGAAAAATACTTGTTGCTTCCTGAAGTTTTGAGTTAAGGGTTTAATTATGAAGCCAGAATTATACAGGCAATCAGTATAGACAGGTAAATAGAGTCAGGTTGGATCAAGGAAGCTAATTTTGAGTGAGCCCAAGAGTTGGAGCCCTTCCTCCACCCTTATCAAGAAACTGTCCCTGCTCCAACCTGTCGCTGAGGTAAACTGTCCCAGGAATTGCCCCTCCCTACAGGGAGCTACAAGGTTGTTAATTAATAAGTCCTGGGCTGCACCATCCTGCCCTTACCCCTTCAGCCCACCTGTTTCCCACCTTTTGGCCATCCCACCTAGTCACATATGCAGGAAGGAGAAAGATAAGAGGAAGCAAGCAGAACAAAGGCAGCCTAGGACATATAAAAAGGGCAAACCACCTCTCTTCTTGGGATATCAGGATACCAGCTATGGCCCCCTTGTCCCTCCTGGGAAACGGCTATATTACCCCCCCCCCTTTTTTTATTACCCTTTTTAAATAAACCCTGCTTTATATGCTTGCCTCCGCATGCTTCTCCAATGTTCAAACTTCAACATGTGAGAACTCCTCACATAATGGGTGGTATCAATTATACACTCAAGAATGTGAAGCAGTTTAGTGGGTTTTTGTGCGTGTGTTTTGTTTTTGGTCTGAAGCTGTTAGCTAAATAGCTTCTCTGATTTCTTTTCTCCATCCTCTTTCCTGGAACTACATTTTAGGTCATCTCAAGTTTTTTCTTTTATCAGATGAACAATAAAACCCAAAAAAAATATTTAACAGGATAAAATTCAGTGAAGCATGTGGAATAAAAACATTTTAGATTAGGATAAAAGTCCCCCTGAGAAGCATAAAATAAAAACACAAGTTCAAGGTTAAAAAAAAAAATATTCCCAATTACAAAAATGTCTGTTAAAAGTGGATGATAGTATCAAATCCTCATGGGCTTTTAGATCTCACTGAATCCATTTAAATGGAAAAAAAAAAAAAAGAAGTTAAATGTCAACACTAACAGCATGGGAAGAACACATTCTTTGCAGTTATTTTAGGCTTTGGGTTTTGGAGCCCACACCAAGACAGGGTGTGGAAAGGCCCGGTCAGTGCGAATCCAGCAAGCCAGCATAGTAAGGGGTCTGGTCTAGAACCCAGGGGTTAGCTCCTTTCCTCACTCCAGCAGGCCCAGAGGGGGGTTCGGTGGGGGTTCTCAACCCAAGCAGTGGATTTACACTCTCGTCCACTATGTCCGTGCCCCACTAGGTTCTGGAAACAGCTTACGAGAACCCCAGCCCAGGGTTCTCCTCCGACCCCATCTGGATCCCCCCCACTCCCCAGGTCGTTCTCCCGGCTTCATTCGGTAACTATGTGTTCCAGTACATCGGTAGGAAGTTAGGTATTTATCCTACCAATCCACATGCTATCACTTGTGCTCCCCCTCCTACCGCGCGCCCCATTCTATCCCTGAACGTAAAGTCCACGAAAACAGGAAACTCCGCCTGTAATTTCTAGGCCGCGCCCCACGTGCGGACCACAGCACCGGTACTAAATAAATAGGAGTTGGAGGATCTTCCCACTCTCCAAGCCTAAGCGGGCCAAGAGGATCCCCGGTCACGTGTCCAAAAGAGGGCATACCATCGAGTCAGTCCTCCAGCTTCCCAGAGAGTCATAGGAAGTGCCCTGGGGTTGGCGCAGGTCTTTCCGGTCGGGCCGTCTGAGCTTTTGTCCGCTGGCGGCCGGGCTCCCGCGGCGCCGCCACAGCCAGTACGTGAGTCCCGGGCCGCCTGCGCTCCCGCCCCCCTGGCTCTTGCCTGCCACGCCCTTCCCTTCTTGGCCCGGTCCAGGCTGCCCCCTGGGTCTCGGGCGGAACCTGGGAGAAAGCATGCCCTCCCCACACACGTCTCAAGAGGCGGGTTCCAGGGGAGAAAAGGGGAAGGAAAGAAAATCTCAGGCCTGCCAAAGGGTGTAGGGCCCGCCTCTGAAACTGACAGGACTCCAACTCCTGTCATCTGAGCAGGCCAGGGTCGTGTTAGGGCTGCCCCGACTTCCACGGAAGGACCGTGTCCCGCCCCCCGTGTTCCTTAACTGTTCATTGCTGTCTTGGACGGGGAGGGTAGACAATCCTGAAAATAAGCGCTTTAAAATAACTACCCTGTGGTGCCGCGGTTACAGTTAAGTTTGGCCCTGGGACTTAGGAGGAAATTCTAGCGCCAGAAGGATCCTTAGGGGTGTTCTGATTCGACCTGCCTACTCCTTCTTTTTGGTGAGTGAGTGAGTGGTGTTGAGAGACTCCTGCTGCAGGAGTGGATGGAGCCCCCAGAAAGCGCTTTGTGGCCCCCGGCAGGGGTATGCTTGGGGAAGACGACTTGCCATGGGCCTTCAAATCTGAGGAGTGTAGGGAGAAAGAAGGTGGAAGAGGCCTCTAGGCTGCGGGAAAGCCTGGAGGAAGCCAGGTTGTGGGAATATAAAAGACAAACGTGGGTTGGGGGTAGTCCAGGGCTGGTTGTGTTGTTCTAAGACGTTTAGGTCACCAGCCCAACTTTTTTTTTAATGAATTTTTGAATATATAATATATTCATATGGTTTCAATAATAAAAACTTAAAAAGTTGGTGAAAAGATTTCCCCCAATCTGCTTAGCTTTTTATCAACCCTTACTTCCTTGGTGACCACTTTTAGTTTGAGTGTATGTCCCAAAATTTATTTAAAAACTGGCAGATATAAATGTAGTTAGTTCTCCCTTTTTTCAAAGATGATACAGTACATCCTGATGCCCTTTGCTTCTTCCACTTAATCTGCTTTATAGATCCCTGCATATTAGAAAACAGTTTTTGTTTTACAGAGCCGTGGTTTTGGATTGGTCATTGTTTAGATGTTTTGAACGTTCATAATTTGCTTTAGTTCCATTCAGGGAAATTTGGATTATTTCTAATTTTTTGTTACCCCTAACAATAGTACTGAATGCCATTATATTAGATTAAGGTTTTTAAGGAATGTTTGTTTTACATTAACTCAGCCAGTTATTGGCAGACTGTTAAAATGTCAAATCAGTATTGTAATTACTGTGTAGAGTGTTTAGAGAACAAATAAAACTATATAAAAATGAAGTAGTTTTTCCCTCTGGAGACGTGTTTTTCACTGACAGACACTAATTCTATCCCTGACTTTCTTCAAGCCAGTCCCTGCCCCTTTAGTTTCAGGGAATCTCTCAACTTGCTTTTCAAAATCTCCTTTACCTTGTTTTCTGGGCCAATTGGAAATCTATTCTCCATTACCAGGTATGAGTCTGTTCCTTCTTCTTCTTCTTCTTGTTTTTTTTCAACCTTTAGAAAAAAATCACCTTTAATCCTTACTGGTGCTTTTAAGCAATAGAAACAAGTCATGTTAACCATTTACAATTCAGATATTCACAAACTAAATGCAAAAATAACTAGACAGCACAAACCATTTTCTCTTTTATCCTTTGCATATCACTTTTCTTTCCTTCTTTGCTTACTCCTTAGTCCCAGCTTTCATTTGCCTGTTTCCTCGTTCTAGGTTCTCTTTCTTCTTTGTTAGTAACCATTTTGTGGTACATTCTCTCTCATTTTCTTTCTCCAGTTATCTCCAAGTCAAATATAATCCAAGAACTTAAGGGACAGAATCCCAGTGTGACACTTGAGATAGTAGATTGCTTTGTGAAATATTGTTGCCCCTTGGAAATTCAGAGTAGTGATTGATATGTTGTACCTGTTTCTTGTTGCAGTCTGTTATTATAGGAAAGAATTTTCAGCCCCCAGAGTGAGTCACAGTTATGCTCATGTGAGTTGTCTAGGTTCTTAAGAAGTGGCTCCTGACTCTGGTGCAGAGACAAAAATTGAGTTCACGTTCTTACTATCAGCATGTACTTTTGTTGGTAATGGTAGTAGATCACAAACTATTTGTTGGTACTGGAAGAAATGCCCACAGGTGTAAGTGATACACAGTTTTGTAAAGAATGAAGAGCATTCTGTGACTGACTTTGACTAATTTAACCAGATATTCAGGGTCATGATCCCTGTTGAAAACTGGTTAGAGAGGGGTTTCCCATCCAGCTTTGAGAACTTCTAAGAAATTCGGACCTTTCTGGCCCTCTCTGTGGAAGAGTTGTGATTTTGGAGTAATTCCTTTCTTGTGTCATAGGGGACATATGACAGCCCCACATTAGTCTTCCTGATTTTAATAACCTGCTAGAACTCCAGGTCTTGATTCTCTTCCCTCTTAATCCATGCTCCCACTGGAATTAGTATGAGTGATCTTTCTTTTCAGGATTCTGCTACATTTGTCTCATTTTTGCTTTTTTTTTTTTAAATTTGTTGAAGTATTTTAAAAGTAAATTCTAGACGCCATGCCATTTTACCCATGCATATTTCAGTTGGCATATTTTTTTTTTAAATGGGGACCTCTAACAGCTACAATACCATTATCACACCATCCCAAAGTAACTCTGGTTCCTTTATATTTTTGAATAGGCAGTAGGTTGGGAAACTACTGGGCCTGTAATCTGTGGGTATGGACTATAAGTTAAGAATGAGTTTTCCCTTTGGGGAGGGTACTGGAGACTAAACCCAAGGGTGCTTTGCTATTCCACTGAGCTACATCCTCAGTTCCCTTTATTTATTTTGAGATAAGGTCTCACTAAGTTGTTAAGAGTCTAGCTAAAGTTGCTCAGGCTGGTCTCAAATTTATTATCTTGCCTCAGCCTCCTGAGTTGTTGGAATTATAGACATAAACTATTGTACCTGACTGATTTTTACATTTTAAAGGATATTTTAAAAAAAAAAAACAATAAGCACCATCCTATATGGCCCACAAAGCTTAAAATATTTGCCCTTTGGTCCTTTACTGAAAATGATCACTAACCTCTGATTTAGTAAAATAAATGATCTTTCAAAATCCTTACATACATTTGCTTTTCCTTTGTCTAAAACTCCTGAGACAAGTCTGTACTCCTTAGTATGAGTCCGACCCTAGTACATCCCTTATTTTTGCCCACCTGTCCAGCTTTGCCAACTGTCCTGTGTTCCAGATGTCTAGTGGGTGGTGAACATCAGTTGTTTTACACTTGCTCTTCCCTCTTACTTACTCTTTTCTTCCCACCCTCTTTCTAGTTCTTCTAGGCAGTCTTTCCTTCCTGTACCCCCCACCCCCACCCATTTCCTCTATCTGGACTCTTTGTCTCTGTCATTTTTATCTCATTGATTGTTTTCCAGTGAGGCATTCCTTCTCCTCTGCAGGGACCTTGATGGCTAGACCTTGTCTTATCTCTCTTTATTTCTAGGAATAGCTCAAGACCAGGGTAAAGAAAGCAAGGTATGGATCATAATCTAAGTTTCTTGTGCAGCATTCAGCCTCAGAGATAACTAGAATGCATTTTCAGTATTGCTTATGAGCATAAATTAATATTTTGTTACATTCTCTTTAAGGCCTTTAGTTTTTAGCAGCACTTACTCCAGTGCTATCTTGGTGTTCTGCATTTTTGTTTCACATTTTCTTAGTTGTGATACTGATTAATTTGAATTTTGAGCTGTTTTCAGTGAATATGTTGATCTATTTTCATTTTACTCAATAAGAGGAGTGAACTACACTAAATGATAGACATTATGCACCTATCCAAACTGAGATGATTGAACAGAACCAGAACCAGGAGATCCCTGGCTTATGACTAGCATAGAGAGGTATATAGTTAAGTATTTGTGATTACATGCAGACTAGGCCAGTCAGCAGCCAATCAGATAATCCCGAAGGACATGAAAGGAGCTAAGAATCTGTTAAAAAGTTCAGAGAAAGGGCAGACTCAGAATCAGTGCATGTAGTGGCAATGAGGTGATGAGAGTGGCGTGGTCTATTTTATGTTCAAAGAATCAGTTTTAAGTGGTTGGATGCAGAAGACTGGCCTGGGAAATGTGTTACTTTGTTTTTTGTTGCTCTAACAAAATATCACAGATTGGGTAATTTATAATGAAGAGAAATTTATTTCTCACAGTTCTGGAGGCTAAGACATCCAAGATCAAGATAAGATCAAGGCACTGGCATCTGGTGAAGGTCTTTATGCTGTAACCTCATGGTGGAAGTCATAACATGGCAGAACAGCAAAGAGAGAGGGGCAGAATGGAGCTGAACTTGCCCTTTCACTTTTTTTTTTTTTAATGAATATTGAACCTAGGGCACTCTACCACTGAACTATATACCTGGCCCCCTTTTTGTTTTTATTTTGAGTCAGGGACTTACAGAGTTGCCCAGGCTGGCAACTTGTTATCCTCCTGCTTCAGCCTCCTGAGCAGCATTCACCACTGTGCCAGGCTTAAGCTTGCCTTTTTATAAATAACACAATCCCAAGATAATAGCATTAATCCATTCATAACAGATGCAGAGCCATCATGACTTTATCACCTCTTAAAAGTCCCACTTCAGTCAGGCTTCTGTGGTGTGCTTTTATAATCCCAGCTACTCAGGAAACTGAGGCAGGAGAATCCCTTGAGCCCAGGAGTTGAAGGCTAGCCTGGGCAACATAGCAAGGCACCATCTCAAAGAACAAACAAATAACAACAACAAATGAGAGCCACACTGTTTGACACACATTTATCATTCCAGCTACTGGGAAGGGGTCCAGGCTGACACAGGAGGCTCACAAGTCCCAAGTCAGCCTGAGCAGTTTAGCAACACCCATCTCAAAATTTAAAAGCCAGTGGTGTAACTCAGTGTTAGAGTACCCTGTGTTCATTCCCAGTACTATAAATAAATAATTTTTCAAAATAAGAAAGAAAAAGATGCACCAGGAGTGGTGGCACATGCTTATAATCCCAGGGATTCAGGAGGCCTGAGGCAGAGGATTGCAAGTTTAAGACCAGCCTTGTCAATTTCATGAGGCCCTAAGCAATTTAGGGAGACCCTGTCTCAAAATAAAAAGTCTGGGGATATAACTCAGTGGTAAAGTGCCCCTGGGTTCAACCTCCAGAACCAAGAAAGACAGAGGGAGGTAAAGAAGGATGAAGAAAATGAAAGGAGGGGAGGGGTAGGGAAGACCCATTTCTTAATGCTGTTGCAATGGTGGCAATTTAATTTCAACATGAGTTTTGGCGGGGACATGCAAACCATAGCAGGGAGTGATCAGGTATGCATTGTATAAAATTCTTAAAAGCTATTGGAAGAAGAAGTGGACAGGCATAAGAATGAAGGCAGATAGACTATATAGTAGCAGCTCAGAAGATAATTTAGAAGGGTTTAAACTAAGGTCTTAGCAGCAAAAATGGAGATGGAGGCAGAGGTGGGAGCTTGAGAACTATTTAAGCAATGGAATCAGCTGGTTTTATGGGCTGTTTTGGAGTAGATTAGGAAAATAAGAGTCCCCCTTCTGGTTTAGGCAAAGGGAGGAGCGGGGGTGGATAATTTGGTCTGTAATTAAAGATAATTGTAATCAGGTCTGTAATTGAAGAGAAGGATCTGGGACAGAGATGAATATCTAAGAGACAGCTTATAGGAGTGGTAGGAGTTTTGTCTAGGGGTTAGTATCTAAGTATATAGAGTAAATTGAGAAGATTCAAGATGGAACAAGGAGGCCAGCAGCATCCAAGGGACAGCAGTCTGGGGAGCAAGCACCTGACCTAGAAAAAGCTAATTCAGCATTGTCTGAATAGAAGAAATCAGGTTAATTCCACAGGGCTAGAGGGGAGATGGGACACGAAGACCACTTTATCAAGATACTAGTAGGAAACAGAGTGGTGAAAGTAGTACAAAGAGGAGAATTTTTTTTATAAATTTACAAAAAAAGGTACCCTTTAAAATTCACCCATAGTTAACGTTTACTTCATTTTATTGTCTTGCTCTTTCATAGATACAATATTTTTTTCAATCATTTAAGGGTAATTTATAGATATCCTTCTGTGCACCAAACCACTCCTATCCTATCTTCCTGAATGTATATAGTCAAATATTATGTTCCTAAGTTACATGAACTAGTTCTTTGTATTTGTTTCCTCCCTGTGGTTTTGATATTCATGTGAAACACAAATGAGTTCATTTGTTTCTGTTTGCTTTTTGTTTTTGCAATTTCCCCCTTTCTCATCATTAGGGATTTAATATTATTCTTTGAATATGCAGAACATTATTATACTATATAGATGCTATATAGATGCTATAGAGTATATTTCTCCCCTGTCCCTTCTGCTGTCTTCTCCCACTCCACCCATTTAAGTAATGACAATTTTCTGGTATTTCTGTAAAGATAAGTAGATAGCTACTTTTTTTTCTTTACTTTCCTTTATTTCTTACACAAACTTTAGCATATATACTCTATTTCACTTTTACTTTATAATACTGTGTATCCTGGAAATTGCTGCATGTCAATAGGATGTTCCTCATCATTTTTTAGTACTGCATTTTGCATATGTGCCATAGCATAATCATCTGTACTCGAACATTTATGTAGTTTTCCAGATTTTGCAGTCATAAAAATGTTATAATGAAAAAGAAAAAAATGACAAAATAAACCAAAAACTAAAAACAAAAACAACAAAAAATATTATAATGAAAAACTTTGTGCTATACTTTTGTTTTATTGGAAGTGTTCTTTTAGTATAAATTCCTAGAACTGGAGTTTTGGAATTAAAGGGGAAATGTGTATGCAGTTTTGTTGGATATCGGCAGATTTTCTACCCACAGGAGTTGTACCTATTTGTATTCCTAGCAATGTATGAGAATACTTTTTCTTCACAACCTCAATAGAATATTTAATCGCATTTTGAATATTTGCCAATGTAACAGGTGCAAAATGGTATCTTACTATAGTTCTTATGTTTCTTTCATTAGTGAAGTTGAATATCTTTTCATGTTTAGTATTTCTTTTTGTGAATAATCTCTTCATATCTTTTGCCTGTTTTTCAGTAGGAATTTTAGTCTTATTTTCTTTCACTTTTTGAAAATTCTTCGTATAATAGGATATTGGCCCTTATATATGTTATGTTGCAAATATTTTCTTCTATTTTGTCTTTTATTTCTCAATTTTGCTTATAGTATTATTACCATAAAATCTTATTTTTATGTGGTTAAATTCAGTCTTTATTTTGCATCTTTATAGAAAGCTTTCTCTATACCCAGGTTATAGAGGCATTCACCCATGTTTTGTATAGCTTTTTTATTTAGAGCTATGTTCCATTTGGAGTTTATTCCTATGTATGTTATGAAGAATGGATATAATATCTTTATCCAGATGGCTTTGTAGTTGTTAAAACATAAAAGATGGATTTTACCTAGTAATTTGAGATACCATCTTTACCATTGATTTCTATGTGTAGTTGGGGAAGTTTCTGAACTTTCTTCTATTTATGTACCAGTACCACACTATTTTAATTATAGAAGCTTTATAGTATATTTTAATATCTAGTATGACTTGTACCCCCTTAGCCTTTTTTTTCTTTTTTTCCCTTAACAATTTTTTGTGGGTTTTTTCTTTTGTATTTTTTTAAAGGAGAAATTTGGCTTTATTACTATAGAAGCATAAACATTTTTCTGTCCTGGAGAGTATAAGTGGAAGGGACAAAGTTGAAAAGGAAATGAGTGGACCAGGACCTGATATGTATGGGAACAGCATTCCGAGCACAGATGTATTGCTGCTAATGGTTCTGGAATTATACCCAAATAGTAGCCCTCACACTTTAAGTGACATGGACCACTTTATCCAAAGTAATAAAAGGAAGCAGGGAAGTAAGCCATGCCACCATTCTTCAGTGACCTCAGTTGATTCTTACTTAGTATTTAATATTATATAACATTTAATTACATAATAGTCATTTTGTGATATTCTCTCAGCTGAAACACCTTTTGATTTAATGTCTACTGAATGATTGTCTTCCTAGTGATCTCCTGAGTTCCTAACTGCTTCTCCTGTTTTGTAAAATTTTTTAAAAAATTTTTAGATGTTGATGGACCTTTATTTTATTCATTTATTTTATATGTAGTACTGAGAATTGAGCCCAATGCCTCACACATGCTAGGCAAGTGCTGTACCACTGAGCCACAACCCTAGCCTCCCTATTTTGTAAATTTTAATTTGGAGTCTTTTCTATCCATAAGTTAGATCATGACTGTTTCTTTTACTTTTTCTTTCTTTTAAACGGGGTTTTGCTGTGTTACTGAGGCTGGCCTCAAATTTGCAATCCTCTCTCCTCATCCTCCAGAGTAGGGATTACAGACATGCCACTGCCCAGCTTGACTGTGATTCTTTATTCATATGTACTCTAAAATATATATTTTACCTTCTTTTTATTGCTCCTGTTTCCTCCTAACATATTTACTTATAGAGTTTTCAAAGTACGATTATCCAAATTTCAAAGTAATTATCCAAAAATCTGATATGCATTCAGGATAAGAGGAGAAAATACAAAATTAATTAAATCTAATCGAAAATGTCTCATTGTCTAAGGTTTAGGAGTAACTAGCTTAGAATAATTAGAATAGTATCTTTTCTTCTCAGGACTTAGTATTTTAGTAGGTAGGTACGAATGGAAAACAAATGATATGTAGTATGACTTCAAGGGAACAAAGATCTTAGAATCTGTTTTTGGAATTTTACCTTTTCTGAGTCATGTGCTTTAATCACTCAGGTTTAAACCTCAATCCAATAACTCGACTTGAAATAACTCGACTTCATTTTAATAGTCCAACAAATAATTATAACATATAGCACTCACCAAAGAACAGGCACAGTTCTCTGTGCTTTTACACATATTATCATTTAATATTACAACAACTCTATTGCCTTCATTTTACACAGGAGCAAACTGCTGTATAAGGAGATTAAATAACTTTCTCAGGGGCATACAGCTGGGTATTTGAACTTAGGAAGTATTCCATTAATTCTTTGGTTACCAAAAGGAATTGGTTCCAGAACACCCCCACATACACACAGACACCAAAATCTGCTGTAGATATTCAAGTCTTTATATAAAATGGTATAGTGTTTGCATATAACCAACACACATCCTCCTGTGTACTTTAAGTCATCCTTTGATTATTTATTATACCTACAGCACTGTAAATGTTATATAAATCTTTCTCATTCTGTATTTTTTAGGGAATAATGGCAAGAAAAAAGTCTGTACACATTCCATGTGGATGAAATTTTGTTTTTCTGTGTAGTTTTAATTCATTATTGGCTGAATTTGCAGATGCAGAATCTGCAGATATGGTGAGCCAACTGTATTTTCTTTGCTCATTGGTTCATGGTTTTGCATCTAATCTTTGATTTGCCCAATAGTTAGCCTGTTTATAAGTAGGAATAAAAGCTTTATGGCCGGAACATGTTCTTTCATGTAGAGTTCTTCCCTAATCACTTTCCAGGGCCAGTGTTTTCCTTGGAGGGAAAGTCCGGAAGGAAACCAACTTAAGGCAGCTGCAGGTTGTTTTCTTTCTAATCTCTGCAGTGATCATCCTCATGATTTCATAACTACAACCACCTCCCTGATACCTCTACACAGGTACTGATTTCTTTAGTTTGCCTGTCCTCTGCTGATTATGTGTAACTTTCATAATTAAAAATAAAAGTTATGCAAGGCACAGTGTCACATGCCTGTAATTGCAGTGACTTAGGAGACAGAGACAGGAGGATTGCAAATTTGAGGCAAGACCTTGTTTTAAAATAAAATACAATTTAAAAAAATTTTTTTAAAAAGGACTGGAGATATAGCTTAGTGGTAAAGTACCCAGTACCACCCTCCCCACTCCCTAACTTTTATCTTAATAATCTTTCTGTCTCCTGTTCTTCAGAGATTTTTCCCTACCTTCTGTTCATTGTTCCATGACTAGGTTAATTGTTCAAAAATTGATCAGTGTTATCTGTTATTCTGTGCATCATTTCAACTTGCTGTCATGCTAAACTGTTATGCAAGAATTGGAAAGCTCTTTGATCTGAAATTCAGGGCTCTGGTTTTAACAGAAATTTTGTCATGTCTACTGTTACATCTCCAGTATTTAAAATGGTATCTATGGTGCATGCAGTCAATAAATATTTATCAAGTGAATGAATGAATTTTAATGTTATTCTTCCAGTTTTTTCTAAACAAAGTGAACAGGTATCATTTTCATTTTCTTGGTTTAGTGTCACATTTGAAGACGGGCACTGAGGATGAGGAATCAGCTGAAAAATATGAAAATGTTGGAAATGCAGAATCTAAGTGGCCAAAAATGGAAGGTCTTCACAAGGATCATATGCAGGAATCTATTGATAAAACTCATGATTGGGATAGCAAGATAGGGAATCAATTGGAAAAGCCTGAGTGGAAAAGAATGAAGGAAGACAAAAGTGGCATCAGGGAGAAGATTGACAAAACCAAGAACACGACAAATATAAAAACAGAACGAGATGAGGCATCTGAGAAAAGCTTACATCTGAGCTCAAAGCATGTTACACATCAGACTGTCCCTATGGAACAGAAAAGCAGTGAACAAGGTAAATGTGTTGAGAGCATTAATGGAAACTCTCATGCCAGCCTACAGCAGAATACCATTGCTCTTAAGAAATCACATAAATGTGATGAGTGTGGGAAGTCCTTCAAATATAATTCCCGCCTTGTTCAACATAAAATTATGCACACAGGGGAAAAACGCTATGAGTGTGATGACTGTGGAGGAACTTTCCGGAGCAGCTCCAGCCTTCGAGTCCATAAACGGATCCATACTGGGGAGAAACCGTACAAGTGTGATGAATGTGGGAAAGCCTACATGTCCTATTCCAGCCTTATAAACCACAAAAGTACCCATTCTGGGGAGAAGAACTGTAAGTGTGATGAATGTGGAAAGTCCTTCAATTATAGCTCTGTTTTGGACCAGCATAAAAGGATTCATACTGGGGAGAAGCCCTATGAATGTGGTGAGTGTGGGAAGGCCTTCAGGAATAGTTCTGGTCTCAGAGTCCACAAAAGGATCCACACAGGGGAGAAGCCCTATGAATGTGACATCTGTGGGAAGACCTTCAGTAATAGCTCTGGCCTGAGGGTCCACAAAAGAATCCATACAGGTGAGAAACCTTATGAATGTGATGAGTGTGGGAAGGCCTTCATTACTTGCAGAACACTCCTAAATCATAAAAGTATTCACTTTGGAGATAAACCCTACAAATGTGATGAGTGTGAGAAATCTTTTAATTATAGCTCTCTCCTTATTCAACATAAAGTCATCCACACTGGAGAGAAACCTTATGAATGTGATGAATGTGGAAAGGCCTTCAGGAACAGCTCAGGCCTTATAGTTCATAAAAGGATCCACACAGGAGAGAAACCTTACAAGTGTGATGTCTGTGGCAAAGCATTCAGCTATAGCTCTGGCCTTGCAGTTCATAAAAGCATTCACCCAGGAAAAAAAGCTCATGAATGTAAGGAGTGTGGCAAGTCCTTTAGTTATAACTCACTTCTTCTTCAACATAAGACTATTCATACTGGAGAGAGACCTTATGTATGTGATGTGTGTGGGAAAACTTTCAGAAACAATTCAGGCCTCAAGGTTCACAGGCGACTTCATACTGGAGAAAAACCATATAAGTGTGATGTGTGTGGGAAAGCTTATATCTCACGCTCTAGCCTTAAAAATCACAAAGGAATTCATCTAGGGGAGAAACCTTATAAATGTACCTATTGTGAGAAATCCTTCAACTATAGCTCTGCACTTGAACAGCATAAAAGGATTCATACAAGGGAGAAGCCCTTTGGGTGTGATGAGTGTGGCAAAGCCTTCAGAAACAATTCAGGCCTTAAAGTACATAAACGAATCCACACTGGGGAGAGACCTTACAAATGTGAAGAATGTGGGAAAGCCTACATCTCACTCTCAAGCCTTATAAATCATAAAAGTGTACACCCTGGGGAAAAGCCCTTTAAGTGTGATGAGTGTGAGAAAGCCTTCATCACATACCGAACCCTCATAAACCACAAAAAAATTCATCTTGGGGAGAAGCCCTATAAATGTGATGTATGTGAGAAATCTTTTAACTACACCTCACTCCTTTCTCAACACAAAAGAGTCCATACTAGAGAGAAACCCTATGAATGTGACAGGTGTGAAAAGGTCTTCAGAAACAACTCAAGCCTTAAAGTTCATAAAAGAATACATACTGGGGAGAAACCCTATGAATGTGATGTGTGTGGAAAAGCCTACATCTCACACTCAAGCCTTATTAACCATAAAAGTACCCATCCTGGTAAGACCCCCTATACATGTGATGAATGCGGAAAAGCTTTTTTCTCTAGCAGAACACTTATAAGCCATAAAAGAATCCATCTTGGAGAGAAACCCTTCAAATGTGTTGAGTGTGGGAAATCTTTCAGTTACAGCTCACTCCTTTCTCAACACAAGAGGATCCACACAGGGGAAAAACCCTATGTATGTGATAGGTGTGGGAAGGCATTCAGGAACAGCTCAGGCCTCACAGTGCATAGAAGGATCCACACAGGTGAGAAACCCTATGAATGTGATCAATGTGGAAAGGCATATATCTCACACTCGAGTCTAATCAACCATAAAAGTGTCCACCAGGGGAAGCAGCCCTATAATTGTGAATGTGGGAAATCCTTTAATTATAGATCAGTCCTTGACCAACACAAAAGGATTCATACTGGAAAGAAGCCATACCACTGTAATGAGTGTGGGAAGGCATTTAATATCAGATCAAATCTCACCAAGCATAAAAGAATTCATACTGGAGAGGAATCTCTAAATGTGATAAATGTGGAAAGTTATAGTAGCACATCCCAGAAGATAATCTACGAGGGAGGGAATGTTCTGGATGGGACCAGGATGAGGATGCCTCTGTGGGAGGCAGAGCTTACTAAGTCTCAAAGAACTCAAATAGAAGAAAACCCTTATGAATGTAAGAATTTCTGAGGCCCTTATTCATGGCTTACAAATTTCATAGTATAAGTGAAACCATTTTAGATGATCAAGAGTAATCTTTACTATGTGATTTTCAATCATAATCAGCAAAGAAGGCTCCAGTGTTAAAGTAGTTGAGCCCTTTTGGAGTGTAAAATAGTCCATTATGGGAATAAAACCTATCAAAAACAATGGGATATTTTTAAATCCTCAAAGTGAGCAGACATTTCTGGACATAAAAATGTATATGAAGAAAGAACTTCAATTAGAAATCACAAAGTCACCATTAGAGAGTTCATATTTGGGTAAATTTTGTGAATAGAAATGTAGGAAATTCAGACATAGCTTTGCATCCCAATAAGATTGTATTGGTCAGTGGGGAAAAAAAAATCCAAGAAGAGCCTCCAAAGGGCAAATTCAGGGAGAGATAGGCTTCAGGGAATATAAATTTATTTATTAGTAATCATGGATTATTAACAATGTAATTGAATGGTTTGGGGGATAGGATGAGAAAAATTTGGATTTCCTTGTAGTAAAGTAAAAAGCATAAACTTATAAATCTAACAGGAGTAGGAGAGTATTATAAAAATGCAAATTGAGTGAAATGTATATTGTAATTCAAGAGTTGAATGGGTGAAAATTAAAGTTTCAAATGAACCCCCTCAATAAATGATGACTGTGTGATGAGTGAAAACCTGGTATTCACATATTCTACCATAAAAGGTCCTACAATGGAGAGTATTTTGCCATCTTCAATAACTAATGGAACATGAATCTTCAACATGAATTTGCACCTTCAGAAAGAATCAATTCAGGGATTCCTGTGAATAGGAATGTTGGGAAGGAGAGCATTTTATTGTGGTAGCTAAAAAACTAAGTAGCTACTAGTAATCGAGAGAGGAAATTCATGTTTCTAAATCTTGTCAAATGTTTGTTTTGGAATGTGTTGTAAAGATTTCATGCACTACATGTGTATATTGTCTGTCGTAAAATGTTATGAATACTTTGTTCAGGGCTCATTCTGCTCTGCCATAAAGACCAGGTAATTGTGGTGAGGTAAGATTGAACTCCAATAAAGAAATTCCTCAAATGTAAACAGGCTGTGACTTACTTTAGATAGAAAAATATACAGAGCCATTTGTGTGTTATATTTTTGTGGAATAAGTTATACCAAATCTAAACCAGAGAGAACATCAGGACACTCATACTACAGCCTGGTAACTTAGATTTTTACCTGATGGTGCCTCCACTAGAAGAAGCACAGATAGATTTTGAGGGGACCACAGGTAAGCAATGTGATTCTTATCTTGGGGCCAGATCAAAACTTGTGGGAGTAGGCAGGCCATGTGAGAAATCACCCCACAGAAACAGTTTGTTAGGAACAGGTAGAATTTAATATAAAATATTGTTAGCTATGTAGAAGTGTTAGCTAGGTAACTCATGGTAAAAGTAAACTCTTCTGAGTTAACTAACTTACCCAAAAAGACTGTGGGTGGGGCTTATCAGTAGAGGCTAAATTCTAAGTCTGGTCTGTGGCTTCAGAATCTGTGTTTATAAGAAAACAATCTCCAGCCAGATTGTTTCCTATCTCATTAGGATTCCTGTCACTGCAGCCAGATAGTTTCCATGCTGCTTTCTAGGAGCACTAGAGAGTACTGTCTTCTAATACCTGTAGGTTTTGATGGATGATATAAAGAAAGGAGGAGATGAAGTATTTCTACCACTCAGTTCCACTTTGAAATGCCATGACCACAGTTGATGTATGTCCTTTTCTACATATGACACTAGCAAACCTGACTCTATCCAATATAGATTTGAATTAATTTGCTCAGCAAATACTTGTTAAGAATTTACTAGGCACAATCCACTGTCTAAGCACCAAATAGGGAGAGGATAGAAGCAGGAGTACCTGGGAGACAGATATAAGAGAAAAAGATCACAATACCTTTCTATTGAATGTCTGAACTAAGCTAACCTTTGTAGGTATTCAGAGGAAAGTGAGCACAGCCAACAAAGAGGGAGGCATGAAAGACATTGAGTTGATTTTTCTTTCTTTTTATGGGGAGGAGGAGAAAAGCCTAAATAGAGCCAGCAGCACATGTGTTTAGGTATCTGGCAGGGTTGGTGTTTGGTGAGTGGAGAAAAGGAGGCCTTAAGAGTATCCATTCCCAGTAGTTGCTGTGATACAGATTGGCCTTTTATTAGTTGAAGATGAAACCAGCTCTGACTTCTTAAGACAATTCTGTTACCTGAAGTTTCCATGTGCCCCATGGCCAGGGCAGTCAGGATGCCTGTTATTTGACCACCTCCTGCACAGTTCCAATTCATTGGATTCCAACCAGACCTAGTACACTGCCTAATTTCAGGGAGGCAGGTTAAGTAACAAAGTAGAGGTTGGCCACCTTTCAGATGTGAATCCTAAGCACTCCAGTGCACTGAACATGAGGCATGCACCTACTTCAGTCCCCATCTATTTAGATGCTTGGAAAATGGGCCCCTGGCCTCTTGACCCAGGCCTTAAGTAGTTCTAGGGCCAGATAAATTGAGCTTATACAGATACTGAGTATATCTGGGGTCTCTTGGTCTTCAGCTGCCCCAGGTGGACATCAAAGAGCAGATCCAATTAGTTAGGCTGAACCTACTCAGGCCAGTGCAGTAATTTATGGTTGTGAGGAACCACCCCTACCCACTTAAGAACAGAGAACAATATGCAAGGGCATGGGGAGCAAAATTTGCCAACTTATAGTTAAATCAAACACTTTTTTTAGTAGGTAAATAAGATATTCATAAAAGCCTAAAGTGATTATATTATATAGAAGGGGGAGATCAAGATGTTGTTTAACTCTAGATTTCAGAGTCAAATGTACATGGGAAAATGTCATAGATGAGCATTAAAATGACAAAAATACACTATAAAAATGAATGAAAAACTTTGTAAAGGGAAAAAAAGGTGGGACATTACTTTCTTTTAAAGGTAGGCTTTTATTTGGATCAGTTTGGGTGTCTTTAATTTGCCCTCTTGGTCCATTTAGGCTGCCGTAGCAAGAGACCACAAACTGAGTCAAATATATTTTTCAGCTCTGAAGGCTAGCAAGTCTGGATTATGTGCCTAGTGAGAGTCCATTTCCTGGTTTGTAGATGGGAACTTCTTCCTGCATCCTTACATGTAACAAGATAGAATTTGTTACATACATATATGTACATGCACAAAATATAACAATACAATTTGGCCAATATCACTCCTCAGCATTCCTCTCCCTTCACCCCCTGATCCCTATTTTCTGATTTCTCTTTGTTATTCATGAGATCCCCCTTGCTTTTCTTTTCCTTTTTCATGAGGCCTCCTTTAATAAAGGGCACTAATTCAGTTCATAAATGGTGTACCCTTATGACTTAATCACCTCCCAAAGGTGCCAGTTCCTAACACTATCACTGAGTTGGCAATTAGGTTTCAACAAATGAATTTGAAACAATTTGACACATTTAGACCATAGCACTGCCCCTCCCTCTCAAAGCATGGAGGCTAAAAATACTGGTTTTAAAAATGGGGTCCTATAATTAAAGAGGTGAACACCAATACAGCTTTTGTTCTAGACTGCTAATGCTGTTCAATGGATGCTAAATCAGAAGTTCAAGGCCAGGCCCACCCAAAATGATGAATCTTACTAGGAGATCTTTCTGCAGTTGATCTGGGTTCCCAAAATGCCACCCTCTCAAGATAAGATGAATCAGATATGACCCCACTCCCCCAAGTGTAAAGACAATTGCCTTGTTACTGAGAAAACCAGTAGAAGAGAAAGGGGAAGCATTCCTGATGAGTTGTGATCACAGATCTAGACCTTTACTCAGATCTAGGTAAAACAACCTGACACCTGGTAAACACACACACAAAAAAGGATTTCTTCAATTCTAACCTCAGGGCTTATAAATCATTTTTATTTATTTCACCAAACAGTCAAAAGATAAGCACATAGAAAAATGGCAACATAAATGAAAACCAAGAAAGGAACAGACCCACATAGACTTCCCATACTGAATTATCAGGTATATTTACGAGAACATCTGTGCTTAAAATAATTAAAGATGTATTTGGCAACAGAGTGGAACATACAGAAAAGAGAATTAATTGAAAGATATGTTAAGATGTCCAGGATGCAGCATGGAAATAGGACAATACAGGAGATGGGGAGGCTTCATTGAGAAGTTTTTGTATTTAGTCATAGTCTTGACACAAGAAAAGGGAAAGACATTGGGCTGAGAATTTTTTAAAGTCGATGAAAAATATGCCTACTGATTTCAAACCCCAAAGAACACAAAGCAAGGTAAATTTATGAAAACCACACCTACAGATATCATAGTGTTACTATAGAAAATTATTTCATATGTCCCATCATTCTATGTAGCATTGAAAGCTTGGGACTTAATGGGTTAAAGAGGAAAAGGTCTTGGCAAAAGACAAAACAAAAATTACTATCAAAGAAACAACTGTTGGTTTCCTCAGCAATAAAAGCCAAGAGTGGAATTAACTGTAGTATAAAGATAGAAAATAACTCAACCTAGAATGTTAATAGCCAATGAAAAAATCAAGAATGAGGACAAAATAAGCACGTTTTTTAAAAAAAATTTCATTTGAGAAAATATTTATTTTATTGATCCCTTCCAGGCCCTCACTAAAGGAAATTCTAAAGAACTTACAGAAGAAAGGCAATACCACAAAGAGTTATGAGATGTAAAAACTAAGGAAGAGCAAAAAGTAGGAAATGTGGGCAAGTGTAAATGAAAGTTTTACATAAAATAATTATAATCTAGAGTTGTTAAAGTAGACTTAAAACACCAGACAATAACAAATCAAGAAAAATAAAGGATTGAGGTGGTCTATGAATATAAAGTTTTTGAGTAATCTTGTAATTATAAAATCTAGGGAATCATAAAGTAGAAAGTCTAATTTTGATACTAGTGGATAGAATAAGAGGTTTTTTTAAATGAAAATCGCAAATGAAAGAAAAGTAACAATTTATAGGTCAAAGAAAAAAACAGATGGTAAATATTTAAGCCAAAAATATCAGTATTTATATCCAATGTACTTCATCAGGACAAAAATACAAGACCCCACTCTGTGCTGTTTAGAGGAGACTCAAATATAAGGACCGTTTGAAAGTAAAAGAATAGAAAGAAAATATATAAAGAAAATAGTAGTCAATAGAAAACTGCCATATCTTGACTAACATTAGCTGAAATAGAAACTATGGCACAAACCATTCCTAGAGATAAAGAGAGCCATTGCTTCAAGAAAAAAAATTCAGGGGAAATATTAGGAAGATATAACAGTTTTTAAGTTAGTACTTATCTAACGATATGGCTCAAAAGTGGGGAAACATTCACAAAACTCAAAGTAGTTGAAAGATTTTTGACACCTCTCTCAGTAATTAACAGTGCAAGCAGACTAAAAATGAGTAAAGATATGGTTTAAAATCATTTAAAAATATGATTCACAAGCAATCTAATGGATATACATGTACTATTATATCAAGAATACATATGCTCTTTCAAACACACATGAAACATTTTTCAGAAATTGACTATGTGCTGAGCCATAAGGTAAATCTCAACAATTTAAAAGGATGGAAATCAGGGTAATTCTGTCATGCATTTAAATGAGAAATTAATAAGAAAGATTACTAGGACATTCCCATTATATTCAGAAATGGACAAATACATGAATAAATCATGGTTCATAGATAAAAAATATTTTAACTGAATGATAATAAAAATGCCACATACCCAAACAGTGGGAAGATGCTTAAGCAGTGCTTAGAAATTTATAGCTTAAAAATATTTTTAGAATATCAAAAACTTGGTAATCACCTAAGCACCACTCAAAAGGTTAAAACAAATCCCCCCCAAAAATGTTAAAAAGTAATAAAAAGCAGAAATTAACAAAATAGAAAAAATAGGATTAACAAATCCATATGTATGTTTCTTTAGGAAGACTACAAAATTGACATAACTCTCATGAGACTGATCAAGAAAAAAAAGAGAAAGCACAAATAACCAAAGTCAGGAATAAAAAGTAGGGGGAAATATACAGCAGGGTAAAATTTCCTTCTCTGAACATACACTGACTCCCTTGCTCCCTGAAACTAAGAGAATACCTCACTTCCTCTAAATTCCTTGAGTCAACAATTCTGAGAACAGGATGTAACCGTCTAAGATGAGCCAAATCACAAAGAAACAGCTCATTTTTGTAAAATTACAATGCCTATACCTCACCAATGCTCACCAAAACCATAGTGTGCACTGTTGCTTGTGTTTCTTAAAAACTCATTCTGGGGCTGGGTTTGTGGCTCAGTGGTAAAGTGCTTGTCTAGCATGCATGAGGCACTGGGTTCGATTCTCAGCACCACATACAAATAAATAAAAGAAAGGTCCATTAACAACTAAAAATATTTAAAACAAAAAACTCTCATTCTGCATAATTGGAAAAACATTCCCTTTGAGAACTTATCCTGTTACAAAAGTTTCAAGATAGCATTTTTTGGGCATATAAATCTAGGAGAATGTCTTAAGTTTGATGTTACAAAATGCTATCACATTAAAGCCATAAGAAGGTATTATATTGCAATGTTATGCCAATAAATTAGAAATTTTAGATAAACTGAGAAAATACCTAGAAAAACATAACTTACCAAAATATACTAAAGGGCTTACATCTTGTGGATATGGGGAGTATGAGAAGGAGTATGGAATGTGTTTAGTCCTCTTACAGGAGAGTTAAGAAGAGGATGAGGGAAGAAGGGAAAAGAAATCATGAAGGCAAAACCTGAATAAACAGTGAATATTGAAGAGCCTTGCACAGAAGCACTCATCTTGATTTCTTTTTTTTTTTTAATTTTTTTTTGTTGTAGTTGGTCACAATACTTTTATTTTTTTTATTTTTATGTGGTGCTGAGGATCAAACCCAGGGCTTTGCACGAGCTAGGCGAGTGCTGTACTGCTGAGCCACAACCCCAGCCTTCACTCATCTCAATTGCTATTAGTGAATTTGTCTAAGATGAAAACCTAAAATGTAATTTTATGTAGTTCATATGTGGGGCTTTTACCATAGTGGTAAAATGGTACTAAATACTAGCTATATGATGCAAGGGAACTTTTCCTCATGGGATTAAAAAACATCTGGGGAACACCTGAGGATGAGTTAGCTGAGGCTAGAAAATGGAGACCTGAAGTCTGCATAAGGACATTAAGAATTTGGAAACAGCTGCCCCCAGGGAAGTTCCTGGGAGGACTCTCCATGGCTCTACTTGCCTCAGCTCAGGGACTTAGTCCAGAGACATGTTGAAGAAAATAGAACATTTTTAATTCAATTTATCTTCCCACTGAGACACTGTTCCCGTTTATACCTCACAGTTCTCAGGCCACGAATAGTATTGGTTTTGCCCAGGTAGCAGTTAGTATTAAATCCATGAAGAAAGTCAACCAAGTATAGTCAGCACTTAACCACTGAGCCACATCCCAGCCCTTTTTAATTTTTCTTTTGAGACAAGTTTGTTTAAAGCCTCACTAAATTGCTGAGGCTGGCTTTGAACTTATGATCTTCCTGCCTCAGTCTCCTGAGTTGTTAGCATTACAGGTGAGCACCACTGCACCCAGCTCCTATATCTATCTGTGTATTTCTATATCTATCTGTGTAATTGGTGCGTTTTAGTTGTAAAGAATGGTAGGATTTGTTGTTACATATTCATACATGCACACAAACTTTTCTTTCTATGCTTGTATGTCCTCAACCATCTTTTGTCAAGATAATGGAAACAAACTGTTGTAATGAGGTTAGAAAAGTTAATATTATTAGAACCCTAAGAAGAATGCCTGCAGTGAGAATTATTTGTTATAAGGATGAATCAGTAAGTCTGGCTGTATAATGGCTCCTGTCCAAGGACATCTAGACATTCAGACAATAGAAGACAATTCCTATCTGAAAGTTAAGAAAACCCTTCCAAAAAATCACTCCATATGCGCATACACTTTGAGAAGAGATGTGAGAAAAAAAAATTTTAAATATAGTTTCTCAGTGGTATTTTGCTTCTAAGCAAGCAATCTGTTGTTTTTAAGCAAACATGCTTTGTTTCTGTCAGGGGTTAGGGAAAAGAGTCTCCCACTTGAGTCCAGGAATGAAGAGTGCTGGGTGAGGTGAAAGCTGCTACATACATGCTTGCTTCTCTGGCGTAGGCAGCCTTGCCCACTTATGCTGAACACATTTCACTTCTCCCCCGTGTTTTCTTGGAAATCCCCAAATATCCTGGAGCTTACTCAGAAGTGTTGGCAAGAGCCAGGCTTATCATGGATCATCTTAACCATGGATATTTTTTTTTTTTTTGAGTGTTCTTTAGGATCTAAAAGGAAGAGGCCCTGGGGTTGTAGGCAAAGTTTCTTTGGTCTTGAATGTAAACCTTAAGGGAAATATTCCAGTCAATGAAATAATTATGAATTGGTTTCCTGTCCTGTCTATAATTTTTCTATATGTAAAATTAGAAAATGACTGACTCATAAGTTACTTTAATAATCTGGTTTCTTTTCAGATTGTATAAATCTCTCATATTTTACATAAAGTTATTTAAAGGTTAATGAAAAAGAACCCTGTATTTTAATTTTAAAAATTTTGTACAAACATTATTGTTAAATTGACTTAATGATTTGTCTTTTTTTTTTTTTTTTTTAAGTTAAAGGAGATATTGAAGACAAGAGCCTGAAAACAGGAAACAACATAGTAGAGAAGATCAGCAAAGTCAGGTTGGTATTTTGGAAAGAGGGAAAACCTTTGGTATGAGTGAACAAGAAAAACCAGGAAATCACAAATAATTAAAGAGAAAAATGAAAACTGGGAATGCACAGCCGATATCCTATGAGTTATTTAGAAGTATATTTTTACTGTTCCAAACATATGGGGACTTCCTAAGTTATATTTTAGTTATTTCATTGTATTTGGAAAACATACTCCATGTGGGGCTGGGGTTGTGGCTCAGTGGTAGAGTGCTTGCCTAGCATGCATGAGGCACTGGGTTCCATCCTCAGCACCACATAAATGTAAAATAACCTAAAACTAAAGGATAAATATTTAAAAAAAAACTCCATGTGACTGCAATCAAAATTTGTCAAGATTTGCTTTATGGCCTAGCATGTTTGACCTTAGTGAAAAGGTTCCTGGGTACTTGAAAAGTACATGTGTTTTGCAAATGCTAGGTGCAGTTATCTATATAAAGGCATTAGATTGAGTTTGTAATGGATTAGTCATATCTTCTCTGCTCTTGATGAATTTTTGTCTGCTTATTTATCAATTAATGAGATAATTGTTGAGGTACTTTCTTCTTAGAATTCTGTGAATTTAGATTTATTGAGACCACACAGATAATAGAATTGTTATATCTTCTTAGTCAATTTCAATTTTATCTTTATGAAGCAAAGCTCTATCTCTAGTATAATACCTTTTCTTACTTAGTCTCTTTTCTCCTAGTATTAATAACACTGGCTTCTTTTTGATTACTCTTACATGGCTTATCTCTTTCCATTCTTTTACTTTCAACCTTTGTGTACCCTTATGTTTTAGATGTGCCTCTTAGAAATAGCATATAGTTGTTGTTGTTTTAATTTAATCTAATAACTTATTTTAATAAGAGGATTTATATTTTAATATATAATTAATGATGGCTTTGGGTTTAAGTCTTATTAATTCCTTTTTACCTACTTTCTTTTTTCAGATTAGATTAAAATTACTATTGATCAGCACAAATCATGGAGCTCCTAGTTTCTAGCATCTTTATCAGGAGACTTCTTCCTCTAAAAACAGTGACTCAAGCATATTACAACAGAAATGCTACAACAGCAATACTATGATGAAGACTTTTCTTTCTTCGTGTGGTCTTATTACTCCATCTTCCCTCCGCTCCCCACCACAAAAAAAGTTTTTTGACTATTAATGTGGAAAAAGTGACACTATTACCCAGTTCCACTCTCACCTCTACCCACATCTGGAAGCTGTTATGATTGGGGCATGGTTTGAGTGTGCCCCCCAAAGATTCCATGTCCTAGAAGTTCAGTGATGGTGTTGAGATGGTAGAATCTTTAAGAGGTAGAGACTAGTGCAAGGCAATTAGATTACTCTTGGGAGGAGTTAATGCTGGTCTCCTGAAGTGATTTAGTTCTCAAGAGAGAAGGTTGTAATAAGGTGAGCAACCCCCACCTCACCCCCATGTGCTTGGCTCCTTCTACACATGACTTTCCATTTCTCTGCTATGTTTTGATGCAGTAGAGGCCTGTCACCAGGACATTGGCTCAATGCTATTTGGACCTTCTAGTCACCAAAATTATAAACCAAATAAATCTCTTTGTTTTATAAGGTATCAGCCTCAAGCATTTTGTTATAGCAATAGGAAAGAGACTAATACATGGACTGACTGACAATTAGTAGAGCTTTGAAGGGCATCTTCAGGAACTTACTCATCCCCCAGCTCTTCAACTCTCTCTGAAGTTGACTGCCTCATATCAATGCATTTAAGCCCTTGAGCTCACTACTCCCTTGGCTAAGACCTCTCTCCACTGTGCCTAACCAGTTAGTGTAGGGGACAATGGACAAAGGCTATGTCTAGAACTTCTTCACAGAATATGGCCTTGATGACTCAGTTTCTCCATGCGACTTACCATGGTGCCTTGGGGAGTCTCAGCTCACTTTTCTTGATTTCCTGACACCTTTCTTCTAGTCAAACCCACAACTGTAGTATTTCAGGTGGGTTGGTGGAAAGGAACCATATACCCAT
This sequence comes from Marmota monax, assembly GCF_021218885.2. NCBI lineage: Eukaryota > Metazoa > Chordata > Mammalia > Rodentia > Sciuridae > Marmota > Marmota monax. The sequence goes on along the minus strand of NW_026694212.1, from coordinate 656,387 downwards.
TGCAAATTTAGATTTTCTCATACAACAACAAAATAAAATTAAAAAGTTCCTCATTATTTAATTAGTAATTAAAAGTCTTACTGTAAGTAAGCTGGTGACTGAGGCAGGCAGAAAACAAACATATTCAGCACGTCACACTGAAGTTCTTTAATGCTGGGGTCCCTAAGTGGGTAGGATCTAACCAGATCTGTAACATTCATTTCTTGTGAGGATACAACCATTTTATTTTATTTATACTGGGATCTAACCCAGGGGCTCTTTACCAATGAGATACATCCCCAGTCCTTTTTATTTTTATTTTGGGACAGGATCTTACTAAATTACTGAGGGTCTCGTTAAGTGGATGAGGCTGGCCTCAAACTTGCCATCCTCCTGTCTTGGCCTCCTGAGTCGCTGGAATTAGGCATGCACCACCACTCCCAGCAACACAACTTAAACTCAGGTATTACATAACTTTTCTGGAAGAAATTGAATTAATAATCTTTGCATTTATATTTCAATATAAATTTGTACAAGGGGCAGGCTCTCATGGTTCCAGAACCACTTCAGCATCACCAGGGCAGTCTGTAAGGGGAGTCAAAGCAGCAGTATGACACTGTTCTTAACAGCTCTCTATATCATGCCTCTAAATAGGCACTTTTGCTTCTAAACATATACTTTTGAGTTTTAACAAAAGGAATCTTGCCATTTGTAACACGAGTACCCTTACATTTATATAATGGTTCACCTTTTTGTGAAAGTACATATACATCTTTTTGCATTCTTTCTAAGAGTTTCCTAATAACTCACTATATAGTTATACCATAATTTATTTAATCAGCCCTCTTACTAGGGGCTTGAATAATGCTTATTGTTATAGGAAGTCAATTGCTGTAATAGCCCCTACTCACAGCCTCTGTAAAGAGCACCCTGCATGTCCATAACCCATCCCTGTTGTCATCATCCATCCCAGTGGTTCTGGAATGACAAAATGGAAATCTTATCATGGCAGTGTGGCCCTTACTTCAGTTTACATGTTCATAAAAAGAAACAGGTAGCCAGACATGGTGGCCCATGCCTGTAATCCCAGTGACTGGGGAGGCCAAAACAAGAGGATTGCTAGAGCTAGTTCAAAGCCAGACTCAGCAACTAAGAGACCCTGTCTCAAATTAAAAAAAAAATTTAAAATGGCTGGCAATATGGCTCAGTGGATAAGTTCACCTGGGTTCAAGCCCTGGAAAGAAAGAAAAGGAAGGAAGGAAGGAAGGAAGGAAGGAAGGAAGGAAGGAAGGAAGGAGGAAGAAAGGGAGGGAGGAGAAAGGAAGGAAGGAAGGAAGGAAGGAAGGGAGGCAGGGAGGGAGGAAGAAGGAAGGAAGGAAGGGAGGAAGGAAAGAAGGGAAAAGTTTATCACATAGGCTGCTGGGTTCAATTATTATTTCAAGTTTAGAGATGAAAAATGGGTCTGCCTTTACTTATTTCTTTGCAGCTATTTCTCTATTTATAGTTCAATTGTGTCTGCCCAAAAGATATGTTTAAGTGAACTAATTTGGAAATAGCATCTTTGCAGTTGTATTCAAGTTAAGATGAAGTCACACTGGCTTAGAGTAGGCCTCAAAACCAATTACTGTGTCATCAGGAGAGAGATTTAGAGACATGCAAGGAAAAACTCCATGTAAAGACTGAAGTAGAGAAACAAGTTGTGCTGCCACAGGCAAAGAATGATAAGGATTGCTGGGAACCAGGCAAGCCAGGAAAGGTAAGGAAGCATCCTTCCATAGAACCACCAGAGGGAATTGGTCCTGCTGACACCATGATTTCACACTTATATCCCCAGATCTATGAGAGGATAAACTTTCTATGGTTTAGTTTACTCAGTTAGTGGTACTTTGTTATAGAAGCCCGCAGGGAAACTAGTTCAATTTACACTAGCTGAACAACCTTAAATTTTCTTCATTCAGTGTTTCAAGTGTGGTTTTATATTGCATTTGAAATTTGGATCAGAACATCAATTTTATAATGAAAATATTACTGATAAATCATTGTATGCTCATCTGAAACTGATAAAAATTTGTACCTGAAATGCACATTTGAAAATAATTATTTTTTGAACTACTAATGATAAATGTTAGGTTTTTTTGAGCCATACTTTATATATGGTAGCTCATTTATACCTCACTTTGGGTAGAAACTTTCTTATCCATATTTTATGGAAGAGGAGTATTCCCTAAGACCATCCCTCATATCAATGTCAGGGTCAGACTTGAACCCAGGGCAGTCTGCCTAAAGAACTGAAATTCTTATTTGGCATCATCTGTCATCAAGAATACAGGGCATTACCTGCTCTCCACCAAAAAATGCAGTTTGAAGATGATATAGCTTTAGGACTCAGCTGTGTTTGATGGGGTTTAGGATGAATGTCCTCCATGAAGCCTCTGTAAATATTAAGGCACTCTAGGAATAACTGATATACTCCCAAGAAAATCAAAGCCCAGGTACATACAGAGAGCAGGGGGAAATGAGTTTTTAAATATCCTAGAGTGTCTATGCCACCATTTTCTCTTTCTGGTCTCCTCTAACTTCTTAGGTTCTGATTTCAAACATGCTGGGCTTAAGCCCAGTTTGAAAGCAATCTTCCCTTCACTCTGTTTCACAATCACACTGGTCCTCTATTTCTCTATGTCCTCCATTGTCAAACTTTATGAAACAGTAGATGATAGCATGGGCCTGAGTTTTTTCCCTCACCTCATTTCCCATGCCACGTTTACAGTCAGAGAAGCCCTGTCTTGGATTTGCTCTCTGATGACCTAAGGTCTCCGGGGTGAGCTCTAAGAACTTCAGGAGAACATCATGGGTTAAGACACTTCCATAGTAGCATAGTTTCAAACAGGGCAAGGCTATGTTCCTAGAATGAGTACTCCAGTACCCCAAGTTCCTGCCTGGGAAAACTCAAAGCTGCCAAATGAAAGAACAGTTTGTTCTAGCACCTAAAAAAGGTACTCAGCTAGCACCCAAAGAAGGTGAAGTTAGGGGCCCTGTGTTCCAGTCTGTGTAGGAGAATAGAAACCTTGCTTCCATAAATGCCAGTTACGGAGGTAAGGGCGATCTGGCTGTGACATCTGTCACCCATTGATCACCAGGGTTGATTTGGCTGATCTGGCTAGATTTTGTCCCCTTCCTCCCTCACTGTTCCATGTGCATCCCTCCTGAAGCTATGCGCTTAGACAAAGAAGATGACCTTCCCCCATAGAGGAGGACTGTTCTGTGGTCAAAAGTAGCTGTGCTCCCTTGCTAGAACCTCCAAACAAGCTCTCAAGGTTCATAAATGCCAGTTAGCAAACCCAGATGACCTAATCACATTGGCCAACCCCATTCACTTTTTGTACATTTCCACTTTCCTAATTTTGCTAAACACCACCTCCCCCATTTCTCCCTCCCCACTTCATAATTCTCCCCTTAAAATGCCCAGTTACCTCTCCATATAGATCAGCATTGAGTTCCCTTTGCAACTGTTACTGAATAAAATCTGTTTATGCCACTCTAACCAGTGGCTCTACTTTATCTTTGACAGAAGGTAGCATTCCATCACCACCCACTCCCTCTACATCAATTATAATGAAGATTGTCTGCTTTGATACCCTAAATGATGGTGGCTTAAACAAGGTGAAAGTCTGGACCAGAGATTCAGGGCTGACCTGATGTTTCTGAGACCATAAGAGACACAGGCTCCCATCATTTTGTTACCCATTCTCCTTCCTTCTAGTAGTCTAAGAAAGATGTCCAGATCCTGTCATCTGGTTTGTATTCCAGTCAGCAAAAGATTCCTGAAGTAGCATATTTTGCTTGAATCACATAACAGCAGCCCCAACCTGACTTCAGGGAAGCCCTGGAAACAGGTAAGGAGAGTCAAACACTATTCCTGGGTTAAAGGGGAACCTGAATACCAGAACATCTAGCATCCACACCCCCTAATTAGTACTTTAGAAGGCTTTGGCCAGTGTAAAGGAGAACTTTGGTGGTTCTGGTGGAGAGTAAAGGTCTAACACATCCATTGTGAAGATATTTCATGGGGACAATGTCTGCACTTGAAACAAGATGGAATTTTTCAACGTTGGGATTCTTAATTTTTTTTCTCCAAGACCAAGAACTGTTTGGTATGCATGTGGAAGAGGAACTTGGGGTGGGGTGGGAAAGCCAGTGAGCTATCTGTGTGAGAAGCTGTGGCCTGGCTCTTGTTGAGTCAGAACTATCTTAGCCAGCAGATTCAGTTACAGCTCAGAGACATAACAAATGCTTTTGACTAAGTCACCTCACTCTCTCTTTATACCTTGGGAAGCAAATTTCTGTGAAATGGTCTTCAAACTTTTTTTTTAAGCAGAGGAACTTATTTTTCAGATAAAATTTTTCATAGACCTCCCACACAGATGAAAGTGGAGCTTTCATATAGATGAAAGTGGAGTGAGGGATTGAAGTATTGACCATTGGTCCGCACAGACTCTCCTGAGTGACTTGAATGACTTCCAAAGCATTAGGTATTGCAAAGACTACTAACTACTCCAAGGCACCCAGTCTCTCCTCCTTCCATTAATTAATTGCATCTCTTCCACCAGAGTTATGGCAAGAGGCATGCTCAATTTCCCTTTGATCTTCTGTCCAGTGGGATATAAGCAGAAGTGAAAGGAGCTACTTTCTGATGGCTTCCTTAAAAAGAAAGCTTAGCCTTCTGCTTGCTCTGCCCCTTCCTCCTGGCTGGGAAAGGAGACAAGTGGAGCAGCATCTTGGGTCCACCGGTGGATACCATGTATCTATGATGGCAAAGCCAACCTTGGTGCCCAGATGACCTCATGAAACAGTGCAACTGTGCTTTCAACACCTGCCCCCTCCTCTCGCACTTGCCCACCTCTGAAGAATTACCTGAAAAAGAAAAAGTTGGAGGCCGGTCTTATTGAAGACAGTGAATTTAGGGTTTTTTGTATAATAGCTTAGCCAATTGTCTAACAGGAAAACCAAGGCTGAACAAAAGAATTTCTACATTACCTACTCTAGGCCAACATTTGACTTTGGAAAACAATTTCTCTCATTATGTCACCTGTCCTTAATGTGTCTTAGGACCACTTTTAAAACTTCTTCAGCAATAAGAGAAGAGAAATCTGCATCTTTTTTTGGATGAGAGGATCTAAAAAAGTTTCTTCTTCTAATCAATCATATATGTAGATAGTTCTCACTCACAACCCGCATGGGCCAGGGAATGGGTAACCATCAGAGGGGTGGGCTGGCTGTGAAATAAAAACTATGAAAGTAATATATCAGAAATAAAGATAAAAGGCAAAAATATTTTTAAATAGGGGTGTGATGGTTGAGCTGACAGGAAGTGTCTGGCTCTAACAAAGAAGAATCCTGGGCTTGCTTCATTTATAGCCATACAGATCAAAGGGGATGGTTTCACTGTGGGAAAGCCTTATCTCAATGCTTGCTTCTTGGTGCCGCAGGTTGTATGGTTCTTAGCAAGTCACTCCTATCTCTGGGGCTGTGCTTGAATATGAGCAGTAAGCTAGAACAGGGCACCAACTTGAACTGGGCATTCTTGAACCCTCAGTGGTCTGGGAGTTCCTAAGACCAAGCTTCCCTGCCTAAAGGCTTGAATGTCCCTCAGGTCACACAAAACTCATGGATGGCTTCCTGCAGATAGTAATTTATAAACTGATATAGGAACACAGAGCAAATTTGTAGAAATCAGATTCTGTTCCCTTTTCTCCTTGTACTTCTTCCTACCAACTGTTTCTTTATTCTTAACTACTATTCCTCACTCCTGTGCCCCCTACATTTTTTTCTCTTGTGTGCCTAAATAAATTATTCCAACATGTGGCATTCCATGGATCATCAGTGATGACTTATAGAAAGAGAAGTGACAAAGCACGTAAAAGTACAGCAGACTGCTAGCATTCCAAGCACCAGGAGGTGGTGAGACTGCAGAAGAGCAACTGGCAGGGAATTTTTCTTCCTGTTGAATGCTGCCAACCCTCAGAGGAAAGATAAAAAAGATTGAAGGCTGCCTGAAAATAAAAAGCAACTATAAAAAAAATAGAGTAAAGTGCTCAATAAGCCTTATTTTTAGATTGAAGGCTTAATAATTGCCATAATTTACAAGTCAGACAAGGCATAGGTGTCTTGCAGATGTGATTTCTAAACTTTACAGAATTGCTCAAGGTTAATATTCCCATCTTACAAATGAGGAAACTGGAGTTCAGAGGAGTAAGAGGCTTTCCCAAGGTCACTCAGGGGATTTGAAACTAGCATTGTTGTTTTTTTTCCCCTCCCAAATAGCCCCACTCCTGCTTTAGATGAGAAAAATGAAGTATTAAAAACTGACTTTAGCTGGGCATGGTGGCCCATGCCTATAACTCCAGCGATTCAGGAGGCTGAGGAAGGCAGGAAGATTACAACTTCAAGGACAATCATGGCAATTTAGTTAAACTCTGTCTCCAAAAAACAAAACAAAACAAAACACTGGGGATATAGCCCAGCAGTAGAGAACCTCTGGGTTCAATTTTCAGTACCAAAATCAAACAAACAAAAACAAAAAACAAAAAAAAAATATGCTCTTGAAGGATGTAATATAATGTTTGATTTTCTTAGTAGTTTTAAACAACAGCATTTTATTGTATATCATGAGTTTGTGGGTTAGAAATTTTGAGTGGGCATGACTGGGGATTCCTTAGGTGGCATTTGATGTTTCTTAGGGGTATTCAAGTAGTGGGTGGGCAACTGTGGGGTGGCCATGTGGACTTCTCTTTGCACCATGGTGGAGATAGCTGGAAGGCTGGGCTTGGCCTGGGCTGAGGAACAGCAAGCCAATGCCTGATAACTCTAGCATGATGGTCTACAGGGACTTCCATGGAGGCTGCTTTTCTGAGTGAGCATTCTAGGAAAACCAGACAAGAGTCACCAGTCTTTGTATAACATAGCCTTAAAAATTCCAGAACATCCCTTTCTGTCATATTCTTTTCATGAAGGGAAACAAAGTCTAGCCAAGAATCACACATTAATTTTATGTTGGTAGAGCCACAGTGCCCAGGTATTTTTTTTTTTTTTGAAGAACTTTCTGAAACCCTCACATTAGGAGACTGCCTATTTTTTTTAAGATGGAGAGAGAGAGAGAGAGAGAGAGAGAGAGAGAGAGAGAGAGAGAGAGAGAGAGAATTTTAATATTATTATATTTAATATTTATTTTTTAATTTTTGGCGGACACAACATCTTTGTTTGTATGTGGTGCTGAGGGTCCAACCTGGGCCGCATGCATGCCAGGCAAGAGCACTACCGCTTGAGCCACATCCCCAGCCCGGTGCCCAGGTATTTGACCAAACATTATCTAGAGGTTTCTGGAAGTTATTTAAAATTTAAATTGGTGGGATTTTTTTGTGTTTGTGGTATTGGGGAGCAAACCCAGGACCTAGCAAGCCCCCTACCCACTGAGTTACACCCACAGCCATTTTTTAATTTTGAGACAGGGTCTCTTTAAATTACTCAGGCTGGCCTGCAACTTAGATCCTCCTAACTCAGCCTCCCAAGTATTTGGCGTGCACCATTATGCCTGGCAATTTGGTAGGATTTGAGTAAAGTAGACTACCCTCTCTGTTGTGGTGGACCTCATCCAATTAGTTGAAGGCCTGAATAGACCCAAAAGACAGACTCTGTCCAAGGAAGGAGCAGTTCTGCCAGTAGATGTCTTGGAACTTGAACTACCACATTGAGTCTTCTTTGGTCTTTAGCCTGCTGGTCCACCTTATTTGGGACTTACTAGCCTCCATAATAGTGTGGTTCAATTTTTAAAAATCTCTTTGTATCTATACACATGTCCTACTGGTTCTGTTTCTCTGGCAAACCCAAACTAATACAGAGGAGAAGGCATTATAAAATAGGATAAAAAAATGTTATTAGAGGTAAACACTGATATTTTGCAATCTAAAACAACCAGACAGAAAGTGAAATTAGCTAATACACTGTTCTATGCTGCTCTGAACTGCTTTACTGAAACTTTAGTAGTTGCTACATGAACAGCACAGCTATATAAATACTTAAATGTGCCAAAGTAAGAGCTATGTCTCCCAGTGTGTAATCATACATTTGTGGAAGGGTTACTGTTCCTGAGTTTCTAGGAGGACTGCTATTCCAAATCTCCTTTGCAGTTAAGGGTGATCATGTCACTGAATTCTGGCCCAAAAGTGGGTGGGTAGAAATGATGAAAGCTACTTCCTGGGTTGGCCCTTACAATCACCTGAATCTTTTTGTTCTCTCTCCCACAGTTCCAGTGACCTGGGAGGTTCACATTAAAAATGAGTTGAATAAAAGATGAAAGAGAGTTAGCAGCACCAAATTAGACTTTGCATGAGAACGAAAGAAATTTTTGAGTGCAAAGAGTCACTGAGAATGGAGACTTATTGATTACCTACTCTTGACTATTCTATCTTGATAAAATATGCAATTAGTCTCTATTGTTTAGAAGAGGCTAGTTTGCTATAATGAAGAAAGTCAACTATACAATGGCTTATAGAGTGCCCAATGGATTATTGTACAAGTTGTTCCAGTGTAATTATTTTCACAAGTGTCTCAGATGATAAATTACATGTGTGCTTACTGAAAGAAAAAAGAACTTTCTTTCTCTTTTGTTTCACAGTCCAAGGTAAGCATCCCTTCCTGGCACCTCTCCTCTCAATTCTTTTTAGTAATTGGTGCATTTCAATGCCTTGTTGTCATTCAGACAGTTAAGCTGGCCTGCTGCCATGCAAACTTATCATCAATGATTTTTTGATTTTTTTATTCTTCTGATTGTGGTTCTAGACCAAGCACAAAGAGAACAAGGATCCACTTTTCTTTTCTTTTAATTTCTTATTTTGAGATAATATAGGTTCACAGGCAGTTAGTTATAAGAATACAAAGATCCTTTGTACCCTTTACTTACTTTCCCTCAGTAACATCTTAGAAACCATAGTACAGCATCACAACTAGAATATTGATATTTATACAAACTGAAGATCTTGTACATACTTCTTTTTTACTTGCATTCTGTGTGTGTTTGTGTCTTTCTACACAATTTTATCGCATGTAGTTTTGCATAACCACTACCACATTTCAGATACAGAACAGCCAAGTTTGGTTTTGCTCACTGTCATTTCTCCAAGGCTTGGCACAATGCCTGGTACAAGGAAGACACTTAGTAAATACTTGTTGAATGAATGAATGGTGTACCAGCTATGGTTCTAAGGTACCATAACCATGAAGCAAGAAACCAATAGTGTAAGTGTGGCCACGTGTAACAGTTCAGATGTAGGACCAGCAGGACAGCTGTGCCAGGTGACTGCTGCTGTCTCATGATTTCCCAAGCTGGTAGGCAGGGGGACCTTGCAGGGCCAGTCCAACAGGGTTAAGGCCTGAAGTTTGTACATATCACATCTTCTCATATCCTATTGGCCAGAACTTAGTTGCAAGTATACACCAAGCTGCAAGGGAGGTTAAGGTAGATTGTATTATTTGCCTGCAATTCTCCCTCCATTCTCCTCTTTTGGCACTTCTTCAAGGTGAAGAATACTTCCTCACCCTACTGGTGTTGGGTTTTGGCCAGTGAAATGTGGACAGCAGTGATAGTATGCCAGCTGTGAGGTGACCCTTAAGAGGCCTGTGTTTCTGCTTGCCCTGCCCCACTGACACCACTGCCACCCTCCATGATAAGTGCCTTCACTAAGTTCAGAGCATAAGAGATAAATGGCACAAACCTAAATTGGTTCAGAGCCTGAAGGAGAGCAATTTTGGTATTTGCTTGCTATGAGCTCAGTCTTAACTGAGGAGTTAGTTTTGCTGTTAAAGAAGGAAGGAATGAACATTTGTGGACTCAAAACATTTTGTAGGTATGAGAGTAGCCCCTCCACCTGCAGGGGACCCTTTAGAAGTTCAGAGCACAGCCTCACCAGCTGAGTTGCATGACGATAACATAAAAAGTATACTCTTCTAGGACTCTGTCGTGAGTGTGGGGATGGAGATGGCTTGGCTGTCCTGAGGTCAGCCAGGAGACTGAGAGCAGACCAGGAGCACCTATGCCTGGAGGCCCCATGAGAATGAAGGGCAGGCTGAGAGTGGGAAGAACCATGGTAGTGGAAAGCTGGCTCAAAACAAAACAAAACAAAAAAAATAAATAAAAACAAAAACAAAAACAAAAAACCTAACCCTGGTGCATTAACAAAACATGTTGGGGAAGTTTTTCCAGTGAGTGAAGAGGTGGTGCTAATAATAGAAGCTTGAAATAGCTATACACTTTAGTATATTAAATTGTTAATCCATGTTTGTTGCCAATATAGCTATAGAGAATGATGCTTTCCCAATTTGGGAAATGCATGCAAAAGATAATCAAGGCTTCTACCAGTTCTATCAAAATTTACCTCTAGAAAATTATTTCTCCACAGTACATTGGTGTCTCAGTATTTCAGAACTCACTGTCTGTGGGTTGAATACAGCTTTTTAAAGAAACTAGCTCTCTACCTGTTGATGATTCTGCCAACAAGAATTTGGGTGTGAAGAAATGACATCACATTTTTCCTACCTGGGAGATTGCTAGAGACATGCAAAATGTAAAAAGCTTGAGAGCACAGCAAGTTGGGTGTGAATATACAGTTACAGTGGATGAGTTAGTCCCTGATAAAGTAGTGGCTGCTTACATGAAAGTAGTTGAGGAAAATAAAAGTTTAACATCTTTCTTCAAATATGAATACATTCTAAATTTTACTTGATTTTTCTTGGTATTTATCTTTCTATTTAAAAACAATTTTCTGTAGTTGTACATGGACAGAATGCCTTTAATTTATTTGTTTATTTTTATGTGGTGCTGAGGATTGAACCCAGTGTCTCAGACCTAGGCAAGCTCTCTGCCACTAAGCTACAGCCCCAGCTCATATCTTTCTATTTTTTATTATGAAAAATTTTGAACACTTAACAATGTCAAGAGAATAGAACCACAAATGCCTTCCTCTTAGAGTCAATGGTGGTTAACGTTTTACCATATCTTCTCTCCTCTCTCTCTTCACAAACATGTGGCACATACCATTTTAAAAAATAAATTGTCAATATGAAACCATGATACCTAGATGCTTTAGTACAAATCTCCTCAGAATAGACAATCTCCTATATGATCACCATACCCCCATCATACTTAAAAAATTTAACAATAATCCTATAATAACAACTGATATCCAAGTGGTATTTAAAATTTCCTAATAGTCCTCTAAAAAATTTATGTGTAATTTTCCTACATGATGTGATCAAGGTTCATGAGTTCCATCTGGAGGCTAATCTGAAAAATCTACCCCATTTTTACTTCTATGTGGTTTTAATTTATGACATTAACTTTTCAAGAATCTGGGCCAACTTACTGAAAGTTGCACATTCTTGGTTTGTTGATCATTGCCTGATGTTGTCTTTTAACTTCTAGGTTTAAGCCTGTATTTGCCTTAAAATGAAGTCCAGGTTGGAGCTTCTTCATGAGGTTTGGGTTGAACATTATTTGCAAGAATATTACATAGCCATCACATGAGAAGTCTCATATATTTGGTTTTTCCGCAAGTAATGCTAAGGGTGACGACTTGGTTGAGAAAGTAACTGCCATATCTCCATGGGAAATCACCTTTGCCTGGAAACAGAGACTGAGGTGGAGTTTACATGATAATGCTTCATGGGTGATATAATCCTATGTAAGCAAGAAAGGGGAAAAAGAGGAATTGAGGCAGAGAAGAAGGGGGAAATGAGAAATGATCCATTGCCAAGTTGGCCATGGTTTCATAAACAGCACGGCTAGTCACTGGTCATGTGAGACCTCTTTGGAGGTACTGAGTAGCACCATTTCATCTTAGAAAACCTTTCCATGGAGGAGTGTTCACAGGATATTAATGTACCTATTGCTTCTGGGTTGTTATTAGGTGCCTCTGAGCAGCACTGGGAAAGTCATGGTGTTTATGGCTTCTGTTGTGTTGGACTGAACATAGCAGCTGCTGCAGTTTCCATTATGGCAGATAAAATAACAATTTTGCCAAAGGCAGAGTGCCTATCATGGTGGGAATAAAATGACATTGCTTTTACTCAGGAATCAGGGCAAGTGGGTTCTGAGGGACAGGGAGAGCAAAATGGAAGTAAGGAGTGGGTATAAATTTGATTCAGTACAAAACATTTTTGTCTTTGAAATTACTAAATGATCTGTGAGGTGTACTTTGCCCCTGTAGGAATAACCTGTTGCCTAGCTACTTTTCATTTGATGGTTTTAACACATTGATTATTCTTGCTTTGTAACAGTTATTACATTTGGAGATACAAGATATGAGGGCCAGTTATGTTTATCACCACTGGGGTGTGTCATCATTGCTTGCAGGCTCTTTAAAGAACACAATTAAATTACATATTTTATTCATATATATATATATATATATATATATATATATATATACATGTATAATTTATATGATGAATTAGCATGAGTTCATATTGCTATTAAATTTAACTAATAGTGTTTTTAAAATTCATTTTTATATCATTTTCTTTTTATACTGAAAATGTCCTGGTTCCCAACAGCATTATGTATAGTCAGAGCATATTCAAGCTACCCCAAATAACTTTTTCTTTCATTGTTGGTTCAGTAATACATCTTATGTTATTTATTTTTTTGTGTAGTTCTAGAGATGGAACCCAGAACCTCACTCATGCTAGGCAATGCTATACATTGAACTGTGCCCCTACTCCGCATGGCTCCAGTGAACAATTTTATATAGAGTTGGGATGAAGTTTGTTTCTTTAAAGGTCCAATTTTAGAGCATTTTACTTTATAATTTACTTTTATTTCTGAATATATAAGATACATGGTTCAAAATCAACACTATAATAAGCTCAATCAAAGAAACGTTGCTCTCATTAATGCCCCTTCAGTCTATCTATAAGGGTAGGTAAAAATTTTCATTAGTTTCTAGTTTCCCCTTTCTTGTATTTCTTTTTGCAAAAATAAGAAAAAAAAAATATATATATATATACATTTAGTTTCTCCTTTCTAACATAAAATGTGGCATGTCTACTCTGTTGTCTTGCTTTTTTCTCATAAAATATTCCAAAGAACCATTGAATATTAGTTCACCAATACCTTAAATGCTAAAATTCATTAACGTGTGTGTGTGTGTGTGTGTGTGTGTGTAAAATGTATTAGTCACAGTAAACTATGCAAAGACAGAGTTTAAAAAAAACTCAGTGGCTTTACAGATAAAGGTTTTTTTTTGCTCACATAAAGCCCTTTATGGATCAGGCAACCCTTCTTTGTCTTGTAGCTTCATTCCATAGAATAGGTGTCCTCTGTAGCAGCCTATTAGGCAAAATCCACTTACATGAACCCAGACTAAAAAGGGAAGTTGAAAATTTGATCTCCTGTTCATAAAGAGAAAACTGAAAAATGTAATTTGGTGAATAGTAGCATTGTCTCTGATACACTAGGTTTTACATTAATTATATCAAACTCTACAACAGCTCTGTAAATAAGTTAGCTACTTTCATTATTCCAATTTTATAGCTAAGAACATATATGTCTTTCAAAGTCATGTGTGTTCCTGTGTGTCAGGAGTCATATCATATCCAGGGGTATCTGCCTCCAAAGCCTGAATTTGTTCCAAATTCTGTGGCCACATGGTATTGTCTACCAACAAAGCATGGCAAATCTACTTCATCCATCCATAAATGTAAGATCTCCAACATTGGAGATTAGAGAAATTTATACAAAAAATAAATGTTGAGACTTAAGATTCATATTATGCTGTGTTTCCTAAATACAAAAAAGGGAAAGATAAAATTTAAATAAGTGATCATGAGGTAGTTCAAGAGTAGAGTGCTTACTAGATTGTGAGCCCCTGGGTTCCATCCTCAGTACCGCCAAAATAAATAGATAAACAAAGCACTAGTTGGATGTGGTGGTACACACTTGTAATAATACTAGTTATTTGGGAGACTGAGGCAGGTGAATTTGAAGTTCAGGACCAGCCTGAGCAACTTAGTGAGACCCTGTCTCCAAAATCAAAATGATACATAACTGGAAACTCTGATTTAAATGAAACATTTAACACAGTTTTCAAAAATAATGCCTTGCAAATCTCAACATCACAGTAACAACTTCAAACATTTTGGACTGATTGTCCAGTTTATAAATATTGGTAACCAGTGTATAGAGCCACACACAGACACTCTGATCTCCTAACATACCCCATCTCCCCACCTATCCTACTCTATGCTCCTGTACCCAAAATGCTAGCATTATCTAGGTTCATGACCTATACATTGCAAGCAACTGTTGAAAACTCCTGAGCTACTGCTTATTTAGATTGCAAATCACAACAGCATGTAAAGATTTTTATTTATTTTCTCTTTGTTCCACAGCTCCTAAAGGAAAAAGAGACTCAGTGCTTGGAGAAGGCACTGTCATTGGGAAATAGTGACCAAACCCCAGAGTCTGCTGAGAAATGATGAGGCCCCAGCATTTAAGTGCCATCTTAAAAATGTTGAGATTCAACTTAGCATGTTGTCCTGTCACTGGAATTCCTAGACTTAGCAAAACAAAAACAAAAATCAGGATGCCCAATTAAATTTTAGTTTCAAATAAACCATGAAATAATTTTTAGTATGTTTCATGAAATAACAATTGCTTTTTATCTGAAGTTCAAATTTAAATGAACGTCTTGTATGTTATCTGACAACCCTCTGGGTGGCACAATCTGACCCTTTACTTTGAGGGTCTAAACCTAACTGTGGGCATTGCTGCTGGGAAGAAGGGGATGTCTGACATAGTCTCCTTCTGCTCTCATTGTTATTGTTGGTTACACACCCTTCATGGTTGGGCAGGGTTTCCTCATACAGCTGGCACCCTTTGAAACAGAATATTGGGTTGATAAGGTGGCCCAAACCCTGCCCCTCCTGTCCACTTGACCTTTGAGTTCTCCTAGAACCTTGGCATGCCAACCTTTGGGATACAGACTGTTTCACTGTCATCTTTACTCAGAGGCTAAAACCCTATTCTGCTGAACAAACCCCAGACTCTCCTTCCTGCAGGTTCCTGCTCCTACCAGTAATCCTTACTTTGAGGGAGGGCACCTCACAGGCAGGACAGAGAATCACTTCATTTCCCATTCCACTTCTTTAGAACCTACAGCACTAGCCTTCCTTCTACTTCCTCCTTCTTCCAATTGTATACATCCAAAAGACCTTTGTCATTCAGCAAATAATAATTAATTCAATCCCTATTAAGCAAAAGCATCATTGTGGTTCAGGCTCACAAATCCAATTGTTTAATGGGCATGATTCTCAAAAACATATCAACTTCATTTCAACATTCCCCACAGAATTCACCATTCCCTTCTCCCTACTTGATAATTCTATCCTCCTTCTTCCATTATTACCATGTGGTAAATTATGGAGGTTAATGCAAGGAGTGCCCAGTCATGGCTTTCTCAAGGAAGATTTCTGATCCCCAGGCTAGGTCAGGATCTTTCAGGGTACTTCTAGAAGTTTGCAATTCTACATTACTTATGTATTCATGAGAGGTAGTGGTGATCATAGATGCCATGGTTTGGAGCAGATCTTGAATGTGAGCCTTGATTCTACTATTTACTTACTATGCAACTTTGAACAAGTTATATATATATATATTTTTTTTTTGTGATTCAGCTTCCTCATTGTCAATTGTAGTATCTAAATTATAAGGTCGTTGAAGGAATCAAATGAATTACTGTATATAAACCTATTGGGATTTTCTAAATGGCTGAGAACTAGATTACATGTCACATGAATTTAATTTGGAAGGGCACTTGAAGCATTTTGACTGAGCGTAAAGAAGGTAGTTCTCCAGCAAGAAATCAGGGTAAAATTACAAAAATAAAGTGAAAATGATGTGAAGGAGGTTAAAAAGCAACTGTCCCCTTCATTTTGGCAGCAGGGTAGATAATGGCACCATTCACACAGAACTCAGGAAGACAGGTTTTTTATAGTGAGTGATGAATTTGTTTTCAAATATGCTATATTTGAGAGAGTTGCCTGAAGAGGCTCCTGTGAGTCTGAATCTCAGGGAAAATCATCTTGGCTGGAGATACAGATATGGGATCTTCAGCATATTGGTTGTAGCTGAAGTCATGACAAGGGTAGAATTATGGATGGTCAATTAATAGACTAGGATGAAAACTAGAGTTCTGGAATATTCAAATATGCAAGTAAGAAAACCTGGTAAAGATAGAACAGTCAAAATGATAGGACAGGAATATTATCTAGCCCTAAGAAGAAAACAAATTATGATATATATATATTGCAATGTAGATGAATTTTGAGGACATTATGCCAAGGAAATAAACTAGCAAACCAAAAGATGAATACAGTATGAGGACCCTAGGGTAGAGAGTTTAAAGAATGATGGCTGCCAGTGGCTGGAGACAAAGAGAAATGGGGAGTTATTGTTTAATGGGCCTCATTTCAGTTTGGGAGGAAGAAGAGTTCTGGAAATTGGTTGCATAACAATCTGAATGTACTTGTCACTACTTAACTATACACCTAAAAATGGTCAAGGTGGTAAATTTTATGTCTTGTGTATTTTATAACAAACATGTTTTTAAAATAATGGGAGAAAACTAGGAGCAATTAATGTCATGAAGTCAAACTAATAGAGAGATTTTAGAGCATAGTGATCTTCAGTGTCCAATGAAGTAGAAAAACCCTGGAAGTTAATAAGCATCGAGATTGGGCACCTACTAAAAACTAGATATTATTATCTCAAGACCCTGAGTCCCTGAGCAGTTCAGGAATACTGACAACTTGATTTATCTTGATTTATCAAGATAAATCAATTAATGAAAAGAAGGGCCTATATTGGCTTTTTTTCTTACCATTATGGTTGGATCCAGGCCCTAGAAATGCAGCTCCAAGTGACAGTATGCCACCCCTGATGCAGCATAAAGGCACCAGGAGACCTTGGGCTACTTCTAAGTCTATAGATTAGTGTCTGAAAGCCACATACTTTTGTCATATTCAGGCAATGTGATTTACCTCATACAAACATGAGATTAGATTTGAGACAAATCAGGGCTGAATGTTTTGTAAGTATTTGACATTCCCAACAGCTGTGTGAAATAGTTCCTCTTTTGAAAATCTTCATTTTATAGATGAGGAAATGGAGGTTTGGGTCTTATGGCATGTCAGTGGTGAAGTAAAGACCAGAACTCATGTCTTTGAGTCCGGCTTGATGAGAGAGACTCTACCAGAGAACACCAGACAATTTAGGTGATTTGAGTCTTCCCTTGAGCATAACTTTCTGAACTACTCTTCACCCTCTCCCTTCATCCTGGCTAGAGAGATAAATCAAGGAGAGGTTCAAAATGTCTCTTTCCTAAACGGTATCTTCTGGCAAATTGAACCAAGGATGAAAAATTAAGAAGCATGTAGATACTTAGAATGTCTCCTTTATTGCCAGTCCCCTACTGGTCCAGGCACCCCCCGCCCCCACGCCAAAAAGATCCCTGTACTCTTTAATTACCTTAAGTTTTCCCAAAGAAAAATTTTGACTTTCTGTCAAAGCACATTTGTGTGTTATAGTGTGGCCAAGTTAGTTCATGCCCTCAATAATTAGGACCTTTGGGCTGGGGATGTGGCTCAAGCAGTAGCGCGCTCGCCTGGTATGCGTGCGGACTGGGTTCGATCCTCAGCACCACATACAAACAAAGATGTTGTGTCCACCGAAAGCTAAAAAATAAATATTAAAAAATTCTCTCTCTTAAAAAAATAATTAGGACCTTTGAACATGTCTCCTCCCCCATCATAAAATCATTTATTGTCTAAAAATGCTCACAAATGAATTATGTGACATGCTTATGAGCTTCTCTGCCTTCCTTCAGTTCAGGAGGTTTCCTAAACCTTTGGCTTAAGGCAAGGATAAATTTCACCTCTTGATTGAGGCTTCTCCAAATATCCCAATACCCAGGTCCTCAGCTCTGGGTTCTGAGTTCTGGGTCCTTGCAGGCCCTCCTCTGAGGTAGTGTTGTGAGGTTGTTGACACGTCTGCTTTTCCAATGGGCTGTGAGTAGCACACATTTATACCCTACTGCCCAGTGTCCAGCATGTGGGCCTAGTGTCAGAACATGAAGCAGTCTTGCTGCAGTTGGACTAGGATATATGTTGGGGTGGATGTTGTAATGTACAGACTATGGTCCTTAGTCCCTCCATTTACTTTGAACAACCTTTTTCAGTAATAGACTTTCTTCCCTCTGACTTCCAAGACTCAGCAAATTATGCTGCCCAGGTCACAATTCTGAGACTTTTTCTCTCTTCATTAACACTTACCCTAGACTGTTGTGCCAGGGCCATCTGGGTCTTCCAAAGTGGCATTAAACAAACACAAAAACACAAAATCACAAAAATTTAGTCATTGCTAATGTATAAACGGTTAAATTTATTGGGATAAATTTAAAATCCTGTATTAAAATCTAACAGCTTTTTATCAAACTCTACTATGTATGCTAATATTGGTAGGGGCATAAAGGATTAAGACACACAAGTTTCTGCATTTAAGAGTGATACTGGAAGACAAACTTTAATAAAATCTACTAGTCTCTTAAAAATAGAGACTAGTAGATTTTATTAAAGAGTTTAAAATAATTAGTAAAACTTCATATAATGATACTACTTCCTCATCTGTGGAATGACAGAGGATTTGACCAGGTTTTCTTCAAATATCCTTATTTGTTCCAAATAAATGACCAAATAGACCTTTCAAATTTTATATAACATGTTATTTACTATGTGCTAGATATTATTCTTAGTAACTCCTCCAATTTTCACAATTCTATGCAGTGGCTATTATGAATTTCTCATTTGGAGAAATGGGCAGAGAGGTTAAAAATTTGCTCAGGGACATACAGTATTGTAGTGCAGCTGGCATTTGAACCATGACAGCAGGCTCTCAAATGTGCTCTTAACCACCATAGCATCTCTGTGAAGGCCTAAATTCATGCTTTCCTATACTTTTTAAGTGGGAAAACTAATTTTTTCTATTTTGTATTATGTCACAAACTTGGTCCTCTTACTTCAAACTGGTATAATTTACAATAGTTTCTACCATCTTCTTGGCTGCATCTCCTCTTTAGGGATTTTTCTTTTCTTTTTTTTACTGGAATCAATACATTTCACTCAGATATTAGCAAAGTTCTGCCTCATCCAAGGCATCATAGTCCTTCTCTCCAAAACTTATAGGGTTAAGCCTTTGCCATTTTGTAACTCTCTTTGCTACCCTTCTCTTAATTTTGATTTCACACCCCCACCATCACCCCAAGGATTTCTAGTTTCTCTAAAAACTGAGTTTCTTCCATGGCTGCTCAAACTTTCACTTGAATTCTCTCCAGATACTGCTGTAGGGGGTGAAACTGAGGGATACAGAGAGACCAGGGATGGCTGTATGCAATGAATTTTAATACAAGGCAAGGAAAATTTGGTCCTGTGTACTGAGGTTTTAAGAAGAGAGTAGTATTTGAGCAGATAATACAGTCTGAAGTCTTTTGTGAGTTGGGCAGAGGTGGCACTCCAGGCTAATGGAGGGGAGATGAGTCTGAGGTCTCCACGTCCCATGTCCCTCAAGTCAATCATCCCTCCTGATCTCTTCCCTGAAATGAACTGTGTGTGATGTTCCAGATTTTTTTTTTTTTTTTTTTTTGTACTAGGGTTTGAACCCAGTGGTACTTAACTATTGTGTCACATCCTCAGCCTCTTTGATTTATTATTTTGAGACAGGGTCTTGCTAAGTTGCTTAGGCTGGCTTTGAACTTGTGATCCTCCTGCCTCAGCTTTCCATGCTACTGGGATTACACACCTGGCTGGTGTTCCAGATCTTGACAAAGTCCAGAAAAACCTATATCAAGACAATATGTTTCTCTACATTGTGGACTGCAATCATTTTATAGATTACATCCATTTCTCTGCTAAAATTCCATTTGTTTTTCATCCACTCAAGAAAACGTATCAGAATGTAAGCGAGCTTAATAGGCCCACAAAATGACTTTGATTTATTTTGCAGGCTTAATCATCTGAAAAGGCCAGTTCTTTGTTGTAACTGTTTTCTCCAATGTACTTTTCAATTGCTCTTTCAGGAGGAGTTGCCTCAGATAGAAGGTGAAGGATCTGGTCAGGGTATATGATGGGTCTCTGGAGACAGAACCCAAATCCAAGCTCCCGACAGCAGATTGCAGATTAGAATCTAAAAAGTATAAACATTTTTTGAGCTTGGTTATATTTGAAGGGTTTATGTCTCCCAAACCAAGAGTGCCTCTTTTCTCTGGTTCCCTTCAAAGCACTGCTGATGAGATATTCCTAACTAATTTTACACCCCTCTAAACATTTCTTTACATCAGCACTTCTGAACTGACTTTGGTTCCCTATTTCTTTATTAATTCTTCAGAATGATTTTCCTTTTCAGTGACCTGCAATGTCCCAAAGGCAAAAAACAGGTCCATTTCTGATTGTTCCATGCACCCTCCTTCCCCACACAAGAGGCCCATATAGGAAAATTCAGTTGCCTGGCATCAGGAGGTTTCAAATATTCACTTGTTATTTGTCGAATAACCTCCACTGATAAAGCTGTTCTAAAAAAAACACAGCAATTGGCAAATAAATGTAAATTCGGACAAATGGAAGAACCTGGTGATAGCCTGAATTTACATTACATAGCCTGAAAAGACTGGCTTTCTCTATGACATAATCAGGAACCCCGGGAAAAGAAAGGGCCAGGTAAGAAATAGGAGCAGCTTCCTTAGGGAAAGGATGCTTAGACATTTCTCTGCTTACAAATGGAGACAGCATTTAGAGTGCACCCCATAAAAGCTCAATACACCGGTACCCTGGCACTTCTGATTGCTATCTGTGAATTTCTAAACGCTACTGATATTTACGTAGTTCTTTCTAGTTTTTAAAGGGGTTCCCACACCCAGGGCTTCATTTGATTCTTATGAATACTTTGCTGGGGTAAAGGACAGGTCTCATTATTCTTGCTGTAGAAGGGAAACCAAATCTCTGGAGCCCACAGAAATCAGAGGAACCAGGATCTGAGCCTGTAAGTAAATATTCATTGAATTGAACCAATATAGAAATATGAGTATTTTAAGGTAAACAGAATGTCTGCCCTTAAAAAGCTCATAATATAGTTGGGAAGAAATGCCCAAATTAAAAATAACAGTATGAGGATTAAATAAGGCAAGACCAAACACAAAACAGTAAATGCATCCTTTATTGTGAAATAAACTAAGAAAATGCTTTAATATTTCGGTGTACTTATATAACTTTCATCTCTTTATTGAACTGAAATTTCCAAGTATTCTCCACTGTCCCCTACTCCTAACCCAAGTTGCAGCTCAGTATTCTGGGTTTTATGTAGATTCACTGCATCTATTGTCTTCAGTTTGATACCTTAGCTATGGATATCTGGGTTTGTCACACTTCTTCAGTTCTATGTTTGCAGAACACAGGAGCTCCTGGTCAAAAAGAAGCAAAAAAAAAAAAAAATGAGACATAAAGGAAGGAATCTCAGGAAAAAATAACTGACCAGGCCAATGGAGAGAGTAAATAAGAAATCAGAACATGCCCAAGGTCAGGACTGTCTCTTCCTGATACTCAGAAGAAACATAAGTCTAATAATTATGTGCATGCTAATAGAGCCTTTAAAATTGGTATTTCCCCAAATCTAGAATGGCACTAGCACTATCAAATTCCCCTAAATGCCTCCTCCTTCATCTGGGGGATTGTGTAGCCTTCCACATAGAGACTGTCTCCTTATTCACTTCAATCAGGGCTATCCCATTGGCAAAAACAGATTCACAGCAGAGAGAACCTCACACACGTGCTCATCAATAGATGAATGAGTAAAAAATTGTGGAATATACAAATAATAGAATGTTATTATACCACAGAAAGAAGTGCTGATTCACACTGTAACATAGGTAAATCCTGAAAACTATGTGAATAAGAGAAGCCAGACATATGCAATTCAGTCAAAATATCCAGAACAGAACAAATGATACAGACAGGAAATAAATCAGTAGTTCCTGGGGATAGGGCAGGGAGGAACAGGGAGTGGCTGCTAATAGATATGGTGTTTCTTTGTGAGTGATGAAAATATTCTGGAATTGGTGATGGCTGTACAACTCTAGGAATATATTAAAAACCACTAAGTGGTTAAAAAAAAAAAGTGGACAATGTTAGAGTTTTACTTTGAATTTAAGGAGAGAACTGAATTATATTATTTATTTCCTTGGACAGGAAACATAGCTTCATACATGTGTGACAAATGCTCAGAAATCAGAGGAACCAGGATATGAGCCTATAAGTAAATATTCATTGAATTGAACCAATATAGATATATGGAGTATTTTAAGGTAAACAGAACGTCAGCCTTTAAAAACTCATAATATAGTTGGGAAGAAATGTCCAAATTAAAAATAACAGTATGAGGATTAAATAAGGCAAGACCAAACACAAAACATTAAATGCATCCTTTATTGTGAAATAAACTAAGAAAATGTTTTGATATTTCAGTGTACTTATATAACTTTTAGTTATATAAGCCACTGAGCCACAACTCCAGCCTGCATTATCTCATTTAAGGTTCACAATAATTGAATTAGTTTAAGGATTATCATGATCCTTACTGCACTCACAACAAAACTGAGTAATTAGCCAAAGAAAATACTTCAGTGAGTGGCAGAACTGGAATGAAAGAATCTTCAGATTTAAAGGGAAATGTATCCAGGAAAAATCAAATAATTAAGTCATTCTGGTACAGTTTACCGAAATTCAAAGATAAAGGGAGGAAGAGATCCAAGAGAACTAGAGGGAGGCTGTATTCCTTGTTGCTCTGTGACTTGGGATACAAGCAGGTGAAATACTGTTTCTCTGAGAGACAGCCCTTGCTGCCCACTGATCCCCTGCTGTTTGCCCCTACTTTGTCCGCCAGCCCCTTTTCCAGTATACCACATGCCTTTTGGGTGCTGATCAGTGGCTACTTCCACTGACTGCCCACTGGCTGCCCGTTTGCCTGCCTTTTACCTGCTCATCTATGCCTTTAGCCAGCCAAATGCCCACCCTTTGCTGGCAGACTGCCGGGCCCATTGCTGCCCAGAAGTCCATTGTCAGGGTACCTTCAGGTTAAGTTAGACGTGATTGCAGCCATCTTGGGAAACTGGCCAGGGCCTGGGAGTCTAGGGCCAAGGGGCCTGAAGGTTTGCTACTGCCACCACTGCATCTCAGGGCTGGCTGCCTCAGTCTGGAGATACTAGTCAGGTCCTAGAGATATATCATCAGGATACCTGTAGGTCTGGATGCACTTGCTGGGTGTGCTAGTAGCCGTGATCTGGCTGCCTCTTTGCAGGGTGGCTCCTTTGTGTGAGCACATCCCTGGTAGTCTTTCTGATAGTTGGAATAGCATTGAGATCTTGGGACTGCAGCAAGGCAGAGCCTGGGGAATCTGAAGCCCAGGTCCATCAGATTGCAGATGGGTCTGTGTGGGCCAGTCTGGGCCTGGCAAGCCTGTGGAAAGCCAGAGTCTTGGGGCAGTTCCCTGGGGTGGGGAGCACACAGGTTGGAGAAACTGGAAAGAACCAGGAATCCTGAAGTGCCCTGGGACAGAAGGGCCTAGCTACAAGTGCAAAGGTTAGAAGAGGGTATGAGGGCATCCTGCTATCAGACTGCGGAGCTACCATCAAACTTTAGAAAATCCCACCTATTGGCGGAAAAGAAAAGCTGAGAAAATTTTTGAAAGCCAATGGAAGCAACTGTTCAACTTTCCATAGAGACTTTCCTTTTTTTTTTTTTTTCTTTCTTTTTCCCTTTTTCTCACATCTCTACCATGTATGAATTCAAATATTTTTCATGCATCAGTTTATTGAGGAGTGGGATGTCTGACTAATATATCAAAGTTTGGTTTTGTATTCTTAAATTTTTACTTTAAAAAAAAATCTATATTTTTTTCTTTCACTTCTGTCTCCCTGGATTCTCTTTCTCACTTCTCTCATGCTAAACAGCCAACCTCTACTAATTCCTTCTTTGCTCTTACTATAAATTTTTACCTCTATCTTCTCTCCTCCCTCATAAACATCACATCCTCCACTACTTCTGTTCCTTCTGTCCAGCATTTGAAATAGTAAACCCTTTTAGCAAACTTACTGTTTATATTGTAGACAATAATTGAACACATCATTTCTGTTTACTGAGACAAAACTGTAGCTCCTTAATAGGAGCTATTTGGTTTAAGGTTGTATATTGCTTGCATTGGGTGCTGTTAATATTGGTCTCCCCCTCAAAGGTGAGGTACTAGAAGCCTGCAGGGACACTATAAGAAACTGTACTGCCTCAGATCCATACCGCTAGATGGACACAAAAACAACTTGAAAAAACAAGAGAACAAAGCACCTCAATCAAACCAAGATGTTCCAGCAACAGAATCCATAGACAACATAGTAGAAGAAATGCCAGAGAAGAAGTTTAGAAAGTACATAGTTAGACTGATCTTTGAAATAAAGGATATGGCAATATGTAAATCAATGGATGTGTAACTGATGTGATTCTGCAATCTGTATATGGGGTAAAAATGGGAGCTCATAACCCACTTGAATCAAATTGTGAAATATGATATATCAAGAACTATGTAATGTTTTGAACAGCCAACAATAAAAAATTAAAAAAAATAAAATAAAATAAAAGGAGAAAAACCAAAAGCATTCCCCATAAAAACTGTAACAAGACGGGGATGCCTGCTCTCACTACTTTTATTCAACATAGTCCTTGAAACTCTTGCTCTCACAAAAGAAATTAAAGGGATACGAACAGGAAAAGAAGAACTCAAACCATCACTATTTGCTGGCGACATGATTCTATACTTGGAGGATCCGAAAAATTCTACCAGAAAACTTCTGGAACTAATAAATGAATTCAGCGAAGTAGCAGGCTATAAAATCAATACTCATAAATCAAATGCATTCTTATACATCAATGAGGAATCCACTGAAAGAGAAATTAGGAAAACTACCCCATTCACAATAGCCTCAAAAAAAAAAAAAAACAAACATCTGGGAATCAATCTAACAAAAGAAATGAAAGACCTCTACAATGAAAACTACAGAACACTAAAGAAAGAAATTGAAGAAGACCTTATAAGATGGAAAGATCTCTCCATGCCAAACCTAAAATGACACTACAGAGCTACAGAAGCAAAAACAGCATGGTATTGGCACCAAAACAGACATGTAAACCAATGGTACAGAAGACACAGAGATAAACCCACCTAAGTAAGATTATCTCACACTAGACAAAGGCACCAAAAACATACATTGGGGGGAAAGATAGCCCATTCAACAAATGATTCTAGGAAAACTGGAAATCCATATGTTGGAAAATGAAATTAAACCTCTCTTACCCTACACAAAAATCAACTCAAAGTTGATCAAAGACTTAGGCACTTGAACACAGACCCTGCGCCTAATAGAAGAAAAAAGTAGGACCAAATCTCCACCATGTTGGCCTAGGAATGATTTTCTTAACAAGGCTCCTAAAGTGCAAGAAGTAGAATCAAGAATCAATAAATGGATTCAAACTAAAAAGCTGCTTCTCAGCAAAAGAGACAATTAATAACAAAAAGAGAAGGCCTACAGAATGGTAGAAAATCTTTAGCACATGCACCTCAGATAGAGCATTAATCTCCAGGATATATAAAGAATTCAAAAACTTAACACCCCAAACCAACCAAACTAACAACTAAAAAACCCCTCAAATAACCCAATCAATAAATGAGCTAAGGAACTGAACAGACACTTCTCAGAAGAAGATATACACTCAAATTAACAAACATGAAAAAAAAAATGTTTATCATCTCTACTAATTAGAGAAATCCAAGTCAAAACTACTTTAAGATTCCTTCTCATTCCCATCAGAATGGCAATTATCAAGAATACAAACAACAATAAATGTTAGTGAGGATGTAGGGAAAAAGGTATACTTACACATTAATAGCGGGACTGCAAATTGGTGCAACCCACTCTGGAAAGCAGTGTGGATATTCCTCAGAAAACTTGGAATGGAACCACAATTTGACACAGTTATCCCACTCCTTGTTTTATAACCAAATAATAAGCAGCATACTACAGTGACACAGCCTTATCAATGTTTATAGCAGCTCAACTCACTATAGCTAGCAACTTTGGAATCAACGTAGATGCCCTACAACAGATAAATGTGGTACATATTCACATTCTTAAAGAGGGAGCTGGAGAATATCATGCTAAGCGAAATAAGCCAAACCCCAAAACCAAAGGCTGAATGTTTTCTCTGATAAGCAGATGCTAATCCATAATGGGGGGGGGGGTTAGGGAAGAATAAAGGAACTTTGGATTATGCAGAGGGGAGTGCTGGAAGGGGAGGGAGTGTGGGATGGAAGGATGGTGGAATGAGATGGATATTATTACCCTATATACATGTATGATTACACTATTGGTGTGACTCTGCACCATGTTCAGTCAGAGGAAGATAAATTGTGCTCCATTTGTGTACAGTGTGCCAAATACATTCTACTGTAATGTATAATTAATTAAAAAATTAAATAAAAGATAAAGGGAAACTTACATGATCATTCTAACTGGAAAATTCAAGTTTCTCCCAAGGGAAGAAAAACAAAAGATCAACTTGACTTCAGATTTCTCCTCGGTATCAACTGGTGTTAAAGATCAGAAGGGCAATAAATCCTAAGGAAGAGAGGGCCCAAGACTTTCATGGTTGGCCTGTTGTCCTTCAAGAAGAAAGGTTGATACTGCTTTCACTTGTGCTTCAGGTTTGTCACCTAAGAAGCTTTCCATTGGTTCAGCAAATCGCAGGAAGGTCCTGGTCAGCAAGGCTTGGGTCTTGTGACACTCAATTTCCAGGATCTGGGCATGAGATGCCCAAACATCCCAGCTTGAGAAGAGACAGAGAGGCTTATCATGATCATGGAATAACTGGAAGGAACTTCATGAAATATTTTGTGATTGATTGAATATGGGAAGTTTATGGAAAACCGCTGGGTTTCTGCCACAGCAACTGGCTGTATAACTAAGCCACTTCTTGGGAGAGGTCATGGATGGAACAGTCATAAGTTTAGCTTTGGGCACTTGAATTAGAGGTTTAAGGGGATCAGTGAGGAAACTAAGCTGAGATGTCCAGCAGGCAGGTGGATCAATGCGCTTGGAGGATAGAGGAAAAGGGTCTGGGAATGTGTATCTGGGTTTATTGGACACAAAGTTGACAATGGAAGCCAGATGACTTCTGTGGGATCACCTGAAAAGAAAAGTATAAAATGAGAACTGAGTGACCAGAAAGAGCACAGGAAATCTCAGCATTTAAATGTCAGGCATAGGAAAAGAGGGAGAAGCTAGTTAGGAAGCAAGAAAGGAGTAGCCAGAGAGTAAGAAGGAAACTGAGGAGAAGTGTGATGGTATGCAAGTCAGGGGAGAAGCGTGTCAGAAGGAGAAGAGAATAGCTGAGTATGCTGAAGTTGCAAAGAGGCACAATAGGATGAAGAGATGAAATGAGTGTGGTGTTTCCTTATGGGTCCAAATTTTAAAGATATTCCAGAATAAAAGAACAAATAGCAAATGTACATGCTGACTTCTGTACTTACAGAGTTCAGACTTAAACCTGTACAAAGAATACTACCCAGGTTAAGGAGAAGCCCAGGAAACTACAAGAGTACCTAGTTTCTCTAAACCAATACTATCTGAAAATCGCATGTCTGAAAAAAATATGTGTGAAAATATTCAAGAAAATATTTAAAAAATGAAAAGGTCAATGAAGAAAGGCTCTTAGTGCTTACTATTAGCTACACAGACAGAAATAGGTATCAGAACAGATAACAAACTGAAATGGAAAGTCCCCAATACATTAAATTGGTGGGCCATTTGGATGAGCCTCTTAGTCTCTGATTAACTTCTTTCTAGTTGGAGAGGTAGGAAATCTGGTTCCTTTGCAATTAGATTCAGCTTATTAGGTGTCCTTGAGTTAAATTTTGGAAGGCAGAAGAAAGGTGGGAGCCATTTTCCTACTGCTTCTGACAGAAACATGAAGCATCCACAGGAAGGAGGAACCCACTTGGTATAAACAGTCCTTTAGCCATGTTCTGCAGATATTCAATCCCTTTTGGCCACCCCAATCTAAATGATAACCTAGGAGATCCTGCCTTTTGAGACTTTGCCAACTGGTCCTTCAGGTGAAATAACTAATACACAAATTTCTAGCTTACTCTTAGGAGTTTATCCTAAAGGCAGAGCATAGTCAGACTTCTGCCCTAGCTGGTGTTGACTTTTTTTTATCTTCCCTAAAGCAAAGGGGGATAGTAAAACACCATGTCCCTGAAAGCTCCTTTTCTGTTCCCCAAAACCTCAGCAAATTAAGGGAACTGTCCTTTGTCCTTTAATATAATATGTATCTATACTTTCCATCCCATTTCTATTTCTGGGATGGAAAGTCTAGATACATATTATCTTAAAGGACAAAGGCTTTCTCTTAGGCACACTGGAAACAAGATAAGTTAATGTTATCTGTAGAAAGCTACTTTATTGCAAGTACCTTAGGACAGATGCTCCTGCAATGCTGGTCAGACAAGCAAACTAAGCAAGCCAATACTTATGATGTTACTGCTTGTGCAGCCTAATATATAAAACTGCTCTCTGGGTGAGTGCTGAATTGAGGGCACCATGGAAAGGATACACTAGAGTACTTACAAGCATAAGCTTGCAGAAAAACTTCAGGCTTAGTGTTATCTGGTAATATCCAGAGCACATAAACAAAAGGCAAATGACAAACTGGGAAAATAGCTGCAACACAGGTAACAAAAGGTTGATATTCTAGAAAGAGTTCTTGCAAATCAACAACAACAACAACAACAAAAAGATAAGCCCAAGTGGGTAAAAGATATGAGTAAGCAACTTTCAAATGCTTCAAAAATAAAAAAGTTGCACTTTACTAGTAATTAATAAAATAAATTTAAAACTACACTGCAAAACCATTTTTCTTAAAACTACACTGCAAAACCATTTTTCTATCTGATTAGAAAAGACAAAAAAGAAAAAAAAAACAACAAAACAGTGCTGGCAGGATGTGGAAAGAAGCTGGTGTCAAAGCAGTGCCACCTCTCTGTAGATCTTTTGATAACATGCATCAAGAGCTTTCAACAATAATCACACCTTTTGACACTAGTTCCAGAACTTTATCTTCAAGATGTAATTAAGGATGTGTACAGAGACTTAGCTACAATTAATTTTATAAGTGTGAAAAGCTGGAAATAACCCCAATGTATAAAAAGAAGGGAAATAATTATGCTACATCTGTAATAATGAGAAACCAGAGTCATTAAATGGCATGCAAAATGGAAAAATGTTCACCACATATATTAAGCTATACAAGCCAGTTGCAGTATAATTCCAAATATGCACAAATATGAACAGAATAAATGGGAAGGCTTGTTTATTTCTGGTTGCTGTGTTTACTATTTTTTCCATTTTGTTTATGGTTCACTAATTTTCCTCAATGAATGTACATTTCATTTATTATAATTAAAAAAACTCTAGCAATTATATGAAGGTAAAAAGGAAAGAAAGGGCATTAGTAAAATTTGAATTGACTGAAGTAAAACTGTAACAGATCACTAATCAGTAAATAAACAAATCATTAAGTATTAACATTTCTTTTGAATTAACTAGATTTAGTTTTTCTAGCATTAAAGGGAATGAGATCTCAAATATAAATTGACCTGAGGTACAGAAAATAAAATCACAATACAAGTATACCTATCTTTGAACTGTAAAACTGCTACCAGTTATGTATGTATGTGTGAATGTCTCAATATTTTAAAGGACATCCAATAAGTTGAAAACTGTGATTCCCTTTAGTAAGGTGGAATTAGAGGAGAAAGAAGAGATAAGTTTTCTTCACACAACTCCATGTATTTTGACTTGGTATAACAGGTATGCAAAAATCTAAGTAAAAAGTGCAGTTAAGATAAAAAAATGATGTTTATATACTTATGAAAATATAGAAACATGAAGTATGGTATGATGATTAAAATCATTAGCAATATACAACAGGGAATCAAATATGCTTCCCCTCACGGAATTTAAATTCCAGTAGGGTGAGACAAACAATAAATAGTTAGAGTATGTTAGGAGGCCAAAGTGCTAAAAAAAAAAAAAAAAAAAAGGAACTGCATAAGGGAAACTATCAGTGTTGTGGGAAAGGAGCAAATTTATACAAGTTGGTTAGGGAAGGACTCACTGATAAAGTTTGAAAAAAAATCGAGGGTTGAGGTTGTGATTGATGATGAATATCTAGAAGAGCTTCACAGAGAGGATAGAAAAAAAGGTAGGCCCAAAGAACTGTAATGAGGGCAGTGTGGTTGAGACAAGAGTAATTCAGAAGAGAGCAAGCCTGTCAGAAAGGTAAGAAAACCATTGAAAATGAGCTCTATAAGACATTGTAAGAACTTTGCCTCTACATATCAAGCAAAATAGGGATCTCCTATTGTGATTTTAAGCAGAGATATACCAGGATACCACTGGCTGCTGTGTGGAAACCTGGCTATGAGGTAAGGCAAAGACTCCTGGTTGTCTTGGTGAAGGGTGAAGGTAGCTGTGGAGATACTGTTGGGTCCTAGACATAATTTGAAGGTAAATCCAACAAAATTTCCAATCAGACTGGAAGCGAGATAATAAGAGGATGACTTTTTTGGGTTTTGAGTAAATAGAGTTGTCATTAATTCAGACAGGAAAGATGGATGACTTAAGTAGGTCTGGAGTTGAGGGTAGAAAAGAAACTTATTTGTGGACTTGTTATTCTTGAGTGTAAGCAGTATATATTTTAAAAAATAATGTTCTTAATATTATGATGACATCTCTCCAAATACAAAATTCATTTCAGCACTCCTGGCCCAGCAACTATTAAATTTCCAGTGTGGAACACTTTCAAGTTAGTAACTTCCTGATCTAGAAAAATCACATGGATAGAAAATATGCAGAAGCTGGGAGCCTACCTTCTGTTCCAGTTTTCAAAAAGTGGGAAAAAGTAGAGGCTGCAAATACATCCACAATCTTGGCAAGACTCTAGAGCACGCTGTTGACAACATACAAGCTCCAAAAATTATTGGTGGCTGTCCATGGATTCAACTTGAAATCAAGAAAAAAAAAAAAAAAAAAAGCAACAGGGCGACTTTGGAACTTGTAAATCCAGTATTTGAAGGAACATGTTTAAGGAACAGGTGGCACCTGATAATGGCAATACTGTGTATAGTGTTGTTACATAGGAGGTCAGCAATCCAGACTGTAAGGTTCAAGCACAGCATCTGTCCTGCAACCTTGGGCATAACTCTCGTTCTGGTGACGGTATTTGGAGTCCTGATCTCTGGGTATTCAGTCACTACTTGTAAAGAGCTCAGCACAGTGAGTGTACAGCGAAGGGCTATGAGAAGGGGGCTTCCTACTTTTTCTCTTTTTCTTTTTTTGTTAAATATTCACACCCTTTCTCTTTCTAGACAAGGAAGATCCTGCCTAATGCAGAGATGCAGCGAGAAAAAAAACAACGATAAGCAAAACAACTCTCCTCTGGTATTGCTACAGAGTTCTCAGCACAGGAATAGGTAAATACAGAACTCGCCAAGACAGACTGCATTCAGAAAGCCGAGCTGCACAAGGGGTTAGAAGCCAGGTCAGGCAAGCCGTTGCCAGGCAAAGTTAGGACGGAAGAATAGCGACAGGGTTACACAGCAGAAGCTCCGCCCCCACTTCCGTGCACTCCGCCGCATCCCTTTCCCGCCGAAGTCCCGCCCACCAGGCAGTCAGAGCGTCAACGCTCGCGACAGGGTCCGCGACGCATGCGTTTTTGGTCTCGATCGGCTTGGCGTGACGCTCGCTCCTATTCTCGGCCAAAGTCTCTGCCCTGCCCCCTCTTGTACGACCGCTACCCTGAGCCCCAGCTTCGTTCTCACCCAGATCTGGCTCTGCCCAAACCTCGACTTCAATCCTGTGAACAGTGACTGTAGAACAACCTCCAGCACTGCAGACCCACGTCCCGCGCTCCCGTAGTGGCGGTGGTGATGGGCGGGGGTGGGGTGGGATAGAATAGGCGGGACGTGGGAAGGCAGCGGTTGCCTTGGGCCCACTTCCGGAGGACGGGCGGAAGTGGCTGCGGTGGATGGTGGGAGGGGGAAAGGAGCGCAAGGGGAGGGCCGGGCCGCCGGGGGTCGAGGGGGTGGGGCCTGGGCCCGCGGTGGGGACCAGGCCCAGGGCCCGGACTTCGACCCCGGGCGGGCCATGGTTTCCGGCCGACACAGGGTGGGCGGGATCCAGGTAACGACTCTACGCGCTAGAGAGAGGGTCGTCCTTGCGGCGGATCAATAGGGTTCGGACTATAGAGAGGGTTAGAGTGTCACCCCCTTGCCCCGTGAACACTGAACACGGGATTCTGAAGAGAAGGGTGGGAGGAGTTAAATTCCTGGTGGGGGGAGGGGAGGTTATGTGGATGCCACGCCCCTACAGGAAGGAAGTGTGTGTGTGTGTGTGTGTGTGTGTGTGTGTTTAGGAGTAAACTTAGGAGGGGGCAAAAAGGATGGGCTCTTGGAAGGTTTGGGCTTGGAGTCAGGCCTAAAACATTCCAGGAGAGTGCTTTCGGGAGTGGCCCTGTGAAAGAGTTTGATGGAGATTGGGAATTTTGGAAGCAGAGGGGGAGGTGAGGGTTGAAGAAAAGAGAGCAAGGAGTGCATGTAGAAGGTACCTACATCTCGGAATGGAAAGGATTTAGTTCAGTTGCAGAGAGCTGGCAGATTAAAACACTGAATACCCTAAGAAGCTTGAGAGATCCGATTAATATGTGGTACCTTAAATGAGTGGAGGACGTTCTTTTCTGCATTCCTTAGAAGACAGTTTCCCCCATTCAGTACTTTTGCTTACTTTTTTTGTACTGAGAATAGGTATGACTCTTATTCTGAGCCACATCTATGTGCCCATATTGATTAGGTGACTGTTTTGGGGTACAGTACGTGAATGAAGTAGATATTAAGGTATTTCTTAGTACCTTAAGGGATCTGACTCAGTGGTGGAGCACTGAATGCACAAGGCCTTGGTTCAATCCCTAGCACCACAAAAAACAACAAAACAAAACAAAAATAAAAGCCTTCTATAATCTTGTGTGGAGTATTTAAGGAAGGGTTTTTAATGATATACTAATGGAATATAATTCAGAAATGGAGGGGGAACTAGAAAGTCTTAGGAATCTATCCAGTATGGACTAGATTAGAGAGCATCTTAATGTTTAAATGTTCTGCAGGTTAATACAGATATCAACGGCCCGGGCCATGCGGGTTTTAAGGCCTGTTTCTTCTCATGAGTTCCAGCAGAAGACAGACGGAGGAGTCCTCAGGGTGGATGACTTTCCTTTCCTGAGCAAGAGATGCAATAATACTTGGAGTCTGTCCATCACTAGGCTCTGAGCTTAGTAAACCAGCTGAATGAAGGCATGTAACAGACCCCTGGGAGGGACATTGAAATCTGCAGTGGGGGGGGGAGGGGCTTGGACACACCCCTTCCCCCCAGACTCCTCCTCCTCCTCAGAGTCCATTCAGCCATGGACTTTGGACCTGGATAAGAGGAAAAAGCTGCACTTTGTTTGGTGGATCTGATTTGGATTCTCGGTTTTGAAAATGGAGTGTTGGATGGGCATTTCATGATCTCCAGGGGAGCAACTGAGAAAAGAAAGGTAAGGTTCCTGTCTCATATCCCACTTAGTGTTTTGGTGCTCCTGTGCAGAAATGTTTGAATGGAAAACACTGGGGATTGGAGTCATTCAGGAGTCAGGGCACCACCTGTGCCCTGGTGAGAATCCTTATCCTAATGAACTTCACCTCTCCTTTACTTTCCCCATTTGCAAACTTGTAGCCATCCTTTCCTTTCTGAGACCAGAGGGATACCTGGTAAAGAAAGTATTGTGAATAATTAGGATTGTGAAGTTAGGTCCAATGCGGTTAGGCCAAGAACATGAAAAGAATCAGGCTTCTGAAGGGATATTGGATTAAATTACCTTTAAAGGTCTTTCCACCAGTGAGATAATAAATAGGATTTCAAGTCCATTTGGGGTAAGACTCTGAAATGTGTTGCCTAGACAGAGGCAGGCTGCTCTTTTTGGGGAGCTAACTAAATAAGGCAACTAGGTGCAATGGTGTATGCCTGAAATCCCAGCCATTTGGGAGGTTGGTAGGAGGATCTCAAGTTCAAGGCCAGCCTCAGCAATTTATTGGCCCTAAGCAACTTAGTGAGACCCTGTCTCAAAACAAATAAAAAAAGGGCTGGGGATTTAAGTGGTAAATTTCCACTGGGTTAAATCTGCAGTTACCTCTTCCCCCCAAAATAGGACAGTGAGGAGGGGCCAGAGGTAGGAAAGATAAATTGTTTCTTCCTCCTTCCTCTATAAGGGAATTTGGGACATGAAACCTCATAGAAAAAATAGAAAACCACCTACCTAAATTTGAGAATCAGTAGGTTTTGTGTTCTAGCTCTGACTTTCTGAGTCAATGTTCAACCCTACATATATTGATCAACTTCTGTTGTTTTCTTCACTTGAAAAATGTTGATAACTATCATGACAGGTCCCTCACAAGATTTACCAGAAGGAAATGAAATAATGATACATTTTGACAAGTACCAAGGCCATGACATATAAAACAGTAACATTGGCGTTCCTTGACATACCTGTTCGTTACAGTGAGAAAATCTCTAATTAGGTGTTCTTTCTTATATTAAATTACCTTACTGGCAAAAGCCTTAGAAGACATCCTTAATTAAAAGCCTGCCCTGAATTTGTCTCTCTTACTGCTGTTAATACCTGGTATCATCATATTGTAGAAAAGGTGAATGGATTAAGGACTTAAATTTGAGCGATTATGTCAGCTACTGCACTGCCATAATGGTTCTCCATTTATTTCTACCGAGTACCTCTTTTTGGGGTAGAAAATTGAAGAGGGGTAGAGGGAAGTTTGCTGGGTTTCTGTTCGTGACTAAAAGGCTCAGGGGTCACTCCAGGAAAACTGGGTTGACTGGGCTACGCAAAATAACCACACAAGAGACACAAATACCTTTTTCTTTGAGGTCCCTGTGATGGCTCCTCTGACCTTAAGGGTCCACAGGATGAGAGAGAGAGAGAACACACACACACACACACACACACACACACAAGCTGACCCCTTTTATTGAGGAGAAGCTATTCAAATGAGGCAAGGGGTCAGGTTTCAGGGGGCTGAGTTCAGCTTCATGATGTCTGCTGTTAGCAGGTTGACTGACATCTAGGTAGGCCACACCCAAGGGCACAGTAAGAGAAGGGGACACACACAAGGCACTTCCATGGAACATTCTATCCTAAACAGGGCAAGGGGTAATATTACAAAGGAACAGGAGATCATAGCTCCACCCATGGGGCTGTAGGAAGACATGCTCAGGCACAAAGACACAGTCACTTGGAAGAGCCAAGAAGAGCTGGGCAGACTAGCAGCATGGGTGCCTGACTGCCACATCGCCCAGCAGGGGAGTTAACTCAGTCAAGGTTGGTCTCCCACAGAAGTTTAAATCTCAAGGGCCAAGTGTCTGTTTGGGAGATAGAGCTCTATTTCTTGGGGTGAATGCTGGTTCTTTCCTTCTTATGCCATATCCCTAGTCTTCTCTTTACAATGATAGGTTTTTTCAGACTGAATCTCTTAGCCATGTGTATTTCTGCAGACTGTCTCACTTAAAGCAAACCTGTTCATAGTAATCTTATCACTTCTTGCCCACACCTTCCTTG
This sequence comes from Marmota monax, assembly GCF_021218885.2. NCBI lineage: Eukaryota > Metazoa > Chordata > Mammalia > Rodentia > Sciuridae > Marmota > Marmota monax. Next base: position 620,495 of record NW_026694212.1, on the reverse strand, counting down.
AACTCTGTTTACTTATGCCAAGTCTGTTAAGAAATAGTGACAACAAATAGTGGAAAGGAGAGGTGGCACATAGTGCTGGGAATTTTGAGATGGTAGAGAGAATGGTGGTCTGGGTCAGTATGGTGGTCTGGGCCAGGAAGTTTGTCTTCTGGAATTTCTTTGCTTCTTACTTACTGAGTAACAGCTGAGACTCACATTCAGTGGGGACTGGTAATAATAACTGAAAATCCAGTATTTATGCCTTACTTTCTTTATTAGATTTCTTTCTTTTTGCCCACTTTTCGCATTCTTCCTTGCCGTAGGAATCCCTGCCTCCTCCCAGTGGCCTGAGGGCTGGGCAGGCCTGAGTGCCTGGATCACTGACCCTGAGGTGTTCTTCCTTTTTTGGATGTCTGGAGCATAGCCCCTTTGACACCAGCCTGCTTTGTGGGAGGATATGTCACCTTTCACCAGCTTCACACAGCAAATTCCTGGTGCCAGTCTTTGCTTAGGCAGAGGGGATCACAGTGATCCTTTGGTTAGCCCCGGATGCTTTCTCAACTGTCTCTGGGGTTCATGCTGTGTAAGAAGGGTCCTCATTTTCCTACCTTAGAGTCTCTACTATCCTGTGAGTGCTTGTGAGCACCTCCAACCACTTGAAGTAACAAGAAGTATTGTATTTGTATAGTGTTGATGTCATGTGAAGAGTCCAAGCTGTTGTGTCAGTATTCCCTCACTGCTTTGTTGTGATGAAGACAGAGTGGCGATTATTTCTGCGTTTGAGGGGAAGCTACAGAAGCCCTTAAGCTGGAAGGGCTTGCCTGAGGGTGGAGTGGCGGACATTGAAATTGCCTGTGCAGTGCAGAGCTGCTTTTACAACATCTGATCTGACAAGGGCGGCTTAGTCTTGCTGCAAACTTCCAGGGAGAGAAACTCTGTGCCCTGTCTGACAGCCTTCCTGGTAAGACATTTCCTCCTTAGGGTAAACCAGAATTCCTCTCCTTTGTCAGAGCAATAGCTCTGCCCTCTACCCAACTCCTGCACAAGATGTTTCTCTCAAGACAACCATCCACCTTATTGCAGGGCCATCAGGATGCCAGGGCCTGGCACTCATGGGGACCAGTGATAGATGGTGTGTTTTTATGTATACCCTTCTTTATTTACAAAGGAATTGTAGATGGCTAACTAAAAGTTAGATTTCACAGGCATTGCTCATTGATTATTGTGTTAATCTCTTCTCCTTTCTTTGACTTTATAAGCTGGGTTTCTGTGCCTCTCTGGGGAGACATTTGCACATAATCCAATCCCAGGCATATCTGCAGAATCCAGATACCTGGTCCCTTGTTTCTGCCCTTCTTTTCATGATAGCTTCTTCCCATGCAACCTCTATCAAGAGCCCAAGGGGTGTGTGTGTGTGTGTGTGTGTGTGTAGGATACTAGGTATTTTTAAAAAATTATTTATTTTTTAGTTGTAGTTGGACACAATACCTTTATTTTATTCATTTATTTTTATGTGGTGCTGAGGATCGAATCCAGGGTCTCGAACGTGAGAGGCGAGCACTCTACCGCTGAGCCCCAGCCCCAGCCTGCCCTTTTTATTTTCTATTTTTAAGGGGCATGGGATTGGATTATGTGCAAATGGAATAGGAGGATCTGGTTATAGAATAAGATAGAATGAATAGGGGCAATATATTCTCTTGCCCACCCCACCCTACTACCACCAAAAGAGAGCTAGACAAACAGAGAAAGAATAAAAAGAAAATTGTTCTAAGTTGCTAAGGCTGGCAACTTGTGATCTTCCAGCCTCAGCTTCCTCAGGCCTGTGCCATTACTTCTGGCCCAAGGCCTCCTTTTCCCAGGTCATTTTGGCACTCATTTTCCTGGCTTCTTACCTCTCGGACCAAATGTTTCCCTTTTTTTTTTTTTTTTTCTCATTCAAGAATTTATTTCATTTTCAAATGAAGGACTCCAGAGAGTGGGGGAGTTATGCAAATATAGCACAGCCCTCCTTTATCCCTAGCCATCTTGTTTCCCATCCACCTGCCTTACATGGAGGAGTATTATGATTAGAGGTGGGAATGACAAGACGTGGGCTATTCAGTCTTCCCCAACCTTTCAGCACCTGATTATGTCTGTCCATTCTCCTGGAACATGGTTTTAGTTTCTTAATCTACAGATCAGTTTACCAACCTTTAACACGTTTAGGAACTTCATTGTTTTCCTTCATACTTTTGACACTGAGTGTGATGTGTAGGGCCCCTGTGTCCCTTAATTCCCTTCATAAGGAAAGTGTAGAGAGAGGGCAGAGGTACAGAGATGCTGGCCTCTGCCTGGCACATGAGCCTGGTCTTGAGTTTCCTGTCACAGTCCAGACTGTCAGCTAAACCAGAGATCATAGATACACACATATCCACACATAGTCAAGCCTCATTGATGTGTCAGCTCTTCTCTTTATTGTACTCCTTCAGGGCAGGACTCTAGCTGCTACAATGGAGATTTCTCTGGCACCCCATTGTGTTCCTGTCATGCTGGGCACACAGCCATCTCAGAGAACAGTAGCACTAAGCATGCATGAGGGGAGAGAATGAGTGCTAGGTTTGGAGGCAGGAATGCCTGGGTCTAAAATCTGGCCATGGTGCTCACTAAGGGTTGTGACCTCCAGCAAGTTAGTGCTTACCCTAAGCCTCAATCTCCTATCTGTAGAATAGAGATTATGTTGTATACTCTGAAGAGCTGCTAGAAGAGTTAGGAGAGGCCGAGGGAGAGGTCTTGCCTGTGGAGGCCTTTATGCCTGGTGATTCCTTATAGTTTTGTTTTAGCTCTTCACTTACATGCAGGGGCCATTAAGATAAGTCCATCCTTTTGGTTCTTCAGAACTCTGCATTATTCTTGGCTTCATATAGAAACAACTTAGCGAACACACACTGGAGTTCTAGGCTGCCTTGTGCTCTAGATCACCTTGGAGAAACATGTAGGCAGGGGAGGGTCTGATGTCATTGGAGTGTGTGTCCTGGTGACATAACGGTGGTCCTTCTCTGGAAAGTTACCCACAGAGCAGCTAGTAGTTAGTTATCAGCTCCCCACTCTCACTTCTTAGGGTGAGGGGTGGGTGGTGGTGAACTGAGGCCTCTGCAAAGGGTCACCCAGGGAAGGTTGTTGGTGGAAGGGAGTCAGGCTTATGTTGTGGACAGAGCAGGGACTCCCAGACACCTCTAAATTACAGAATGGCTCATTGTGGTGCCTGGCTTTTACTGGAGTGGCCTGTCATTGAATCCAGTACTCAGGCTTTAGATAAATTCTCTCTCTGCTCTGGATCCACTGCTGACTCCTCAGTAAGCCCTGCAAACTCTGGTCTTCATCTTTTCTCCACCCTTGTGACTCAAGTCACAGTCATTTGTTACTGAATTTCCTTCCTTTGATTGGCCTGAGTCCTGAATCCCTCCTTCACCTTCCCTTTAGGTTTCTTCTGAAATATCAAAGGGACACTGACTTTTAGGCTTTTCTGGGGGTCCTTTCCATATCTTTTTTACATGGCAACCACAAAAGCCTGTGCCTGTGATTTATTCCTTCTCTTCTTAGGTCTGATGGTCCCAGCAGGCAAGCCTGTGTCTCTGCTTTTTCACTCAGAACTAACCACTTTCAGTCTCCACCCCCCAAAGGAAAAAAACAAGAAAGAAACAACAACTGGCTTTCACAGTGCCTTTGGCAGCAGGTGTTTCCTCCCTGACTTCCTTTTGACACCCGGGTTCCTGTATCACCAGCCCCTCTTGTTTTTCCAACCTAGACTCTGAAGCCTCTCTGGAGTTGTGGGTAGAGATGGCTTCCAAATCCTTGGGCTTTGTTTGGCGAATGCCCTGTTTGGCGTGCTCTGCTTACCTGGGGCACACCCTTTGAAACCTTATAACACCAGTTTTGCTGTTTCTCCAAACTCCACAAAGCTCTGGACACTAGAGCAGTTGAGGAAGAGACACCAGCGGAAGTCTGGAGTACAGGGATCTTTTAAGTGTGGATGAGGTCAGGTATCAGCTCTTGAGGAGTTGCGACTGCAAGTAGGGAAAGGCTTAAAAGTAAGTTATTTTTATGTCCACCCCTGAAATTGGGGACCTAGGAAAAGGTGATGTGCAGATCTTGCGGGTGATTGGAAAGTCTGGTAGAGGAGGAGGGCCCAGGAAGGCAGGGTCAGGGCGGGCCCTCTCGAGGCGGGGCGGAGAGCAGCGGCTGGCCCCGCCCTCCCTGGGGAAGGGCCACGTTGCCCGCTCGGGAGTCCGGCCCCGGCGCGCAGCAGGAAGGGCTGGTGAGGCGAAAGGGGACGTCAGCTGCGCGAGCGCCTGGGACGCGCCGGGGCACCGGGCTCGCTCCCCGCGTCCCGGGCGGGCCAAGTTTAAGGCTAAGAAGTTGGTAAGTAAGAGTGTGGGAACGCCGGCGTCCTTCAGTTCTAAGGCTTATCCTAGGGAGGGAACTGAGGAAGGCCCTGCGGGCGTAGAGGGACTCTCCAAGGGAGCGAACTCCGGGTGTTGCCCAAAGTCCGGGTAGTGCTGAGAGCCCCTGCGAGAGGGGCTTGCCTCGGGACTTGTCTGGGCCGACTTAAGTGCTGGCTGTGCTTCAGTCTCCCCTGAGCCGGGAAGTCGAACTCTGTTCAGCTTTTGGAATCCCGGGGCCTCCAGCTGTTGGAGGGAGGGCAGAGTGGGGAGGCTGTTGTGAAATTCCGCCGCCGGGCGACCGTGGGTGCGGGGCTGGGCGGAGGTGGGGCTGGGCGGAGGTGGGATCGCTGCCGTTGGTTTGGGGAACAGGAAGTGACCTTCTCCCACTCCCCCCCAAAACACCCCAAACGTCCTTTCCACAAGTTTCTACCGGTGGTTTTTGCTCAGCCAGAAGGAAAAATTGAACCAATGTTGAAATATGTTAGAAAACTTTTTTCTACTTGCTTGCTAATGTGTGTGAATTAGGGACCTCCTGCCTTACAGAGCTTGGAGCAGAGGGATTGTAGCTGGCCGGATCAGTGTCCCCTTAGAAGCATGAGCCCAAGGGTGAAGCTTTACTTGGATTAACCTTTGCTTCTGTAATATGTTTCGTCTTTACTTTGAATATCACTGGCAGATAATGTTCAGCTTTATTTTCTGTCATTTAAAATGCTTCTCAGATGCCGGCATCCTCCAGGGTCTTCCTCCCGTCTCAAATCACTGCTGCCTCATTTCTTCACATTAAGGAAAACCTTATTCGGTGTCCTGTTCTCACAGAAAGTGAGAGTACTGTAGTATGCCCAGCCTTGGTGGAATGCAAAGGTTAAACTTATTTCCTGTTTGAGGGATTGGGGAAATTGTCACTCATCATCTTCTAGTCAGTCATGAAGGACCTTGGAGATGACCAGCTCAACCCTGAACTTTACAGATGAGGGACAAGTAACTTGCCCAAGAGGCAACTTACCAGGCCTGTTGGTGCTCGATTGCCTGAGTCCCAGACCTTCGTGCCTTTTGCCATACTAGCATTGTATTTCCTCTACCCCTTTTTTCCTAAGATGAATAACTTGTATCCCATCCCTCCTAGGTCTTCTTTTCTAAACCCTTGAATTATTTAGTGTATCTTCTGACTCCCTTTCACTTTTTCCATCCTTCTGAAATTATGGAGCCCAGTACATGATACAACAATAAAATAATGAACAAGAAAAATAGTGATTCACGTTGATCTCCATTATCTGTGATGTGTCCTATATGTTCTAAACTTTTTAAGCAGTGCTTTTAACACAGCAAGCAAGGCAAATGGAAGGGATAGTCTGTAGACATTCCTTCTACTCTGTGTTTAATTTTAAAGCTAGACAGTAATTTTTCCCCAATTGCTTATAATTAGAAGTTGACTTATTTGGTGTTTACTTGTTGTTTGAGAAACATTTTTGCCAGAGAGAGGGGACAAACATGGAATCAAGAGTGTTAGAATGGAATCTGCTTTTAGGCAGTCCTTCAGAGGAAAAAAACTTAAGTCCTGTAGGGATTGGTAGGTCCTGCCCACAGTCACCTGGGTTTTGGTGGAAGGTTTTACTAAAAAAACCCTCAATTTTCTCCTGCCATTATGATTATGTCTTTAAACTTTGTGGTATAGATTGGCTATTTCATTTTCCTAAAGGAGTTCTTAAAAAACTCAAGAAAGTTAAAATCAATCTTGAGTTGGGCCTTGCTGGCAAATCTTATGAATAATATTAGGAACTCAGGTCAGGATGACATATAGTTACTTTTTTTGTTGTTGTTTGTTTTGTTTTGTTTAGTTGTTGTTGTTTTGTACTGGGGATTGAACCCAGGGGCATTTTACCACTGAGCTGCATCCCCAGACCTTTTTAACTTTTTATTTTATTTTGAGAGAGTCTCACTGAGTTGTATAGGGCCTTGCTAAGTTGCTGAGGCTGGCCTTGAACTTGAGATCCTCTTGCCTCAACTTCAGGAGGTACTGGGATTACAGGTGTGTACCACTTTGCTGGGCAGTTGTTCTATTTTTAAAAAAGAACGTTTGTTTTTTGTTTTTTTTCCCAAAATGACTTTACCCATAAATATTACATTTCATTCCATACCATATGTGTTACAATATGACATTGTCCTTTTCCCTCCCAAAGGTGGAGTTTGTGGTTTTCTTCCCTTGAATGTGGGAAGGGACCAGTGATTCCCTTGACCAGTGAGTAAGGCAGAAGTGAACTAAGGTTGGATCAGGAAAAGAACACAGCTTCAACTAGCTTTTACTTTTTCTTGGGACACTTACCTTTGGAACTTAGCCATCATCTTCATAGGAAGCCCAGACCATGTGGAGAGACCACTTGGAGGTGTTCCAGCACTCCAGTTAATGTCTCATCCAACGCCAACCTTAACCTACAGATGTGAGAGAATGAGTGTAGGTGAGTCTAGCCTTCAGCTTTTGAGTCATTCAGCCTGGGTTCCAGACATAGTAGAACAGAGACAGGTCATCCCCTCTGTGCCCCACTTTCCAAGTTCTTGAGCTATAGAAATTGTGAGAGGAAATAAATGATTGCTATAATTTTAAGTGACCAAATTTTGAGGTAATTTGTCATTTAGCAATAGGATATTTAATAAGGAAGGGGATGTGAGTAGAAACAGGGCCTCTGAATTTGGACTTGGGGCCAGACTACAAAGGGCAGGGAGAAAAGCATTTGCTCTGCTTGGCAGAGTTACTTAGATTCTATTTTACTCACTATTGCAAGTGCTTCTTTCTCCTTAAGGAATCACCACAAAACTTAGTGGCTTGAAAAAATGGTTTCAGCTATTTCATTCTTGTGGTCTTTCATGCAGTTGCAGTCAGAAGTGGCTGAGGCTGGGATCATCTGGAAGGCTTCCTACCATGTTTAGTGATTGATACTGGCTGTCAGCTGGGACTGAAGTTGAGGTTGTCAGCTGGAATACCTTTCAGTGTTCTGCCCATGTGGTAGGGTTCTAAAAGCAAGTATCTTTAGTGCACCAGATAGAATCTGTCTTGCCTTTGTGAACTTCTCTTGCAGGTCACATAACCTTACTTCTTCCAGAGTCAAAGGGAGGAAATGTGAACCCTCATCTGTGGAGGGAAGAGTGTCACTGTCATTTTATAAGAAGAGCATGTCGGATAGGATATGTAGTGGTCATCTTTGGGAAATGTAATCCTTCACTTTCTTGCTGCTTTTGGTCTTTTTTTTCCCCTCCCCGATATAGTTAATAATGCAAGCATTATGTAGCCACTTGAACTTTACACTTGTGCCAAGCACTGTGGTAGATGCAGAGAGCATAGAGCTTTTTTCCCTAAGGAGTAAGGTGAGAGCCAGTAAGGCCACAGATTCTGTTACCGTGTGAGAGAGTGCTATGCAAGTATAGTCATGGTAGGCCTGGCTCTGGGATATTATGGAAGAAGTCACCTGAATTGGAACTTAAGGAATATGTGGGTGGCTTGCAGGTGAACTGTGGGTAACATTTCAGGATGAAGGAGCAGCTGGAGCGAAGACATAGCAGTGTATAGCAATGTGAAAGTATATTTATTGGAGAAATAGTAGCCTTTTGAGTCCAAAGTATGGAGCTTGTGGGGTTTATGGTTAGAGATAAAGTTGTAAACGGATGTGAGTCCCTTTGTTGTGAAGGTCCAAGTGTGTCATATTTTAAAATTTAGAATTTTGTCTTTACAGAAATGATCTGTTGTATCTATTATGTTATGAGATCTGAAACAGTATATCACAGTTCACCATGTTTATTTCTGTAACAAAATATATAAGTGGGATAAATAAAGACTATACATAACCTCACCAGATCAGATCAGATTTCACCAAATGAGGTTGGGTGAGATTTTACTGCCAAATGAATTTAGAAAACTAGTTTTTCAGTGGTTTTTTTTTTTTTTTTTTTGATTTGTGAATTGCAGTTGAGGGATTGTGGATGTGTGTGACATCCACATTGAAGCCAGTTTTTAGATCATGGGCACATTGGCAAATACTGAGGGTTCTACCTAGCATAGCATTGTGGAGAATCCCTGTTCTTATGCAACCTTCAGCTGAAAGGGTTGAAATATGAGCAAGTGGTCATTCTAGTGCTCATTGTCATGCAGGGGATATGGACTTGCATGATCTGAAGACACCAAGGAATATGTTCTGGCAGATGTGAATCGGGGTTATCAAGATAGGGATGAGCAGATTAGGCATCCACAAGCTTGCAAAGACCCTGAGGGTAGGGTTGAATGTTAGGGGGCCTGTAGTGAATCTAGTAAAGTGTGGAAGAAAGAAAACGAGTGACTGGCAAGAATTTATGTTATCACGCATCTGTCTGGCACTGTTCTGAATATCGGACATGGGTTATCTCATCGAATTCTTACAGAACCCAGTGAGGTGTTCTATTATGATTTCCATCTTAAAGGTGAAAAAATTAAGTCTTGGTGGGAAAACAGAGGGTGACCACTAGGCATTGTCTCTGGGCTTTCAGGCTTGCCTTTGTTAAGGCCCTGCCCTCCCAATGGTGGCCTGAGCAGCACTCAGAGGAGTGGTTCAGCTCTTCTGGCCAGGGTCTCAATTTAGGCATCACTCTGCACACAATCAGCTAGCTGCTGGAGAGTGCAATGCACTCATGGTCTGTGTGTTTTTACATACTGTTAACTTCCAGATAGAAGTGAGCTTCCTGTCTTAGAGAATATATGGATAAGCAAGGACCATGGGGTGGAGAAAAAAACATTGGGGGCAGAGACAGGACTGGGCTGGGGTAGATTTTCCTGTGGGCTCTTCATTTACTCTAGATGCTTGTGGACTTGCTAAGATCAATCCACTGAGGAGGTGGTTGAAGACTACATTGATCTGCATGGCTTAGAAGGGTGGAGAAGGAGGTTGTATTCCACTGCTTAGAGAATAATGAAAAGTAATCCAAAGGGTACAGAATTCATCTGAAGGATTGAGACCCCAAGGATATAGTCTCTTGAGGTTTTGTCATCAGTCTGAGAACTTGCAGGTCTGAGGAGGCTCATTGATAAATCAGGGACAATCTGTTCTCTGAGTCCCAAGGAAGCACATCAGTTAATGGAGTTCAGCCTCTTTTATTTTCCCCCCATCCTTTATTTAAAGACTTTCTTGCTTAGTCGCTTAGGACACAGGAAGTTAAGGATAGGGAATTCTGGCTATTAGTTCCAACATTGACCACATCCTGAAAGGGAGTGAAGAAACTGGAAATCTGTGCATTTTTCTATTCTTTATACTGTAGTATGTGAGCCTTAATAAATAGGTATGTAATTACACAGTTAAATGGAAAAAGACTTAAGGTTTCTTAGAAGACTAGTGTTCTAGAATTGTAAGGGTAGCTGGTTTCTGGGAGGGATACCAAGTGGTGGTAGATGGAAGCAGGGACTGGGAGAGTTTCTTCACAAGGGAGACAGACTCCAAGTCTCTTTAGAGATCTTTCAGGATCAGTTCTTTGATACCAGATCTGTTGAGACCCCATAGCTGCAGAGATGAGGTATAGGACCCAGGCTTTTGGCTAGGATAGAGTACTGGGTTGTGAGGCACAGGGTTACTGGCAGAGCAGTTGGCACAAGGACATACATGCTTGAAGCCTTGGGGTATGAAGGGTTGAGACCAGAGGCAGGAATGCCATTGAGTTAATTGGTTTGGAATGGCAGCTGTTTGAGAATTTAGAGTGTTTCAGATCTTTCAAGAAATGGGGTCTGATAGAGTATAGAGGGTTGGTTGGGGCCTTGTCTTTTTCTTCTTGGCTGTATGTTTTTCCAAGAGCCTGGCAGAGAGCAGATATGTGATACATGTTGTGAGGTGATTGAGCAATTCTGGGCAAGCATATTGTCTCAGTTTGCCTTGTTGAATGTGCCCAGCTGTGGACATGTTAGTGGATGAAGCTGTTCAGATTTGTAGCCATGTTCCCATATCTTATTTAAAAAAAAAACTATTTGTAAATAGTTTAAAACAAAAATATTGCAAGAATAAAAATGGTATGACATCATATTCCCTTTACCTGGAATTACATGTAGTTAACATTTTACTCCATTTGTTCCCCCCCCACCCCCGTGTGTGTGTGTGTGTGTGTGTGTGTGTGTGTGTGTATACATATATAGTTTAAACCTTTTGAGGGCATCTGTCAGGGCCCTCTACCTCTAAATACTTGAGGGTATATTCCCTAGGAGTTGTGATATCCTCTTGCTTAACTCAGTAGTTAGCAGTCATTTAATATGAATACTCTCTAGTTTGTATTCAGTTTTGTCATTTTAGTCAATTTTTTTAATAAAACATTTTTGAGGTATAATGGACATACAGTAAACTGCATGTTTTGAGGTACAGTTTAAGTTTTAACATGTATATACTTATGCAGTTATTGCCACAATCAAGATAATAAACTTATCTGTGCTTCCAAATGTTTTCTAATATCCTTTTGAAATACCCCCAAACACTGCCCCTGTCCCCAGGCAACCAGTGATCTGTTTAGTTGTATTTTATTGAGTTTTATGTAAATAAAATTTAGTGTATTGTACTTTTGCATCTTGCAAAATTATTTTGAGATTCAGCCATATGTTGTGTGTATCAGTAGCTTATTCTTTATTGCTGAATATTACTCCATTGTTTTGGTAAGTCACATTTGTTTTTACATATTCCCCTGTTTATGGTCCTTTGGGTTATTTCCAATCTTGAGTGGTTTACGAATAAAGCTGCTTTAAACATTCTCATAGGTTTTTGTGTGGATATCTGTTTTCATTATTCTGGGTAAACCATGTATACCTAGGAGTGGTCTTGCTGGGTCATATGGTAACTGTTTTTATCATTTTGACAAATAGCCAAACTGCTATAAAAGGACTTTGGATTTATATCTCATGGCATACAAAAAATTAACTCAAAATTAATCATAAGCCTAAATGTAAAACCTTAAAACAGTAAAATTTACAGAAGAAAACATAGGGAAAAATCTTCATGACCTGGGATTAGGTCTCTTAGTTATGATGCCAAAAGTGTAATACATATTAAAAGAAAACCCTGGCTAATTGGACACTACCAAGTTTTTTTTTTTGGTGGTGGTACTGGGGATTGAACCTGGAAATTCCTTACATATGCTAGGCAAGTGCGCTACTACCAATGAGTTTGTCCCCCTAGCCCAAAATTAAGAACGTCTGTTCTTCAGTTACATTAAAAGGACAATAATTTTGTCAGTCTTATGGGTGGGAAATGTTAGGATAGTTTTGTTATGAGTGTAGTTGAATATATTTTTGGTACGTCTAAGGACCATTTTTGTATATTTTCTTTCGAGTTACCCATTTTGAAGTGGTCCACTTTCTATGGAATTTTTGGCCTTTTCTTTCCCTCAAAAATAATTTTTTTTTTTGTACTGGGAATTGAATCCATTTGAACCCACGGGTCCTCTTGTACATCTGTAGACCTTTTTATTTTGAGACAAGGTCCTGTGAAGAAGCTGCTTATGGCCTTGTTATTGCTCAGGCTACCTTCAAACTTGAGATTCTCCTGCTTTAGCCTCCCCAGTTGCTGGAATTATAGGCATGTGCTACCATGTCTTTCCATCAGTTTTTTTTTGTTGTTGTTGTTGTTGTTATTGGGGATTAAACCTGGGGTGCTTAACCACCAGACCGCATCCCCAACCCTTTTTTACTTTAGAGACAGGGTCTCACTGAGTTGCTAAGTGCCTTTCTAAGTTTGCTGAGGCTGGCTTTGAACTAGTGATCCTCCTTGTCTTTGCCTCCTGAGTCACTGGAATTACAAGCATGCGCCATCACTCCCAGCTTCCCCTCAATTTTTAAAAGGCCACGTCCCCAACCTTTTTTATTTTTTATTTATTTTTATTTTTTATTTACACAGGGTTACATTAAGTTGCTTAAGGCCTTTCTAAGTTGCTGAGACTCATTTTGAATTTAGGATCCTCCTGTTTCAGCACTCCTTTCCTCCCAGCTGCTGGGAGTACAGGTGTGTGCCAACATGCCCAAGAAAAGTTCCTTCTTTATTTAAAGTATTACACTGATTTGTCCTTTATGTTGCCAAAATTCTCTCCAACTTTTTCATTTGTCTTTTGACTTTCTTATGATGTTTTTATCCACACAAATGTGTTCCAATTAATAAAATATATAAATCTTTTACTGCATCAGGATTTTGAGTGATACTTAGAAAACCTTCCACTGCACTCAGATTCTAGAGGAATTTATTCAGGTTTCTTCTAGCATGTTTATAATTTTATTTTTTATATTTAGATTTCTGATCCACTTGTAAGTTATCCTTATATTCAGGTCAAATTTTACATTTTTTGAATTGATTATAATTATTATAACCCTGTTAACAATACTGTTATTTCTCTAGAAGTTGAAAATATCACCTTTGTTATATACATAGCTTTCTTTGTGTCTAATTCTGCTTCACTGCATGGTCTGTTATTTGTACCTGTAGCACAGTTTTAATTATAGAGGCTTTGTAGTATGTAGTATTTTAATATCTGGTAGGGGCAAGTCCTTCACAACTCATTTTTATTATTTGCCTTGATATTCTTGTGTGTTTAGTTTTTCATGTTGGATTTATGTCAGTTGAGCTATCTCCATAAAAGTATTTTTATTGGGATTTCTTTTTTTTAAGTATTTTTTAAGATATATTTTTAGTTGGTGATAGACCTTTATTTTATTTATTTATATGCAGTACTGAGAATTGAACCCAGTACCTCACACACGCTCTACCACTGAGCCCTCTTATTGGAATTTCTGATGGTGCTGCAATGTCTTAACTGAGGAAAAGGGAGATTCAAGTCTTCTTTTGTGTTTTTCAGGAGGTTTCTTGTTAAAATTATTTCTCGTATTTTATAATTTTCTTGGTTTTTCTAAATAGGATTTTCTCATCCACTTTTTCTTCTAATGAATTAATATGTGTAGATATGACAGCTATTGTTTTTTTTGTATGTTTTTATATCTACTCTCTTGCTTTGTTCTTTATTTGGTTTTATTTTATCATCTAGTGTCTTAGGGTTTTCTAGGCACATTCTTGCAGCATCAACAAATAGAGATAATTTTACTTTCCCATTTCTGCCTGTTTTCTGTAGTACAGTTGTATTGGCCAGTACTTCTTAGAATGTTAATAGCCGTGGAGATCATGGGCAATGTGGCTTTACTCCTGAATTTATGGGAATGCCTCTTGTGTTTCCTTATTAGGTTATCATGTAATACATGATTTTTTAAATCAATAATCTTAGGACAGTTTGATTTGAGGAATGGGAAGAAGAAGATCTCACCTTTTACTTCTTCCTCCCTTAATCTCCGCATGGAAGATGGGAAATGAAATTTGTCAGATAAAGAAGGGGGAGTTGGTGTTCTTTTGTTCTCTCTCTTCCACTGTGTCATTTTCTACCTCCCCTGAAAGCATGTATTGCTTTTCTGAGAACTCATTAGCTCATTTTGGAGGTTGGAGCATGGTACCCTAATCCTAGTTCAGGCAAAGGGCAACTCTTTTCTAAGAGAATCTGGAGTGAGCCTCCTAGCTTCCCTTCTTCACATTTTCACCTGTTCTGCACCTCACATTCTTCCACCCCATAGGGTTGTGGGGCTATGTGTCTTTGTGGTGATGGTTGGTTTTTCTCTCTCCTCTCTTTAGGTGCATGGCTGCTTCCTAGTCCCATATTCTGGAGGAAACAATCCTAGAACCGTGGGCCAGTGAGCCAGGCAACCAGGCAGCCTTAAGCCCTCTCTTTGCCCGCCCTCCCCTCTGGGGGCCAGGATGCTGAAGAAGCAGTCTGCAGGGCTTGTGCTGTGGGGCGCTATCCTCTTTGTAGCCTGGAACGCCCTGCTGCTCCTCTTCTTCTGGACACGCCCAGCACCTGGCAGGCCGCCCTCAGACAGTGCTTTTGATGATGACCCTGCCAGCCTTACCCGGGAGGTGACCCGCCTGGCCCAGGATGCTGAGGTGGAGTTGGAGCGTCAGCGGTGGCTGTTGCAGCAAATCAGAGAGCATCATGCTCTATGGAGCCAGCGGTGGAGGGTGCCTACTGTGGCACCTCCTGTCCGGCCTCGTGTGCCTGTGACCTCACCGCCAGATGTGATCCCCATCCTGGTCATTGCCTGTGACCGCAGCACTGTTCGGCGCTGTTTGGACAAGTTGCTGCATTATCGGCCCTCAGCTGAGCACTTCCCCATTATTGTCAGCCAGGACTGTGGGCATGAGGAGACAGCCCGGGTCATTGCTTCTTATGGCAACGCAGTCACACACATCCAACAGCCTGACCTAAGCAACATTGCTGTGCAACCAGACCATCGCAAGTTCCAGGGCTACTATAAGATTGCCAGGCACTACCGCTGGGCATTGGGACAGATTTTCCATGAGTTCAAGTTCCCAGCAGCTGTGGTGGTGGAGGATGATCTAGAGGTGGCACCAGACTTCTTCGAGTACTTCCAAGCCACTTATCCACTGCTGAGGGATGACCCCTCCCTCTGGTGTGTATCTGCTTGGAATGACAATGGTAAGGAACAGATGGTGGACTCAAGCAAGCCTGAGCTGCTGTATCGCACAGACTTTTTCCCTGGCCTGGGCTGGCTACTGTTGGCTGAGTTGTGGGATGAGTTAGAGCCCAAGTGGCCTAAGGCCTTCTGGGATGACTGGATGCGTCGGCCTGAGCAGCGGAAGGGCCGAGCCTGTGTGCGCCCTGAAATCTCAAGAACGATGACCTTTGGCCGTAAGGGTGTAAGCCACGGGCAGTTTTTTGACCAGCATCTTAAGTTTATCAAATTGAACCAGCAGTTTGTGCCCTTTACACAGCTGGACCTGTCATACCTGCAGCAGGAGGCCTATGACCGGGATTTCCTTGCCCGTGTCTACGGTGCTCCTCAGCTACAGGTGGAGAAAGTGAGGACCAATGATCGGAAGGAGCTGAGGGAGGTGCGAGTACAGTACACAGGCAGGGACAGCTTCAAGGCCTTTGCCAAGGCCCTGGGTGTCATGGATGATCTCAAGTCAGGTGTTCCCAGGGCTGGCTACAGGGGTATTGTCACCTTCCAGTTTCGGGGCCGCCGTGTCCACCTGGCACCCCCACAGACCTGGGATGGCTATGATCCTAGCTGGAATTAGCAGTACCTGCCTGTCCCTTTTGGGTCCCTTTCTTGCCATACCATGAGCTGAGGTAGGATAGCAGTCCCTGGGCTGCATCATCCTGTTTTCCTCTTGGGTCCATTTTATCATCATCTTTTTTTTTTGTTTGGTTGTTTTGAGTTGCATTCAAGTGCACAAATGATAAGGTGAGGGTTTATTCTCCCGTTTTCAAGGGAGTCAGAAGGGGAACCATTCTGGGGTATGTTGGGGTGGAGTATTAAGCAAGAAACCACTGTGTGGTAGCGGGAGACTTGGGCTTGTTGGGACTGGGAATGTCTATGTCCTGAGTTTTCTCCAAGTCATCTGTAGAGAGGTTGGCAACTAACTCTTGACCAAGCCTCCTCTTTCAGCCAGGGCATGAGCCCTGTACTACTCTTCTTCTTCACCTACTATGTGGGGCTGGATTATGTGAGAAGGGAACATTTGGGGCCAAAAGGAGACTAACCAAAAGGGTTTCACCATGAGGGGTGGGGTAGAGTTGTTCCCCAGGCTTTACTGCCTCCAGCTCTTCCTTCTTACCCTGACTTCCTCTCAGGTCTTCATTCTCTGTGGCCTAGCAGTGTGTGGTTTCTAAGATGAAAAGTGGAAGAGGGAAAAGCAAAACCCCTTCTCAGCTCATGTCAGGGCAAAGATAGTAGGGGAAAAGCCTGTGTGGGACTACCTTCCCTCTTTTTGCCTCAAAGAGACCTTGTTCTTCACCCCCCCCCCCTTTCTAAAAATAAGTCCCTTCCCTGTTGCTTTAGGAAGGTTCCACACTGACTTTGGTGGGAAATAAATGAGCTCTTTGTGTCCTTTTGCCCCTGGGGTTTGGTCACCTCCCCCTCCCCAAGAGGCTTTGGCTTCTGGTGGCTCTCCGCATATGAGTTAATGTAACTGAAACCAGGACAGCCCTGTCCATGCATCAGGTCCTGCCCAGCCTCCCCCAAACGTTGCCATGTCCTTACAGACCAGGATGCAGATGGCAGGTTGGAGAGGAATTTGTATGTTTTTGTTTCTTGCTTGACCTCGGTTTCATGGAAGAAAGTGGAATCTACAGAATTATTTTCAAAAATAAAGTAAAGGCTGAACTGTCTGCAAAATGTGTGTGTGTGTGTGTGTGTGTATATCTTTGGAGAGGAGGTGAAGAGTAGGGGAGCAAAAGTAAAAAAAGGGAAGAATGAGCAGCAAGAGAAGGAGGGGAGGGTAGGGGGTGGATAAGTTGAAGGAAGGAAAGCAGATGATTATAATTGGAAAAACAGGAAGGAGAAAGTCATCCAACAGCTGAGGAAGGACCAGCTGGGAAAGAAAGGCCAAGCTTGAGGGTGTAGAGAGCCCCCAGGCTCCACTCCTACTGTTAATCTCTAGATGTGGGCTATGTTACCCTCAGCAGGAGGTTTGGAAGCTAGCTTCTCAGCCTTGGTCTGAGAGAGAACCAGGGCATCTAAACCCTTTAGGTAGCTGTTTTGGGTTGTGTGCTTTCTGCTGACTTGGGTAGCTCCCTCTCCCCATAGGGCAGTGAGCTCCAGGATACATAGTGGATACCAGGGTCGGCTATGCAGTGACACTTTAGTGACCCTAGTGAAAATGTTTTTTTATACTAACACCCAGAACATACACACATACACATACCAGACGGTTCCTAAAATTATCCATATCATATGTAATGCATTCTGAGAATTTGTATTCTCTGCTAATTTTTTTTTAAATGCTGCTTGTGACCCCATCAACTTGATTTCATTAGTGGGTTTGAAAAATCCTGGGGCTAACTGACTTCATTGACAGAAACCACTTTTGGGCTTTATACCAGATGTGTATGGCAGAGGTGTCTGGATGGGTTCTGCATAGAAGGGATGGGCACTGGGGAAACAGCTTCAGGACAGCTATTTTTACCTTCCATATGGCCTTCCCTCCATAAGTCTTGGCTTTTGCCCTTCTCTTATCTTGGTCACTCTGGTAGGATTGCATTCATTGAGTTGAGTGAGTCATCCCCAAATGTGTTGTGTGAAGTCTCTCCCAGGCCTTCCTGAGTCTTTAGTGGATTTTGTAGTAGAACCCTGTCAGGGTTGGGTTGCCAGAGGACAGGCCAGGAGGGTGGGAGGTGGAGGACAGTTAATGTTAGATAAAACCACCACTTTTAAAATTCACTTTTTTTTTTTTTTTTTTCTTAATACATGTTTCTATACTCTTCCACATCTTTCTTTATACCTTGGTTATATACATACCAGATTTCTTACATATATAAACAGATAAAATATTTATAGTTGTGATTTAGATATGAGGTCTCCCTCAAAAAGCTCATGTGAAACAATGCATGAATTTTCAGAATTGAAATATTTAGATTATGAGAGTTGTAACCCTAGTAAGTGGATTAATCTTCCGGTATGGATTAACTGGACAGTAACTGTAGGCAAGTAGGGTGGGGCTGGAGGAGGTAAGTCACTAGGGGTGTGCCTTTGGTGTTTTGGGTTTTTTTTGTCCCTGGTGAGGCTCTTTCTGCATCCTTATTGCCATGGCCTGGGCTGCTTTCCTCTTCATGTATTTCCACCATCATGTTCTGCATTACCTTGGGCCCAGAGCTGTGGAGTCAGCTGACCATAGACAGAGCCTCTGAAATTGTGAGCCAAAATAAACTCTCCATTGTTCTTGTCAGGTCTTTTGTTCACAAAAAGACTAAAAGCTGACTAAAACATTTATCAATAAACCCACATAGTAATGTAAATATTTAACGTATATAGCTTTCTGTAACATACAAATTTTATAGTACAAGTTTACTGTATTTATTAAATATCTTTAGCAAATGGGATTTCAAACTTCCTGACAGGATCTATGTAGAGGTAAGTGGTTTGCCACTGGAGGGGCCCTTGAACTTCCATCTGTTCTCCCACTCATCTATTGTCTAACCTGGGCAAGTCACAGGGAATTTATAATTGGGAGCAGAGGTCAGAGAACCTTGCTGGTGGGGGCCAAGTGCTACATCTCCTTTTCTGAGGCATAGAGAACAGGTCTGGTAGCAAAAGTCATGGTGGTGATGTACCTGGGTCCACTACCTACATGTCTGACTTTGGATCAGCCATTTGTCCTGCCAGAGCCTCTTTCTGTGGGGCCAGAACAGTAGTGCCTCCTGGGGTGATTATGAAGAGTAGTATGTGTGGAAGCAATGTAAACAAAGTCCCATAGAAATCCCTGTCTCCATTACTCTCCTTTTCCTCCTTTTCTTGGTGGTCATTTTGGTCCCCCCTACTAATGTTCCCTGATCTCACATGTGTCTGGAGGGAGCAGAGTGGCAGCCATGAAGTTTGAGAAGGAAGAGGGCCAGGTAGTACTAAGGTTGTTAAACTTTCCCCTACTGGCTCCCTTGGCTTATTTGAAGTCTGTGTCTTTTTTCTAATATAAGACTGTCAGACTTAGATTCAGATGCATATAGCAAGAAACCCAGAATACTGTGCCTTACGACAGTGAGAGGGTAGGATTGGCATAGTGGTTCCTGATGCCATCAGGGCCCCAAACACCCTACATCTTTGTCTTACTCTACTTAGGCTTTCATCCTAGATATCACTTCTTGGCTGCAGTAGCTCTATCCATCACACTTCCATTTCAGGTAGGAAGAAAGAAGAAGGAAGAAGGTGGTAAAAGGTGGATGCCTGTTGCTGTCTTCCTTTCCGAAAGTCCACAGTGCCTTATCCCAGCTCCCTGGTCAGAACTGGATCATACAGAGCACCTATCAACAAAAGAGACTGGGAAAAATAATTTTTCAACTGAATTGATTCTTATTCAGAACAAGATTCCTATTACTGAGGAAGAAGGGAGTAATTTTGTGGGCAACTAAAGAAACCTGTACCACACATGAATCCTGGAAGACCAAACTTGGGGGGATTTGGAGTGGGCAGTATGATGGGGAGATTGAGGGAAGTGCATTAGGAACCATAATCTGGTGAAGGGCAGAATTAAATCTCCTCAGGTCCCTAACCCTATAGTTGTGTGAGAAACATGTCCAGCAGTGCTCAACGGGGTTTGTGCTAGGCTTTCCCAGGGTCACACATGTCAACTGAAATCCTTCAAGGCCACAAACAATAATAGAAATGCTGATTGACAAGGACAGATGGACCAAGGGACTGGTCATCTATTTTATCTTTCTACCATCTTCAGTACGTGGCACGTAGCTCACAGTCCAAGATGGTGCCTTCATTCCAGCCACCAGGAGGAAGGAAAAGGAAAAGGAGAACAAACTTCCTTCTTTACAGAATGAAATCAGTGTACATAGCACATTCCCTCATATTTCATTCACCAGAATTTAAACAGAATTTAATCTAGTTCTCTTAGTTGCAGGGGAAGTAAGAAATGGAGTCTTAGCTTGGCAGCCATGTGTTCAAAAAACTAAATCTTCTTTTACCACATATGTAAGAAAGGAAGCATGGTTAATGAGAGGCAGCTTTCTCTCTCTCTCTCTCTCTCTCTCTCTCTTTAAGTACTGGGGACAGAACCCAGGGGCACAATACTGCTAAGAATAGCAGAGTCCTGTTTATTTTTTGTTTTGAGACAGGATCTTATTAAGTTGCCTAAGCTGGCCTTGAACTTTTTATCCTCCTGCCTCAGCCTTCTGAGTAGATGGGATTATAGGCATGTGCCACCATGCCTAAGAGGCAGCAGCATTCTCTTGAGTACAGGTAATAAGGCAAAATCTGTCAAAAACCTTCCTTGGAAATAATGTTGTTTACTTTTAAAAATTTCTACTTAGAAAGGGAAAAACCCTTCAGAATCAGGGGTGAGTGGTGATGAGGTCTCACCAAGGGCCCTCCATACTTTCCCTGAGGAAGGCAACAAGAACACACCACCATGGGAATGGTTGCCTTGGTCCTACATGAAACCATGCCATGCAAATGAGAATGTGAATCTAAAAGTTAAGGTGTATTAGTCACCTGTCACTGTAACAAAATACCAGACACAGGCTATTTGTGAAGTAAAGAGAGGTTTTTTTGTTTTG